>NC_065594.1:79692033-80009533 GCF_024542745.1 Macaca thibetana thibetana | reverse complement strand
TAAGCAAAGACTTCCTGACCAAGAACCCAAAAGAAAATGCAACAAAAACAAAGATAAAAGATGGGACTTAATTAAACTAAAAAGGTTCTGTGCAGCAAAAGAAACAATCAGCAGAGTAAACAGACAACCCATAGAATGGGAGAAAATCTTGGCAATCTAAACATCCGACAAAGGACTAATATCCAGAATGTACAACGAACTCAAACAAATCAGCAATTAAAAAAAACAAACAATTCCATCAAAAAGTGGGCTAAGCAGCAATTTCGTTACTGGGCATATACACAAAGGATTATAAATCATTCTACAATAAAGACACATGCACACGTATGTTTACTGCAGCACTATTCACAATAGCAAAGACATGGAACCAACCCAAATGTCCATCAATGATAGACTGGATTAAGAAAATGTGGCACATATATAACATGAAATACTATGCAGCCATAAAAAAGATGAGTTGATGTCCTTTGCAGGGACTTGGATGAAGCTGAAAACCATCATTCTCAGCAAACTATCAAACGATCAGAAAACCAAACACTACATGTTCTCACTTATAAGTGGGAGTTGAACAATGAGAACACATGGACACAGGGAGGGGAACATCACACACTGGGGCCTGTCAGGGGGTCTGGGGCTAGGAGATGGATAAGATTAGAAGAAATACCTAATGTAGGTGATGGATTGGTGGGTGCAGCAAACCACCATGGCACGTGTATACCTATGTAACAAAACTGTACATTCTGCACATGTATCCCAGAATTTAAAGTATAATAAAAAAAAAAGTGGGCTAAGGACATGAATAGGCAATTCTCAAAAGAAGATATACAGATGGCCAACAAACTTGAAAATATGCTCAACATCACTAAGGATCAGGGAAATGCAATTCAAAACCACAATACAATAGATACCACCTTACTCCTGCAAGAATGGCCATAATCAAAACATCAAAACATAACAGATGTTGGCATGGATGTGGTGAAAAGGGAACACTTCTACACTGCTTGTAGGAATGTAAACTAGTACAACCACTATGGAAAACAGTGTGAAGATTCCTTAAAGAACTAAAAGTAGAACTACCATTTGATCCAGCAATCCCATTACTGGGTATCTACCGAGAGGAAAATAAGTCATTATACAAAAAAGATACTTGCATACACACGTTTATAGCAGCACAATTTGCAATTGCAAAAATATGGAACCAAAACAAATACCCATCAATCGACAAGTAGATAAATAAATTGTGGTATATATACACCATGGAATACTATTCAGCCATAAAAAGGAATGAAAAAATGGTATTTGCAGCAACACCAGTGGAATTCATTATTCTTTCCTTTTTTTTTTTTTTTTTTTTTTTTTTTTTGAGATGGAGTCTCGCTCTGTCGCCAGGCTGGAGTGCAGTGGCACGATCTCGGCTCACTGCAACCTTCGCCTCCCGGGTTCAAGCGATTCTCCTGCCTCAGCCTCCCAAGTAGCTGGGATTACAGGCACGTGTCACCACATCCAGCTACTTTGTGTATTTTTGGCAGAGATGGGGTTTCACCATGTTGGCCAGGATGGTCTTGGTCTCTTGACCTCACGACCCACCCACCTCGGCTTCCCAAAGTGGAGACCATTATTCTAAGTGAAGTAACCCAGGAATGGAAAACCAAACATCATATGTTCTCACTCATAAGTAGGAGCTAAGCTATGAGGAGGCAAAGGTATACGAATGATACAATGGACTTTGGGGACTTGGGGGAAAGGGTGGGAAGGGGGCGAGGGATAAAAGACTATACCTTGGGTACAGTATACACTGCTTGGGTGTTGGGTGCACCAAAATCTCAGAAATCACCACTCAAGAACTTATTCATGTAACCAAATATGACCTGTTCCCCAAAAATCTATTGTAATAAAAAGAGTGCCACTCCCATGACACACATTTACCTATGTAAAAAACCTGCACATGTACCCCTGAACTTAAAAGTTTTTTCAGCAATAAAATAAGAACCTTATAGTACTGAGAAACAATTTAAAAAATAATTATTGTTGGCATAACTAAATAGTCAAGATATAGCTGTAAAATAATTGTTTGACTCTAACTCATGTGTAAACACCCAAATTTAAAAAACACATCCTTTAAAGTAATATAATTCTCCATTACAACTCTGGATGATATCACAGGTCATCCAGACCTCATATAATATATTATCCCCACCTTGTGGTCAGCTTCATGAAAGTGAACAGACTAAAAATAGCATTATTTCCCATATCTGCCCAAAAACCTCTCCAGCCTATCGCAGATCCCAATTGATGTATTACCAAGAATTTGTTCTTCCCATGCTGGTCTGAACATACAAAGTCATAATCTTGATTCTTTCTTACAGTGATTATCCTCTTTCTCCAATTTTTTTAAATCATGGAGGATAATACCTAATCCACAGACTCAAAAATTAATAATCAACAGGTATAAATCTATTAAACACCCATGGAATAGAGTATTTTTAAACTTCTTTGTGCTTCAACCCTACATCTATTAGGGCGCAAATCCTGTATCAGTATAGCTACATTTACAGTTGTGGGAGTGAGTCCCCGGACTTTTCTAGAGCATAATTCAAATATTTTGGGAAAACCAGGAATTTTACAAATCTAATCGAACACTAATGTTTACATAAGCTACTACATGTTACATATATTTCATCATTGCAATTAATTCTCAATGATCCATTGAAAATTTGAATTCTGAAAATAATTCCTTCACAGCATCCCTGAATTCACTGCACACATTCTCAATTGGCATACACTTAAGAGAATATAAATCTAGTATTATTAAATATAGTTACTAGGCAATATACATTAACTTATAGAAAACATTCTCAGATTTCTTCTATACTATCCCTATTTTGTATTTTCTTTTTTCTTTTTTTTTTTTTTTGAGATGGAGTCTCACTCTGTTGCCCAGGCTGGACTGCAGTGATGTGATCTTGGCTCACTGCAACCTCCGCCCTCTGTTCAAGTGATTCTCCTGCCTCAGCCTCCTGAGTAGCTGGGACTACAGGAGCATGCCACCACACCTGGCTCATTTTTTTATTTTTAGTAGAGACAGGGTTTCGCCATTTTGCCCAGGGGGGTCTCACACTCCTGGCCTCAAATGATCCAACTGCTTCGGCCTCCCAAAGTGCTGACATTACAGGCGTTAGCCACCGCGCCTGGCCCCTATTTTGTACTTTCCATATTACTGTACATTCCCCATTCATTAGCAGACATAACTGTACCAAATAATTTTTTTATTCACATGGTCACCCACAATCTTTCTTGTGGCCATATCTAAATGTGTGTTTATGGACAACACAGACAAGTGTGTATTAAACTAAATATATTTGTACAGATACACAACTGTTTCAAACGTCATATCCAGACCATTGAAGGGTATATTTTTGCCTAACTAAAAAGCCCTACTCTACTTTTGGCCTTTCTCTAATGGACATTTTTACTAAATACTTGTATAAAGCCACACAAAGACACTGAGTGCCTAATTCAATGATGCACCAAAGCTGAAAAAGAACTACAAAACATCAATTCAAACCCATTTTAACCAGATGGAATGACAAGACTGAAATCACAGAGAAAACTGAATAAATTTTAAGACTCAAACTTCTAATAATAAACACAGTGAAAATGCACAATACTTCCAAGCAGGAAACTAATAAACATTATTAAAATAAATTTAGCTGGGCACAGTGGCTCACACCTGTAATCCCACCACTTTGGGAGGCTAAGTCAGGCGGATCACCTGAGGTCAGGAGTTCAAGACGAGCCTCACCAACATGGAGGAACCCCGGCTCTACTAAAAATACAAAATTACTCAGGCGTGGTGGCACATGCCTGTAATCCCAGCTACTCGAGAGGCTGAGGCTGGAGAACCACTTGAACCTGGGAGGTGGAGGCTGTGGTGAGGTGAGATCGCACCATTGCACTCAAGCCTGGGCAACAAGAGCAAAACTCCATCTTGAAGAGAGGAGGGGAGGGGGAGGGGGAGGGAAGAGAAAAGAAATTTAAGAAAACCTGTAATCCCAACACTTTGGGAGGCCAAGGTGGGCATATCACTTGAGCCCAGGAGTTCGAGACCAACCTGGGCAACGCAGTGAGACCTTGTTTCTGCAAAACATAAACAAAATTAGCCAGGCATGACAGCTTATGCCTGTGGTCCCAGCTACTGAGGAGACTGAGGTGGGAGAATCACTGAGCCCAGGAGGGTGAGGCTGCAGTGAGCCATGATCATACCACTGCACTCCAGCCTGGGAGACAGAGCAAAACTGTTGAAAGAAAAGAAAAGAAAGAAAAAAAGAAAATGAAAGGAAGGAAGGAAGGAAGGAAGGAAAGAAGGAAGGAAGGAAGGAAGGAAGGGAGGGAGGGAGGGAGGGAGGGAGGGAGGGAGGGAAGAAAGGATAAAAAAAGAGAAACAAAGAAGGCAAATTTTTTTAACTATATGATTCTATTTATAGAAAGTTCAAGAAAATAGGCAAAACTAAACTCTAGAGTCAAAGGATGCATATTAAGGAGGTGAAAAGTATAAAGAGAAGCAAGAACATGATTCCCATGTTAGTTAGGACAGTGTTCCTGGGATGGGAGGAAGGAGTATCATGTGAAGGGAACATGCAAAGGGCTTCTAGGGTGCAGACATTTGTCTTATTTTTTGACCTAGGTAATATTATGTGGGTGCTCACAATAATTTGTAAAGCTGTACATTTATATTATGTGCATTTTTCGGTATATATGTCCTATTTCACCATAAAAAAATAGGTAAATATTCTAAACAGATAGATTATAATGAAGGATTTTCTAACCATTAAAGCTGAGGAACACAGAAAGCTCTATAGCAAGTACTGGCCAATTACAGCCTACAGGCCAAATCCAGCCCACCACATGTTTGTAGTCTATGAGCTAAGAAAGGTTTTTCATGTTTTTAAATAGTTAAAAAATATCAAAAGCAGAATAATATTTCGTGACATATTAAAATTACATTTGAGTAATTTGAAATTCCCATTTGAGTATTCATAATGAAAGTTATATTGAAACACAACCATACCCATTCATTTACCTATAGTCTAGGGCTGCTTTCACACGACAACTGCAGAGCTGAGTATTTAGAACAGAGTTGAATGGTTGTGACAGTATGGCCCACAAAGCCTAAAACACTTATTATCTGGCCCTTTACAGAAAAAAAGCCTGCCACATGCTGGTCTATATGATGAAAGGGCTTAAGATTCCAGTCATCATAAGCTCATGCAACAGTTTAACAGCCATCTTACAGAGACACCTTAGAAGCCATTTCTGTATTTATAAATATCTGCCTACTTAACAGAGAATTTCGAGTATTTAACTTTCCATGAATGGCCTAAAGCTAAATAATTCATCTCTTATTCATTTGTTCATTAAGCAAATATGTATGAGACAGACACTGTCCTAGGTACTGAGGAAATAGCAACAATCAAGAGACAGGAACTCCTATGGTTGTATAGGTTGTATTTCATCAGGGGAGAAAGACAAACGAATAAAATGTACATCAGGAAGCAATAACTACTATAGTTATAACCTTTCCCCCCTCTCTCTTAGTCCTGCCCTGGCCATGTAAGACGTGCCTACTTCCTCTTTGCCCTCCACCATGACTGTAAGTTTCCTGAGGCCTCCTCAGAAGCAGATGACACCATGCTCCTGCAGAATCGTGAGCCAATTAAACCTCTTATAAATTACCCAATCTCAGGCATTTCTCTATAGCAATGCAAGAACAGACTAACACACGGCCTCACAGCAAAGGTGGGCAAAGATGATACCAAATTTCTTGCCATTTGCTGAATTGAGGAAAATGGCAGAAAGCGACAGCCTCACATAGAATGCTCCCCTGAAGTATTTCAATGCTCACAGGGGTTTTCTGGAAAGCTTGAATGGTATAAACAAATTCAAGCCCAGTACCCAGGGCCCTTCACCTTCCAGGCTTACTCTTACACTCAGAGGTCTGTCACAGCTCATGGCTCAATGTGGCACCCCTTTTTCTGCCATCCCCACACTATAGCCCCTTCCTGGAATGCCCCGTCCACCTGTGTGCCCTCATTCTTCTCCACCATCTCCCCTGCCTAAATACTACCTATCTTCAAGGCCTACTTCAAATGCCACCTTCTTCATGAAACCTTTCTGGGCACCTCTCCTCCATCAAAATGGATCACTCCGTCATCTGACTACCCTCGATAGCCAGCTGTCCTCTCCTGGGAATCAGAGAAACTCCTCCCAATATCTCCGCCCTGCTGTAGTCCTATAAACTTCTTCAGGGTAGGGAAGCTGCTTCATCTTTATATTTACCAGCATCTGCCACATTAAAAGATGTATGTCAAACAAATTAGGTAAGTTCCAAGGTCTTTCGAGCTCAAAAAGTCCATGATTTTCTTCTATTTTCTGTACGTTATAACTCTAATGATACCACAATTATGAAACTTAGCATCATAGGGGCACAGAGCATTTATGACAGGAATAAATTCTTCGGGAGGAAACCAACACCTATCCCAATATAAAATACTCCCCCTCATGAATCCTTCGTACACACGCATATACGCACCCACATGCACACACACACACCTTTATGTGAAGTTTGACAATGTTCTCTTTAGCTCTACCCAACCCCCAACCTACTAGAGTTAACCACTACCTTCCTGCACACAACAGCCTTTGATTGCTGCAATTACCATACTGTCCTATAATTATGTGGTTTACGAGACATTTGGTGGCAGAGTTAGCCTGACTTTCCCGAACTGCCCTTTTCCCAAACACAGCAAAAGACCTCTTCAGTTGTAGCCCTTATGAATGGCATAATCTTGCTCCCTGAACAGACAGGAGTGGCAAGAGGCAGCTGGCCCAAACTAGACCTAGCAGGGTTCCTTTTCTAGGCATGGGGCATGGGGACAGAGAGAAAAAGAGGCTTTCCTCTTTTCAGGATCCCTGGCCTACGTCACATAGGTTTAGAGGCGATGAAGTCAGCATGTTCCAACAGGGTCGTGAGAGCCAGACAAGCAGAGGTGGAAAGCAGAGAGGCTTTCAGAAACAGCTCAAAGAATGGAGCATAAACTCAGAGAGAAGTAACACTGACTGCTGGCTACTCTCTGCTTCCAGTGCTGTCTTCAAGACTAACTATCTTCACATTGTTGGATTCCTCAAAGCAACCATGTGTAACGCACAGGTAAGTCTGGCTACCCAGCAACATCACTGAAGGCAACTCACAGCCCTGACATTGGTTCCACAGTAAGCAAAGGTTAATATGCTTTAACTACTAGGCTTCTAAAATTTAAAACTGAGTATTAGTAACTGACTGGGCACAGTGCTGTAATCCCAGCACTCTGGGAGGCCGAGGCAGGAGGATCACCTGAGGTCAGGAGTTTGAGACCAGCCTGGCCAACACGGTGAAACCCCATCTCTACTAAAAATACAAAAATTAGGCCAGGCGGCGGTGGCTCACGCCTGTAATCCCAGCACTTTGGGAGGCCAAGACGGGCAGATCACGAGGTCAGGAGATCGAGACCATCCCGACTAATACGGTGAAACCCCGTCTCTACTAAAATAATAAAAAAATTAGCCAGGCGTGGTGGCAGGCGCCTGTAGTCCCAGCTACTTGAGAGGCTGAGGCAGGAGAATGGCGTGAACCCGGGAGGCGGAGCTTATAGTGAGCTGAGATCAAGCCACTGCCCTCCAGCCTGGGCGACAGAGTGAGACTCCGTCTCAAAAAAAAAAAAAAAAAAAAATATATATATATATATATATATACACACACACACACACACAAAAATTAGCCAGGTGTGGTGGTGTGCACCTGTAATCCCAGCTACTCAAGAGGCTGAGGCAGGAGAATTGCTTGAACAGGGAGGCGGAGGTTGCAGTAAGCCAAGATCGCGCCACTGCACTCCAGCCTGGGTGACAGAGCGAGACTCCATCTCAAAAAAAAAAAAAAAAAAAAAAAAAAAGAATATTAGTAACTAAGTGTTCTTTCAGTCCCCAAATCCAATACAAGGGGCAGTTATAGAAGGAATCGAGACAAGCAGATAACTTGAGCCCAGGAGTTCGAGACCAGCCTGAGCAACATGGCGAGACCCCATCTCTACAAAAAATACAAAAATTAGCCAGGCATGGTGGTGCACGCCTGTAGTCCCAGTTACTCAGGAGGCTACCGTGGGAGGATTGCTTGAGCCCAGGAGGCGGAAGTTGCAGTGAGCCATGAGCACACTACTGTACTCCAGCCGGGGTGGCTAGGCAACAGAGCAACACCATCTCCAAAGAAGAAGGAAAGAATCAAAACCCAATACCCGTAAATGGGTTTCCTGGAAAGGCAAGTTCTGTGCCCTACTTTATTTTTTAAGTAATTTCCTCAGTGCCTAGCACAATGGGATAGGAAAATTTTTCAATAAATATATGATAAAGAACAAAATGCTGTTAACCCATTAAACATCCCAGCTCTCCTCTTGCCATAACACATACCCCACCAACACTTTTAGACAGAAATTATTCCAAAAATATATCTCCCAATTCTGGATTTCTCTGCCATTCTCTCAGCTCTGCCTTATTCTGTAGGTCAGCTTTAGCCTCACGTTAGCTATCCTCATGGTCACAACACGGCTGCCAGCAGCAGCTAAGCCCTCTCGTTCACAAGGTGGTGGGTGGTGGAGAATGCAAGAGAACCTGGCTTCTAAAGTCTTTCTCTTAAGAATGAGGAGGTATTCCTCTTCCAGGAATCCCAGGCAAGCCTTTCATCATGTTTCAGTGGTCCACACTGGCTTAAGCCTGGATTAATCCCTGAATCAGTAATTGTGAGGGAAGATAAGATGATCCTGATTGGCTTCCACAAATCACCTGTGGTGGAAAGGATGTTGGCAAAGCAAACTTCACTGGAATTTGAGTATTTGTGTGCAAACATAAGCCCATATACAAGGATGCCAACATACATGCATTCATTTAAGCATTTGTGCAATGTAACCTCACCTACTAGCCAGACAGAAAGTCAAAGAAGCGTATTAGTAATTAATACCAACGGAAAGAAATCAGAGGAGACAAAAATCAGAGGAGAAAGAAATCAGAGGAGAGTGGCCACCTTAAACTGGAATACCACATACACCCTCTGTATCCACACCTACCCCCTAACTCTAACTGTTCTTAGGACATGAAGGGTCAGTGGTTCCCATGGGTTGTCTTACGCGGGTTTTTCAATACTGAAGAATCCAGCCTGAGGAAAATAAACCATTGTGGGAAGAGGAATCTTGGATCTTGGTATTAGATTAACCCCAATAGGCAAGAATGGGGTTTACTGAAAAGCAAATGATTTGCAAAGTATAAATTAGAAGATAGCTTTGTTTTCACAGAGAGCTATGAAGCTAAGAACAGCAGGACAAATTAAGGAGTGAGGACATCCACAGGTGGACGCCCATGAGAATTTAACTTCTTCTACGGCACTGTTTCTTCTTTAAGTTTTTCTGCTCCAATGTAGCAAAGTGTTCTTAATCACATAATTCTTCAGTCTGACATGCACTGTTGTTACAGTGATACAGAAGTGCATCACATTAAGTCACCACATGCTTAGAACTCCTCTAGCAGCTCCCCAATGCACTCAGACCCAAATCCCAGCTTCTTACAATGACCCTAACTGATCTGCCCTGAGCCACCTATCCTTTCAACCTCATCTTGTACCACGTGTTTTCTCACTCATGATTCTCCTGCCACACCAGTTCCTTTCTCTTTTTTTTTTTTTTTTTTTTTTTTTTTGAGACGGAGTCTTGCTCTGTCACCCAGGCTGGAGTGCAGTGGCCGGATCTCAGCTCACTGCAAGCTCCGCCTCCCGGGTTCACGCCATTCTCCTGCCTCAGCCTCCCCAGTAGCTGGGACTACAGGCGCCTGCCACCTCGCCCGGCTAAGTTTTTGTATTTTTAGTAGAGACAGGGTTTCACTGTGTTACCCAGGATGGTCTCGATCTCCTGACCTCGTGATCCGCCCGTCTCGGCCTCCCAAAGTGCTGAGATTACAGGCTTGAGCCACCGCGCCCGGCCTCAGTTCCTTTCTCTATATCCAATCTCTATATTCTACATCTCAAATCTCATTCCAGCCTCAGAACATTTAAACCTGCTATTTCCTCTGCCTGGAGAGCTCTTACTCTAGATCTCCAAGTGCTGGCTGCTTCTCTCATCATCAGTTATTAGTTTCAATGTCACAACCTTCTTGGCACCACCACCACCATTCACGACCACCACACACACATGCACACACACACAAACAGACACACACACACACACACACACCGATGACCCTTCTATAGATGTCTGCCTTGGGTCAGGCACTAATCCTTGATCCAATCAATTGTCAATAGAGTGACAGGATCACATGATAAAGAAAGCATGGTAATTTAAACAACAGGAGCTGCATGCAAAGAGGCAAATAGAAGCAAGATTCAAGTATTCATGACCAAACTGAGCTGAAAACGCAGAAATGATTAACAAGCAGGTCTACCATGACCTCACTTCCCTAAAAGATCACAACAGCACTGAAGGGCAAAAAAGTGGCAGATTATTACCCCAACTCAATAGTTGTATGTTTTAGTCTTTTTTTCCAGTAAAATGCAGAAATCATCTGTGTCTCTTATGCCTTAAAACCCAGCAAGCATGAAGGGTAGCATGAAAGTCATTCTGAGCACCTCTAAGAGAGTATACATTTGTGTTAATATTATTCATCAGTAAGTAAAGTATGTTTATGATAAGATCAAAATTATTTATGGAAGCAATAATTAATTGTGTTAAGGTATTTCAAGGTACAAATACTTTATTATTATTCTATAAAATTCAAGATTAAAAAAGCCCATCCAAACAAGCACAAACTTTTTTTTTTTTTTTTTTTTGAGACAGAGTCTCGCTCTGTCACCCAGGCTGGAGTGCAGTGGCACCATCTCGGCTCACTGTAAGCTCCGCCTCCCGGGTTCACACTATTCTCCTGCCTCAGCCTCCCAAGTAGCTGGGACTACAGGCACCCGCCACCACGCCCAGCTAATTTTTTGTATTTTTAGTAGAGATGGGGTTTCACCGTGTTAGCCAGGATGGTCTCAACCTCCTGACCTTGTGATCCGTCCGCCTCAGCCTCCCAAAGTGCTTGGATTACAGGCATGAGCCACCGTGCCTGGCCCACAAATTTTAATTAATGAAAAAAATGTGGCTAAGTCTTGTGTATAAAATTTTTTTTAAAAATAAACAGGCATTAAAACAGGATCAAAGAAAGAAAAATATTACAGAAAACAGTAATTCTGTATCTCTGCCCCTTCCCTCCACAAATAAAACCTTAGTATTTGCCAAAGGAAATGCTGCCTGAACCTCCTATTCTAAATGTGGTGCATCTTAAGAGAGTCTGTGTCAGCAATTGAAGCCAGTGCTGAAGCACAACTATAGCAGACCACTCTCAAAATTCTTAAAAACCCATTTGGGATTTGTCAGTAGGGGGTAAATTAAAGCCTTATGTATTGAGAAGCAAATAATTTGAAAAATGTACAGGGGCAATGAACCCTGAAGTTATCAGGCATCAAAATGACTATAAAAGTGTTTTGTATAGTTGAGCTCAAAAGACCTAAATTTTCTATTTTTCAACTATTTTCTAAAAATGTGTAAGACTGCTAAACTTGGCCCTGAGGTTTAAGGTACAAGTTACCAAATTTTTCTAAACTATTAGATGATTTGCCTAAGCATCTTTTCTACTTTTTAAGTTGAAATAAAATCTACCCAGCATCTAAAAAACCATACAACAGGGTAGATTTCCTGAATCAAATTAAATAATCCACTGATTTTCCTAGTAGCAAAAGTACACGACTACATGAAATATTTATCAGGTATTCATAAGTGGAGAGCAAAAAAGAAACCCTGAGTTAAACTGAAGTCTGGTAATACTGAAAAACTCATCCCAGAAATGTTGCTACAAGTCCTAAACACCTTCAAATCAGAATTCTACCTCTACTATACAGAACTGTTAAAATAGGGAAAAGAGAAACTTCACTTTCATATTAATGATTATCAAAAAAAGATCTCCTTCACAGTTGAATTTTCAAAGATACACTTTATATAGTCTACTTAGTGCCATGTTCTAATTTTTAGTAACTAGAAAATTAAAACATAATCAGTATGATGGTAGTATTTTCTTTGGTCTTTTTTAGTTCTGAGAATGTTTGAAGACTTGAGTTATTTTTACATGGTCTACTTGAAGGTGACGATTTTTTTCATCCTTATGTTTTACATCTTAAAATGTTTTATAAATGGTAAAAACAGAAATAATCCATTTTCTTTTTCAACAGGGGGCCCAAGCAAGACTGACTTTGCCAAGATTCAAACAGATACTCCCTTCTCAACACAGGATGAATGTGTGTAACAGAATAAAACTTAAAGCTCATGTTTAGATTTTTTTCAGTTTTTTTACTAAAAAGAATCCAATATGTTTACTAAATAATAGACAACAGAAACATGAATTCTACATTGCCATCTATGACCCTTAGTCTAATAGACCAAGTCTTATTAAAACTAGTATAATGTTCATTATGCGAGAGGCAATTTGTCAGTAATTGAAAAAGGTCTACAAAATTAACAAATAAATACTGTTCTGTCACTAGAAAGCTGGCAATGGTTACACAAGCTTTAGGCTTCTAAAGTCATAATCAGAACTCTGGAAGATTAATCAACATTTTAACACTTCCCATCTGTACAACTGCTCAAGGTAGTGCTTACTGTCACTTGACAAGTTGCTTAGCATTGCAAAATTTGATAATGCATGTCTTACTGAATTTTTACTGACTTGGAGGAAAATTAAACACCAATTAAAAGCAGATGTCACCTTTAATTCTAACTGGCTGAGAAACTTTTAATTTTTTCACCCAATGCAGTGACAGGATGCATGTAGGTGACAGTTTGGACAGTTTAAACATTCAGAGTCACTGATATCCCTCACAAATTTGCAAGCGATTAACCAGAACTTAATCCCATAGGACTTTTATCTGGCAAGCATCCAAAAACAATAGTTTCAAATAGTCATCTAGAAGGTAAATTTACATTTTTTACAAAGGCTACAAACACTAATCAGAACATTACTAAACTAATATTCTCGAGACTTGCATTTTTATCTTCACACACACAAAAATTTTCCAAAACGTTATTCCATGTTGCTCCTGTTAAAACTCTAATTAAAACAAACTAATATAAAGACTTAAACTGTGACTAACATGCCTTTATATTTAAATGATCCAAGTACTAAATCACATCTAACTGGATTTATCGTAAAATAATAAAAGCCTGACTTGAGTTCTGACATTTGTCAATGTTTTTCAATAATGTAAGTCATAAATTCACTCACTTTTGATTCTAACCACAAATTCTGAACAAACCCTCTTAAGCTGCAAGTTT
Organism: Macaca thibetana thibetana; assembly: GCF_024542745.1. Taxonomy (NCBI): domain Eukaryota; kingdom Metazoa; phylum Chordata; class Mammalia; order Primates; family Cercopithecidae; genus Macaca; species Macaca thibetana. Next base: position 79,996,103 of record NC_065594.1, on the reverse strand, counting down.
TGACTAGCGCCATAAAGTAAGTAGACAGATACATGGGTAGATGTATTATACAAACACACAGAAACAGCAACATCAAAACCTACCTTCTTGCAATAAACCCAAATTTTTATATACATGTAAATAGTTAAACTTAAAATGTATAAAGAATTATAACATTTTCTTCTAAAAACAGCTAGGCCTGAGTTTTCTAATGCTACTCCATCTATGCATGAAGTAACTTGTAATAAAATCCCAAGTTCCAAAAATGCTTCATTATAACATATTTAGTTTTTCTACAAAAAGAAAACTTCTGGATTTTCCCAAACACCACGGTTTCAAAGACAATATGAATATGAGTCCTGTCTCTATCCCCAACAACACTGACCACAGCCTCCACAGTTATTCCTTAATGATCTATGCAAGCTTTCAAAACTCAGAACAAGTTGGTACCTACCAATCAGCAAAGATGGAAAAAATGAGTCCCAGAAGGAATAATCAAAAAGATTCCAATTACAATCATTTGATCCCTAAGAACCGAGGCCTATCAAGCCCTTTGCTTCTGAAAACTCACTGCATAACAATCAGACTTGGCTTCGCAGTTAGAAGGGGTACAGGAAGCAGGTTGATCCTATAGCATTCATATCCTACGTCTAACACAGAGTATTTTCACTTTAACAAAGTCTACCATGAAAAAAGAATTCGGAGAAGATGAAACAGAAAGGCAGTCATAAAAAGAGGATTTAAGGGGAGAAGCTACCTGTGACAACTTTTGTAGGCCTCATCTTTGCATTTTCATCCTGCTTTATGCATTGCTAATCAGAGATCCACTGGAAGCTTCAGAACCAACTGAAAGGCCTGGCAGGGTATTTGGCTTTCAATTCTTCTACTCTGTTTATTCCCAATATATATTCATCAGGCTTAGAAACAACTCTTGAACAAGGGCAGCCTCTCCACAATGAAATGTAAATTACTGGCATGTGCTGAAACCTGGACTTGCCACCACTAATGAGCACATTAAAGGAAAATGCTCACTAGATGACTGCAACCTTTTCACTTAACCCTGTGTGCACAGAAAGCCACAATTCAACATCAATTAAAGATGCTAGCTGCAAAACAGAGCAGCCTGTCACCACTGTCACTACCTTATAGATGGAAAGTTAGGACATATAAATTGCTTCCATTTCATCAACTAAAAATAGTGTGCAAAATATTAGTAGACATGTGGCTAAGATTTGTGAAACTTCTCTAAAAGTTGCAATACTTTCAGTTTCCTAAGAGAGCAAATAGGATCTAAAGTTTTGAAAAAAAAAAAAAAAATCAACAATGTACTAATCTATTGGTTTATTCACTAATTCAGTCAACAAACTCTAGACCCAGAGATCTACAACTTACCAGGGACTTGACAAGACTGAACAAAGCTTAGAAGCTTGTCAAGAAAAAAATAAATCATAATAACCAAGTACTTAGATATCAAAATTACAAAATATCTGACTTACATAAGCAATGACTCATTTCTAGGGCAGAGAATATTAGAACACTATAGTCTATTCATCAAAATCTAATCTGCAACTTACAGTGGAAAAATGAAGTGTGAACAGACATCTAGTATTTATTAACTTATTATTTTTATAATTAAAATACATTTTAAAACTTTACTGAGAATTTCAAATACGGTAAATGAATAAAGATATAATTAATATGTTACTGTGTGACAATAGTTTTTCCAAAGAATACTTTTGAAGAGTAATACTCATAATACAAGTATATCTGAATATGATTTTATCTCTCTGGTTACCTAAATGCATGCTAAATTCTCTCTTTTTCTTTTTTTTCTTTTTTTTTTTTGAGACAGGGTCTTGCTTTGTTGCCCAGGCTGGAGTGCAACAGTGCAATCTTGGCTCACTGCAACCTCCACCTCCCAGGTTTAAGCAATTCTCCTGCCTCAGCCTCCTAAGTAGCTAGGACTACAGGCATGCGCCACCAAGACCAGCTAATTTTTGTATTTTTAGCAGAGATGGGGTTTCGCCATGTTGGCCAGGCTGGTCTTGAACTCCTGACCTCAAGTGATCTGCCCGATTCGGCCTCCCAAAGTGCTAGGATTACATGCGTGAGCCACCCCAGCCGGCCAGCATACTAGATTCTTAAAGCCCACAAAAGAGTACCACAACAAATATTATACAATAAAACATTTAAAACCTGGCTATTTTCTCTATGTGGTTTCTGGCTACATTTAAGTTTTCCATATAATGGTGCACAGTGAAACTCAAGCTTTTTAGAACCCTCAGGGCTTTGTAAAAACAACTTCAATCAAAAGAACCTGAGTTCTAGTCCCAGCTTGCTGATCACCTACTGGCATGTGATTAGCCAAGGCATTTTATTTCTCTAAATATTATTATTTCTACATCTATAAATTAGAAATAATGACACCATAAGGCACATATACAGGTTTTTTAAAGCACATGTGAAGCTACTTTTCATATAGTATTGGACAATCCTCCAAACAAGGGAATCATTATGTATTAATCCATTTTCATACTGCTAAGAAGAAATACCCGCCACTGGGTAATTTATAAGGAAAAAGGTTTAATTGATTTACAGCTCCACATGGCTGGGGAGGCCTCACAATCATGGTGGAAAGTAAACGAGGAGCAAAGGCATGTTTTACATGGCAGTAGGCAAGAGAGTGTGTGCAGGGGAGCCGCCCTTTATAAAACCATCAGATCTCATGAGATTGATTCACTATCACAAGAACAACATAGGAAAAACCTGCTCCCATGATTCAGTTACCTCCCACCAGGTCCCTCCCACAATACGTGGGGATTAGAGGAGCTACAATTCAAGATGAGATTTGGGTGGGGACACAGTCAAACCATATCACATTTAAGTTTACTAGAAACCTGAAGTCCTCATCCTTCTCCAATCAGACACCCACTCACACCCACCAGCCTATGCAGCAGGAGTTCAGAAGCTTGACTCTCTTTTGCTTTGCAGAAATGTACACTTATCCAGGTAATTTCCTGAGAGGATAAAAACATTTGTCTACCTCTCTCTAGGGTATGTATTTCTCCATTACCAAGTTGCTTTCTGGCACCTTACAACTATTTTATCTTCTATCTCTTATTATTTACTTGATATCGATCAATGTCTGCAGCTCATCATCCCTGGCTGCTGTTCTGAATCTCTAACAAATGCTGTTATTCCTGTCCCCTACATCCTAGTAACTAAAATCATCCTGGCCAGAGCATGTAAAAAGCAAGTCCTCCAACAAGTGAAGACTTGGTTGCTGACATGGCTGCCCGTACCAACTCAACCAGAACCAGCACGCTGTAGACACCACTACAGATCACCACTGCTGCTTCCACTATTCTTTCTTCCTCCCTGTGCTTTGCACCTTATCTCTCCTGCTTCTTTTTCCCACTGCTAGCTTTTGGGAAGAAAGCAGAACTTTTACAGACAGCTCTTTATATAGTCCCTTTGGGATCCTGAAATATTCTGCAAGCTAGATACCAAGAGGCTGAAGAAATAAATAACAGTCGTATGGGGAAAAAAATAAGGATAGGTGGAAAAAAAAGCTGAACACATTTTAAAGTTTTGTGTCATGCCACAACAAGCTGTATAATCTCTTCTTCAGAGGTAGCATAGTCCATTAGATGAGCATGGTAATGACAGGGTTCAAGTCCTTGCCCTGGCACTAACAGCTGTGTGATCCTGAGCAACTTCTGCTTCTTTGCCTGAAAAGCGGAAATAATAGTACCCACCTATAAGGCTGTTAGGAAGAGCAAATGAGTTAGTACATGCAGAGGGGTGGGAATAGTGCCTGGCACACAGTAAGTGTTCAAAAAAAGTTATTAATTTGCTAAAAGTTTAAATCTCACGCATTCCTAACATAGCCACAATCAACCTCATTTGCTTGTACTCTTATTTTATCTAAACTCATTATTTCCTGATTGTCTTTCTCTACTAGTCCTTTTAAAACTTCTATTGCTTTTAAATAGTATGATCAAGGATAATGACGGCAGGAATGATAATAAAACTACAGAGTCTTTACATATGGGCCCAGATTAAAGCTACAAAGCATAACAATTACAGAAACAAATTTATCATTAACAAATATGTCTAAAAAACAAAGCCCTATTAACATTAAAAGTCATTTTTAAAAATCAATTTATGATTTTTCATGTAAAAGGAATTTAATAGGAAATAACAGATCCAAAAAAAATTTCAGTTAAAAAAAAAAAAACTAAATAAAAATACATTTCAAATTAAGTTTGGTGTGAATGCCAAAGACATTAAACTTCCCTCAAAAGTTTGTCTCATGTGTAGAAATGTATATAAACAATTCCATTAAAAGGTAATTTTTTTTTTTTTTCTGAGACAGTGTTTTGCTCTGTCACCCAGGCTGGAGTGTAGTAGTGTAATCTCAGCTCACTGCAGCCTCCATCTCCTGGGCTCAAGCAATCCTCCCACCTCAGCTTCCCAAGTAGCTGGGACCAGAGGTACATGCCAACACACCCAGCTAATTTTTTAATTATTTGTAGAGATGGGGTTTTCCTATGTGCCCAGGCTGGTCTTGAACTCTTGGGCTCAAGTGATCCTCTGGCTTCAGTCTCCCGAAGTGCTAGGATTACAGGCGTGAGCCACTGTGTCCAGCCGTAAAGAATTATTAATGCCTAGTAAGTAAAGTGGTAAGCAACAGGAATTCAGAAACGAATGAGTAAAAGTCCTTGACTTGACATGGAAGTAATTATCCTAAGGCTAAAAAAGAAATGTGGAAGTGGAGCAGGGCTGAGTAGTCAGAGGAAGCGTGCTCATTCTGTCTAGAATCTCAGCTTAAAGGCCACACTCTCAGCGAAGACTGTCATCACCCTATCTCAAGAGGCCACCCAGTCACCTTCCAGGACAATGCCTATCAAATTTTCTGGGCTCAGAATCTCTACATTTAATTTTAAATATTGACAATCTCAAGGAGCTTTGGCTTACACATATTGTATATATCGTTATTTACCATGTTAAAATTAAGAAACTTTAAAAAATATATTTCCAAAGAAAAGTTCATTTTATGTTAACAATTAAAAGTAACATTTTTATGACAAATTCATTAGAGCGGAAATGTTTTACATTTTCCCAAATCTCTTTAACATGTGGCTTAAGACAGCTGGATTCTCAAATCTGGTTCCTGCATTCAATCTGTTGTGATAACATATATCATATAACTCTACTGTTACATGGAAAACTCTACTGCACAATCCTCAGAGAACGAGAACAGGAAAGATTATTACGGAAAATTGTTTACTTCAGAGTGTCTGAAAGGGTCTCAAGAGTCCCCAGGTACCCCAGAACATACTGGGAACGCGTGCTCTACTGTATCACCCACTCTTATTTTATGACTACTGTACATTATGCTGGTAAAATATACTGTTATTTGTATATAGATTATGTAAATATGTGACCGATTTTATATCCAATATATTTTCTATCACTTGTCACATTCTAATCAGTAAGAGCATACATTAATATAAATGCTGTTATCAAAATATTTCCTTATAAATCAAATATTGTGGCTAAGAAATGCAACACGTTATTTTTGTCTGCACTCAACAATCAACTAGCACATAAAGGACTGAATAGAAAGCTAGGAACATGTACATGCGCACACACGTGCAGGTGCAGAAGAGGAACCATAGGCAGGCCGGGAAGTGGAAACATACAGAAAAGAAAACTCTCTGCTTGGTACATTAGCATATCACATATTATGAGTCAAAATGGTAACTCAGGAACCTTGTAATATCCTTAAATAAGGACCAGCCCAGAAACAAAGTCCCAGTGATCATTTCATTATTTCTGCTTCTTTGCCTGTTTTAGAAAGCACGCATTTAAAAGTTTAATTTTAGAACAAACTTGGGGGCAACAAGACTAATTAACTATTAACGGAGATAACTAGTGTTACTCCATTTAATCCAACAAAATCCTCAAGCAATGTATTTCCTTCACTAGAATAAAAATAAAAATCTTTCCAACTGAATTCTAAGCTTAGGGGTCACATACAAATAAATCAATGAAGATAAATTTTAAGACATCACAAAGTTACTATAAGTTAAAAATAGCATTACACGATGAAGGCACAAGGATGTTTCTCAAAGCGTCCCTTCTACATTTAATTCCAGAATTCTAAATTTTAATTCAGCAACTTCTCTGATCTAGCAAAGAGTTAATAAGCACCTACAGAAAGCCTCAGTAAGACAAAAGAATCAAAAAGTATGAGTTCAGGCTGGCTGTGGTGGCTCACGCCTATAGTCCCAGCACTTCGGGAAGGCTGAGGTGGGAGGATCACCTGAGGTCAGAAGTTCAAGACCCGCCTCACCAACATGGTGAAACTCCATCTCTACTAAAAATACAAACATTAGCCGGGCATGGTGGCAGGCGTCTGTAATCCCAGCTACTCAGGAGGCTGAGGCAGGAGAATCGCTTGAACCCGGGAGGTGGAGGTTGCAGTGAGCCAAGATCATGCCACTGTACTCTAGCCTGGGCAACAGAGCAAGACTCCATCTCAAAAAATAATAATAAAATAAAAAATAAAAAGCATCAGTTCAGCCTTCTACTTGCATACAAAAAGACTAATCCTTACATAAATCAAGGGATTTTTCTTTTTTTTTGAAACAGTCTCACTCTGTCGCCCAGGCTGGAGTGTAGTAGTGGCACAATCTCAGCTCCCTGAAACCTCCACCTCCTGGGTTCAAGTGATTCTCCTACCTCAACCTCCTGAGTAGCTGAGATTATAGGCACCCGCCACCATACCTGGCTAATTTTTGTCTTATTAGTAGAGTCAGGGTTTCACCATGATGGCCAGGCTGGTCTCGAACTCCTGACCTCAGGTGATCCACCCACCTCGGCCTCCCAAAGTGCTGGGATTATAGGCGTGAGCCACTGCGCCTGGTCAAATTAAGGGCAATTTTTAAAACATTTACTTTATGGTTGAAACATGCCTTTTTTTGCCATGTAATCCATACAGGGTTTTGTTTCTAAATTATTTCCGAAAAGCTTAACACAAGAATCAGAAGCTATATTATATTTTAAGATTGAATAGAATGTCAACCTGTAAAACACTGGTCTTTCAACCTGGTGGTTTTGGTCAAAATTAAAATAACAAAACAAAATAAAAATCCCAACAACAATAAAAAAACCCTCAGTTTACAATGGCTTAAAATAATTGTAAAAAGGCTTATTTCACACCATGAAAAGAAGCCTTTTCTTGAAAGGTCCTCTCACTTGCCAGGAATCAAACTGGACCTCAAGCCTCCCCTAAACTGGTCATTGGTAAGGAAGAGAATGAATCCTAGTCAGGATTTCACTAGTCAGGATTTACCACTGAGACTCACAGAGAAGCGACGGTCACCTAAGATGATGCTAACAACTGGGCAGAAAGGGTGGACGGCAGCATCAACAGCATCTGCAGCGTTGTCACATTTCAAAAGGGGGTTCAAGAGTCACCTAGGTAGAACTTGAATATTTTTCCCCAATAGTAGCATAAGAAACAGCTAATAATTCTCTTTGGTTCTTTTAGCCTCGGCTGGAGTGATTGAAATCTGACCCATGCATACATGGAATACTCCAGAATTGATTCCATGAGCTATACAAAAAAGGCCAAAAAAGGAAACTGCCCCCATGCCATTTCCTCCTTCCAAGGGTAGTCAGCTTCCTAATTCTGTCTAATTGCGGCTGCTCTCTGGTACCCATAGGTATTATGTAGCTTTTTCTATTTTGTCCAGAATTTATAATTGGGATGTGTGGAGAGGTTGGTTTGATATATAAATATTCTTGGTTACAGCCTAATTTTTCTTAGACCCAGTAAAACTCTATCTGACATCTTGTATACTGTTAATGACTGGAGCAATCTTAAACCTCATCCTTCTATGGGAATGAGCCTATCTTACAACGGATATGTGTGGAACTGGAGAATGAACACTAGTATCTTCTCTCAGGTTGCGATTCAACTGCTGAATAAGGCTGGCATATGTGTTCAACTGGATTGTTAAAGTAAGGAAGTTCTGAGACGGAAAAGAGGAGTCAGTGGTGAGGGAGAAGGATGTCACACCAAGATAGCCTCAGCAGGATCAGTAATACATGGAAGTAAATGAAAGGTGATTGGACAAAGTATTTATAAGAGTTCATTATCTAGCCAGGTGTGGTGGCGGGCGCCTATAATCCCAGCTACTCGGGAAGCTGAGACAGGAGAATGGCATGAACCCGGGAGGCAGAGCTTGCAGTGAGCCAAGATCACGCCACTGCACTCCAGCCTGGGCAACAGAGCGAGACTCCATCTCAAAAAAAAAAAAAAAAAAAGAGTTCGTTATCTACAGCTGTGTTTTATTAGTGCTGGCTAGGTATAGTACATTTAATGGGCTAAGCTATTAATAAACAGACAGCCTGGGTCTTATACTCTATAATGTTTTTTCCCCTCGGAAAAAAAGAAAATCCCAAGGTGGAAAAAAAATCTTTGCTCATTTGGGTATTTATCTTACCATCTGTACCTGTTGTCTTTTGTCTTGAATATGTGTCATATATTACGAATGATACCCTACAGTTAGAGACCTAAATTCCGTTACGTTCCTCTCAAGAGCATTTGTTTTGCTTGAACCCGGGAGGTGGAGGTTGCAGTGAGCCAAGATTGTGCCACTGGGCCACAGAGCGAAAATTGTAGCCTGGGCTACAGAGCAAAAAACTATCTCAAAAAAAAAGAGTATTTGTTTTTGTTTTTTGTTTGCTTTGGGAGGCAGTTAATTCATCCAGACTCTCCTAACTGATCTACACATTCAGCGCAATCACAGTCAAAATCCCAAGAGGCTTTTGAAGAAATTAACAGCTAATTCTAAAATCTATATGTATGTGAAGTGTATATAAAAGTATGAAATTTGCATGTAACATGAAATCGCTAAAGCAATGTTGAAAGGGAGCAACAAAGTTGGAGAAATTAACACTCCTGATATCCAAACTTAGAAAGCTAATCAAGACAACAATATCAAGACAGTGTGGTAATGAGATAAAGGCAAACTAGCTCAATGGAACACAACAGACAGTCCAGAAAAAATACTCACACATGTATGTCCCATTACTTTTTCTATAAGGGTGCCAAGGCAATTCAAAGAGGAAAGGATAACCTCTTCAAGAGATTGTATAGCAAACTGAATAGCCACATGCAGAAAAGATTAATTTAGATCTTACTTCACACCACATATAAAAATTAACTCAAAATGGATCAGAGATCTAAAACTATAAAACATTAAAAATACAAAACAAAAAACAAGAAAGTCTCAGTGACCTTGAGTTTGGCAAGAAATTACATATTTCTATTTTTTAAAATAATTTTTTATTTTGAGACAGGTTCTTGTGTTGTCGTCCAGGCTGGACTGCAGTAACACTCCACAGCTCACTGCAGCCTGAAACTCCCAGGCTCAAGTGATCCTCCCACCTCAGCCTCCCAAGCAGCCAGGACTACAGCTGCATGCCACCAAGCCCATCTAATTTTTGTTACTTTTTGTAGAGATGGGGTTTCACCATGTTGCCCAGGCTGGTCTGGAACTCCTGGATTCGGGAGATCCACCTACCCCAGTCTCCCGAAGTGCTGGAATTACAGGTGTGAGCCACCACGCCTGGCCCATATTATTAAGACTCAAAAGATTCATTTTTGTTTTTTTTTTTTTTTTTTTGAGAAGGAGTCTCGCTCTGTCGCCCAGGCTGGAGTGCAGTGGCCAGATCTCAGCTCGCTGCAAGCTCCACCTCCCGGGTTTACACCATTCTCCTGCCTCAGCCTCCCGAGTAGCTGGGACTACAGGCGCCCGCCACCTCGCCCGGCTAGTTTTTTGTATTTTTTAGTAGAGACGGGGTTTCACGGTGTTAGCAAGGATGGTCTCGATCTCCTGACCTTGTGATCCGCCCGTCTCAGCCTCCCAAAGTGCTGGGATTACAGGCTTGAGCCACCGCGCCCGGCAAGACTCAAAAGATTCAAACTATAAAAGAAAAAAATCAATAACCTGGACTTCAACAAGACTAAAAGCTTTTGTTCTTCAAAAGATAATGCTGAGTAAATGAAAACAGAACCACATCGTGGGAGAAAATATTTGTAATGATATGTATCAGACAAAAGACTTTTACCTAGAATAAAAAACCCTAATATTTCTAAATAAGACAAGTAACTCAATTTAAAAATGGACAAAAGACTTCACAAACACATTGACAAAAGATATAAAGCAAATGAGCTCAACATTATTAATCATCAGACAAATGCAAATCAAAACCACAATAAGACATCAATACATAGTATAACAGTTAAATTTAAAGGGTGGTAAGAATATGCAGCAACTAGTACACTCATACACTGTTGGCAGAAATGTAAAATTGTACCAACAAGTTTGCAGATTCTAAGATAAAACATACAAATGATCTAGCCATTACACTCCTAGGCATTTACCCAAAAAAAATGAAAGCATATGCCCACATAACTACTTGTCCATAGCACCTTCAGTTGTAGTTAAAAACTGGAAACAACTCACATGTCCACCAACAGATGAATGGCTACTAAAAATATAGTGGTAAACCCATACAATGGAATATAAAGGAATGAACTCAGCAATAAAAAGGAATGCAGATTAGGTGCAGTGGCTCACACGTGTAATCCCAGCACTTCGGGATTCGCCCACTGAGGTGGGCGGCTCACTTGAGGCCAGGAGCCTGAAACCAGCCTGGCCAACATGACAAAACCCCATCTCTACTAAAAATACAAAAATTAGCTGGGCATGGTGGTGCACACCTGTAATCCCAGCTACTTGGGAAGCTGAGGCACGAGAATCACTTGAGCCCAGGAGTCGGAGGTTGTGCCACCGCACTCCAGCCTGGGCAACAGAGGGGAAACTCTGTCTCCAAAACAAAACAAAAAAAAAACAGGGAATGAAGTACTGATACAATTACACGGATCAATTTCAAAATAATTTTGCTTAGTGAAAAAAAAAATCCAAAAACAGCATAACTTGTGTTATTCCACCTATATAAAATTCCAGTAAATGCAAACTAATCTACGATAAGAAAACACATCAGTAGTTGCCTAAGCGGGAGGAGGAAGGCTAGGAAGTGGCCGAAAGAGTCAGCAAAGGAGCACCAGGAAGTCTCTGGAGTTGCAGAATACATTCTTTATTCTGACTGTGATTATTATTTCATGAGTGTACACATATAAGTGTACAATTAATTTCTTATGTATGTGCACTTTATTGAACAGCAATTATATTTCAATAAGGCTTTCTTGGAAAAGCTGTAAGCGAATAATGAACTCTGCTTTTTGTTAATCGTACTTATTTACTTATTTATTTTTTTGAGACAGGGTGTTGCTCTGTCACCTAGGCTGGATTCATAGCTCGCTGCAGCCTCAAACTTCTGGCCTCAAGTGATCCTCCTTTCTCGGCCTCCCAAAGATACCACACCCAGCCTGAACTCTGCTTTAAAAATTGCATGCTGAAGTGTATAGGAGTAAATTGCACTATTATCTACAACTTAAGTTGACATGCAAAATGAAAATGAGGTCGACTGATAGATGAGTAGAGGAAAACACAAATGAATACATATGTTAAAAACAAATAAGAAAATGTTAACTATAGAATCTACTGGCATTCATGGTACAATTCTTCAAACTTTTCTGTATTTCTTAAATTCTTCGTTAAATAAAATGTTACGGGAAAAAATATTAATAAATGTCCATGGCCCATAGTCCCAATACTCCCACAAGTCTTTGCAATAGGTCTCTGGCAGTAACATTAGACTAACAAGCATAAACATATTGGTTAGGATGATACTGTCAAATTAAATCTCTTAAACTTACGTAAAGCTACATTACAAATATCCAATGAGTCAACTATCCAGAGCTTGCAGTAAGGAAAGGCATGATTTGGTAGTTATTATAAACAGTAAAACAGTGGGAAAGAGAAATGGTGCAGCCACTACGGAAAACAGTATGGCAGATCCTCAGAAAGTTAAATATAGAATTACCATAGGACCCAGCAATTTCTCTTCTAGTTATATACTAAAAAGAAGCAAAAGCAGGGACCCAAACAGATACTTGTACATCAATGTTCATAGCAGCATTATTCACAACAGCCAAAAGGTACAAACAGTCCAGATGTCCATCAACAGGTGATGAAGAAACAAAATGTGGTATATCCACACAGTAGACTACTATTCAGTCTTAAAGAGAAAGAAATTGGGTGAACCTTGAAAATACTATGCTAAGTGAAATAAGCGAGACACGAAACAACAAATCTTACATGATTCCACTTATGTGAGGTACCTAGAATAGGTAAACTCATAGAAACAGAAAGTAAAAGGAAGGTTACCAAGGGCTAGGAGTAGGTGGGAAATAAGGAATTAGTGTTTAATATGTACAGTTTCAGTCTGGGGCGATTATACAGTTCTGAAGCTGATGATTGTAAAACATTGTGAATAAAATTAAAGCCACTGAGCCACACTCTTAAAATTGGTGAAAGGGTAAATTTTATGTTATGTCTGCTTTACCACAATAAAAATACATACGTAATTTTAAAACACAACATTTTTTAAATGGACCAAAACAAAATGAGTCTTAATTTCAACTGAATGGTATTTCAATCTATGAAAGCTGATTATATGAATTGGGTCATTCTTGTAAATCCAACTACATAAGAGTCAAGGAGTCAGGGGAAAAAAGTACTCAGGGCACATAGCACAGGCTCCAAGAACTGAACTGTCCAGAGGCCCAGTTGCTAAAACAGCCTGCTGTAACCCTAGGACCAGCTTTACCTAGTAACTGCTGAAACAACCTGCTATCACTCTAAGACTAGTTTTACCTACTGCTCTCACTCTCCTAACCAAGCCTGCCAGCTCCCAAAGCTTTTCAAGTACCAATTAACTTTCTTTCAAAATAATCAGTAACAGTTTTTTTTCTATCTAATAAAACCTTCAACCTCCTCTTTGTTCCTTGGACATGCTGAAGACCCCATGTGTATGTCCCAAATTCCAATTCTGTGATTCTCAAATGAGATATTTAACCTAGAGATTTGTCTCTACATTTCAAATCTGACAGATCATTTTAAAGAAATGTCCTAACTCACCTCAACATGCTTATAACAAAATCATAACATTTTCCCATAGAATCTATAATACATGCAGATGAAATACATGACAACTATAACATAGAGGATATTGATGGGAAGAGAAGGATGGGCTATATGATTGCAAAATTTCTACATTTTACTTGAAATGGTATCATATTAGCTCTAATTAGATTAAGAAAAGTTAGGATAGGTACTGCAATCCTAGAAAAACCACTGAAAAATAGATAGATCCAATAGATAAATTTTAATTGAATTTCAAAAATTATTAAAATAATCCAAGGCAGAAAAGGAAAACAGAAGGAAAAAAAGGGGAGACAGAGAGAAAACAAATAATAAAATGTCAGACATAAATCCAACCGCCTTGATCATTTATTAAATGTTAATGGATTTTAATGACATTGCATAGTAGTGATGGTTACATAACTCTGTGACTATACTAAAAATCACTCAATTGTATGCTTTTAAAGGGTGAGCATGATGACACATGAATTAAATCTCAATAAAGCTGCTATTTAAGAAAATACATGAAGGCAAACTAAAGAAGAAACAAGCGTCTAAACACTACAATTTAAAAATAGAGACCATGAGAATTATTTCAAAAGCATGACACAACTACATCCTAGCTACAAGAAACACACAGTACTTTCAACATAAAATCACAGATGGAGAAATACATATCACGCAAATAGTAAGAATAAAACACAATCTTCAGAGTCCAACATTAAACAACCTGTCCTAGATCACACAGCTACTAAGTGGTAGAGAAAGAATTTACCTGTCATTCTGACTCCAGAATGAGCTAATAGACGCATAGGGCAGTAAGGAGAGAGCATAATAAGAAAGCTAGAAAATAACATTTCAACCTGTCTTAACCTCAAGCAAAGGGAAAAAAAATCCCAGCCTCATCAAATCCCAGATTTTTCTATTGAAACCACTCCCCAAAATCCACAAGCCCTAAAAGGATCTGACCTATCTACATCCTTAAAAGACTCCCTAACTGGAAAGGGAGAGTCTTCCTTTTCAGGCATTCACTTTAGAGCATTTAGTATTCCACATCACATTCATAATCTTCAACAAATATTCCAAAAGCTGAACTTAAGCCAACACATAGGAAAAGAAAGGTTCTCAAACATTTCAAAAGATACTCTGGCATGAGGGTTTTATGAAGTTGCATTCATTAGTTCTTATCAATTCTTTTGAACATCACATATGTACAAGTAACAATTAGAAAAATATTATAAAATTACAGTGAAAAGGAAAAAGGAGTCAACAGAACTTTCTCCTCCAAATCCAGGGAGACTTCATTAGTTCCACCAAAGAATACCAACGAGTGGCAAAAGGCATCAATATCACTATGCTGCAGCTCTGGCCCTCAGTTACCTGAGCAAAGCTCCCTCAGTTACCTGAGCAAAGCTCCCTCAGTTACCTTACTCAGAAAGTCAGCAAATCCAAGCGAGGATTTGCCTTCGCTGGCACCCAAGTTACAAGATGAGAAAAACAAAAGAAACAACTCTGCTTTTTAGATGTCTATGATGATACACCAATGGGGAAGAGGGGAAGGGAGCAGAAAGAGAGAAGCCTCCACCAACAGCAAGAACAGGTGCCAGCTAAAGCTATCGATTACAAACAAATACCACTAACAGCCCGGCCCAGTTCCAATGCATCTGAGAGTCAGCCTGGAACATAAACTAAACATGGGATCCATACTCTCATTTACCAGCTATGTGACACTGGGTAAGGCATTTATTTAACCTTTCAGAGATTGTTCTCTCTTCCATAAAACCAAGAATAAAAATAAGAATACACCATAGGTTGTCATAATGATTAAATAACTTATCTGCAGGTAGGTATTCCATACTTATTTTTGCATTTTACTTTCAAATAATTTTAAAATTTTGCTATTATGAAACACCTTACCATGAACATTTTCTCAAGTATATCTTTGTAAGTGAGATTCTTAAGAGTGGAACTGCTAAATTAAAGAATATAATGGGCCGGGCGCGGTGGCTCAAGCCTGTAATCCCAGCACTTTGGGAGGCCGAGACGGGCGGATCACGAGGTCAGGAGATCAAGACCATCCTGGCTAACCCGGTGAAACCCCGTCTCTACTAAAAATAAAAAAAACTAGCCGGGCAAGGTGGCGGGCGCCTGTAGTCCCAGCTACTCGGGAGGCTGAGGCAGGAGAATGGCGTAAACCCAGGAGGCGGAGTTTGCAGTGAGCTGAGATCTGGCCACTGCACTCCAGCCTGGGCGACAGAGCGAGACTCCGCCTCAAAAAAAAAAAAAAAAAAAAAAAAAGAATATAATGATGTTTTAAATTTTGACAAATACTAGCAAATTTCTGGGGGCCAGGGGAGGTCTGAAACAATTTACACTTCCAGGAACCAAACTATGTGACCCTTGCCCACACTGGATGCCACAGCTATTTAAAAGGTTTTTGGTTAACCCAATGGCTATTTTAAAAATCACCTCTCATTTTACAGTAGTTACATTTCTTATCTTGCTAAAAACTCAAGAAGGAAAGAAGATAAAAGAGCACAATTACCAAACCTCACACGCTCAGCACAGTTCCCTCCTATGCTTTCAACGCTGCGCATCCTGATGGAACTCACTATCCAACTACATATACGTGTATCTTTCAAGTACACAGATAGGACCCAAACACAAAACACGAATTCTAACATATGTTTCCCCTGAAGCTAATTACTATAACTTATAATGCTATGTTACCTGAAATGACAAGATCCGATAATATGATTAAAACAACATAGAAAAACCAGAAAGAAAACAAGGAATACTAGGAAATATCTTCAAGCCAACATCCCACTTTTCCAGAGCAGGTAGTTTCACATTTCAAAGCTCTTTGTAAACTCTGTTAAGAATGTCTTTGCCTCATCCTAACAATCCTCATAGTCTCCCATGGATGGTCCTTTAATGTTCGTGATAAAAGAAGCCTGCAGGGAAAATGCGGAATAGAAAACAATTTGGAAATAAAATCTGTTGGCTCAGCACATTAAAATTACGGAAAATCGCTATTTTTATGAGGATTATGTGTATCTTTGTTTTTTCTATGAACTATTTAAGCAATAACAAAAAGACATGATTTTTTTTTTCTTTTTTAGGCAGAGTCTCGCTCTGTTGCCCAGGCAGGAGTGCAGTGGTGTGATCTTGACTCACTGCAACCTCTGCCTCCCAGGCTCAAACGATTCCCCTGTCTCAGCCACCCAAGTAGCTGGGATTACAGGCTCGTGCCACCACACCTGGCCAATTTTTGTGTTTTTAGTAGAGATGGGGTTTCGTCATGTTGACCAGGCTGGTCTCAAACTCCTGACCTCAAGTGACCTGCCCACCTCAGCCTCCCAAAGTGCAGGGATTAGAGGTGTGAGCCACCGTGCCCAGCCCACATGATCTTTTTCCAGTCATGGGCGGCAGGGACTGTATAAAATCCAATCCCACTTTGTGAAAACTTGGCATAAAAAATTATTAGTCTTATAAAGTTTGGTGTGTTTTTATATTGGGGGAATTTGGCTTATTGTACACTTTCTAAAGCAAATACATAGCAGTTACTCAGAAAAAAAAAAATCAAAAAATCATTTTAGTCCTGGATATTAAGTAAAAACAATGTATCAGATAAAGCACAGATCATTTTTCTAAAAACAAAAACATTCCAATCAAACTGAAACAAGAAGTCCAAGGAAAGAAATTACTTCTCAACAGAAGGATCTACTTCTCAATAGAACCCTTTCCCCACAGAGGCTGCATGTGAACTGTGCCTTCAAGGGCAGGCAGCAGTTAGACATGCTGCAGTTAGACATGCAGCACTTAGACACGGGGGTGGGAGGCCACATACGCCCACCCAGAGAGAGTGAGGAAAGCACTCAGGGCAGAGCCAGCCACGCATGGGAGCAGCGCACAGTCAGGCTGGGTGGAGGCACAGCACTGAAAAAAGGGAAACGGGGAAATAGGTTTGGAAAGAAAATTAGTGTGAAAGAAAGGAGGCGGCTGTATATTCTACATGTTTTTCTCTAATGTAGAACCCCAGATGGAAATCATCCTTCTTACTTTCGTTTACAAAGATACTGATCTTATCTCACAATATTTTCTTCCCTAAAGTGATTTGTTTTCTGAAGTGTATTTGTGTATCAACTTATTTTCCATAACATGACTATGAGCACCCAGTGTGTAGGAACCAGATTAGATTCATTTTTATTAATATATCCTTCTCAAAGGCCTAGAACAGATTCTAAAGAAGCATTTTTTGGCCAGGCACGGTGGCTCACACCTGTAATCCCAGCACTTTGCGAGGCCGAGGCAGGCGGATCACGAGGTCAGGAGTTCGAGACCAGCCTGACCAAAATGGTGAAACCCCGTCTCTACTAAAAATACAAAAATTAGCCAGGCATGGTGGTGGCGGGCGCCTGTAATCCCAGCTACTCAGGAGGTTGAGGCAGGATAGCTTGAACCCAGGAGACAGAGGTTGCAGTGAGCCGAGATCACACCACTGTGCTCCAGCCTGGGTGACACAGCGAGGCTATGTCTCAAAAAAAAAAAAAAAAAAAAAAAAAAAAACACCTTTTAATAACTGAAAAATGCATAAACTGTATACAATAAATATTATATATAATATATAAAATAAATAAATGTATTAACTGTATAGGAATAAATGCCTAATACTGGTACCACATCACTTATCTGGGATTTGGATATTCATCTATAGCAGGAGTTCCCAAACTTTTTCTATAAAGGACCATAGAAAAAGTACTTTAGGCTTGATAGGCCAAATGGTCTCTGTCACAACTACTCAATTCTGCTGTCACAGGACAAAAGCAGCATAGACAATGCATAAATGAAAGAGCATGGCTGTGTTTCAATAAAATTTTATTTACAAAAACAGGCAGCAGGCTGCATTTGTAATGTGGACCGTAGTGCGCTGACCTCTCATCTATACAGACTTAAATGTAATACATTACATTATATATATGCACACATACACATTTAAATACAAGTATTATATTCAAATAGTTTTTATAATAACAGAATCTTGGTCAAAATTCCACGGAAGATAAAAAATAAAAAGGGATATAAACAAAAAACTGTAGATATGCCGCATAAAATCTGGGAAACTGGAACCTCTGGATGCGTCCATGTAATTTGCCCTCTCCAGATATCTCTTTAGGCCTTAGTTTTGGACCCACAAAGCAAGGTGGTTAAAATAGACAATTCTGTGATCTTAAGAGCTGTTCCAAGTTAAAGTTATAGATTTTAAGTGGAAATTCCATCTAGAAAATAACAACATTCACAAATAATTTCAAATCTGTGGAAGAACAGAATACGAGTACAGTTATGCACCACAGAACATTTCAATGAGGCACCACACGTATGACAGTGGTTCCACAGATTCTAACACTGTATTTTTAACTGTATCTTCTCTATGTTTACATGTTTAGATACACAAATATTTACCACTGTATTACAACTGCCTGTACAGCAACATGTATAGGTTTGCAGCCTAGGAGCAGCAGGCTATAACTCACTTAGCCTAAGTGTGTAGGAGACTCTACCATGTAGATTTGTGTAAGTAGACTCTGTGATGTTCGCACAAGGACAAACTCGCCTAATGATGCATTTCTCAGATGTATTCACGTTGTTAAGCAACACATGACTGTATGCCACAGAAACAAGTATAACATATTAGAATAAATTAAGACAGTACCTGGCATAATTGATCTAATAATAAACATATGTACAAACGCTAATCAAAATCATATCCCAGTACCTAAAAAATAAGGTTTCAGTACCATCTTGAATGAATATACCTGGAAAAATCAATTTAATAACAAACATAGGTTAATTCACCTATCTGGAAGGGGACATTTAGATCATTAAAAACAACTTTACCCAAAATAGAGGCATTGGTAAGATTTGATATTAAATGCCACAAAATAATTAAAGCACTACAATAACTCACTAAACTCCCTAACATATTTACAGTTAAAAATCTGAAGTTTTTAACTTTAATTCAAATACCATGCAGTATATAATAAACCAGGTATCATTCATTAGGTGTAATGGTGATTTTCTAAACTTTTCTATTTTTATAATTACTCTTCAAATCAAGAGTTGAGTTTCAGAATAAAAACACTTCACTTTTCACAAACAGTTTTTCAAAGAATTCTTGGGTTAATTAAAATTCTATAATCCATCACTACCCACATTTACAAAAGCCATGCTACCACACTGCTTTCTGATATAGAAATGAAGAGTTTCTGGTTCATTACCAACTCACCAAACATCTGGCAAATTCTTTGTTTTCTGAAAGGAATCCATAACCTGGATGTACCTTAGAAATGAAAGCAAAAAGCACTTTCAATTTTATCATATTGCAAAAGCTTTATAAGCAAAATGTACAGTGCATTTATGTATTAATATTTATTGTTCGAGAGCCCTTGAATAGGTATACTTCTCTTATACACTGATCAGTTCTAATTCACATTTCTAGGATCAGAATCAAATTCCAAAAAACTGCCTCCTATATTTACTTTCTCCACACTCCCTATGTCCTAATTGATTTTCCACACAGTATCTTTGTCCTAACCATAATGGGGAGTATACACCCACATATATCTTAATACCCACTAGCATTTGTCTACATATTTCAACAAAACTCTCTCTCCTTTTCCTGAGGCTAACTTTGTCCACAATTCTGGAGAATTTCACAATGGCTGGTGTGTCAAAGATTTATGTAAAAGGAACCTTGGCAAGATGGAGGAAAAACTCTAAATTCTCCTTTCTTTACAGTACTCATGAACTGGTAATTTCCAAAACCCAGACTACTAGGACAGCTAATACATTTTATTCCTGATGGCATTAATAATACTCAGCCACTACCAACAAGATCTTTCTATCAAACTGAACTAAAATGGAGGTGTGGTTTTACTTTTATTTTATGCTCTGAATTTTTTTCCTTCTAATGTCTACTCTTCTTTCCTTCCTCACCCCAAACTTTGCCATTCACAACTACTTTATACTATCCTCACCCACAAGCCACATTGCTGCAATCTACCAGCTTGATCTAATCAAGTAATTTTTGGCTCTCCCACACTGGCCAAACATAAATTTAGCCATTTCAGTATCAGCCAGTGTTGAATATACTTCTAGTAAAATAATTCTGCTAAAAACAAATTCAAATTTCTGAAGGAACCAGTATCATGATCCAGAAATACTTATATATTAGCAACTTTTAAATGCTGAACTCAGGCTGGGCACAGTGGCTCATGCCTGTAATTCCAGCAGTTTAGGAGGCTGAGGCAGGCAGATCACCTGAGGTCAGGAGTTCAAGACCAGCCTGACCAACATGGTGAAACCCCTTCTCTACTAAAAACACAAAATGAGCTGGGTGTGGTGGCAGGCACCTGTAATCCCAGCTACTTGGGAGGCTGAGGCAGGAGAATCGCTTGAACCTGGTGGGGCAGAGGTTGCAGTGAGCTGAGATCATGCCACTGCACTCTGGCCTGGGCAACAAAAGCGAAACTCCATCTCAAAAAAACAAAACAAAACAAATGCTGAACTAAGCTTTATGAACATGGTACAGAACAATTTAAACTACTGTATCAGGGAAGAAGAGCTTTCATTCCACCAATTTCATTTTATCAACACTCAACTACAGATTTATGTTGGCAAGCTATAGTTAAAATGTTAAAAGAGTTTTACCTTCGCTAACTGTGCTAATAAACTGTAAACATCTATAATATGGGTTCATGAATTAAGTTTTTTATTTAAACATGCATCTTACTGAAACATTTCTTTCAAAAGAAATGTGAGCACTAATTGAAGCGCTCCAGGCTTAATGTTGGTGTTGGATGTCTCCACCCAATTTTAGAGATAACTTTGCATAGTTTTTAACACGGTATATAATTAGTTCTCTGATAATTAAAAAAAGAAAAAAGAAAAAAACACTGTTTCCGATGTCAGAAATCTTTTTTTTCCTTGGATTCCACTCTATTCATACAGAACTGGGGGTAGAGAGAATGATTTATCCTTGTAAATTATGAGCATTCTACTGACATTAACAAACTAAAATAATTACCAAATGTGCTGTTTTTATTTCTGGAGGTGTACTAGGTATACGTAATTTTTAAATTATTAAAATGGAATTTAAACAGAGTCTTTGGATCCTGTTTATAATACAGAATGTTTAAAAATGCTCTTATTACACTGAAAGGGTTAATACTCAAAACTAATTGGGATTTCTTTTTTCCTAGCAAATTTGGAAATGAACTGAAACTGCTCCCTGGTGTGAAAGCTGAATCCAGCAGCCACCTGCAGGATCAGCGACCAACACTGCCAGATGCTACAAAGCCTTTGATTTCCAGTAGCGAATTCGACCACATTTAACTCATGTGACATGAACTAACTGCAACAGCATTTTCAATCATTCTTTCCTATTTTTTTTTTTAAATACAAACTCTAGCTTTCTGCTCACTACATATGAAACAGCTGCAGTAGATAGATTCATTCAAACTCACAGCTTGGGCCCTGGTTTTCTTAATGGCTTCCATGATGGCATCCATGTTGAGGTAGCTTTTACTGGTGGGAGCTGGGCCAACACAGACGGCCTCATCCGCCATTTTCACATGAACCTGAGGAGACAAATTTCTGCATTAACAGATGCGCCCAGCAAAAAGAATTACCATCATCTGCAAATACACACAAAATTGCAAATCTGATTGTTCCACATATCATTTATAGAGTCATATTTCTTTTTGAGTATGCACTAAAAAGCAACAATGAAACAAATAAACTCAAGGACTCTATTACCCATGATTTCATTTATTACAGCCTAATTCATTGTCTAAGCAAATAATTTCCATAATATCCCCTACCTCTTTATGTAAAATCACAGCAAACAATTTTAGCTTCCTATTCCGTTCATCAATACATAAATTTGATATCAAAAACTACCTTGTTACATGTAGCCAGGGTAGCCCAATATTTTAATAACGAGCACTCAAGACCAGTTCTAAGCAAGCTCCCCAGGAAGTTGGGATAATTAGAGGGACTGAATGGAGGGATGCAGCGAGTGTCCCTGCACAGCATCAGGTCAGCACCAGAAACAAATTAAAGCCTAAGACGAAAGAAAGAGTTCAATATCACAACATGTGAACCAGAAAATCTTGAGAATCATTTAAATACTCTCACATTCAATCTTCATCCATTTTACATTTATTCCTAAAAGAAATGATATGTATATTAAGTTCTAACGCTACTCAAAATTCAGGAATATATGCTCCATTTTTAAGACTACTCACTCTATAATGTTTAAATGTATTTATTTTGCATAATAGAAGCAAGCATTCAATATGAAAAAGAGTAAACTCTAGTTCTAAAAGGAGTCTATTCTTTTTAAATGATGAAAGGATTAGTATCTTTTTAAATGACTTTTCCTAATTTCCTAATGGTCTTCTAGTTTCAGAAACTTCCAGATTACAATTATTTTGCAAGACAGATATATAAAACTGGAACACAAACATACACCTAAACATTTGACCCACTCCTCCACCAAAAAAAAAAAAAAAAAAAAAGTCAAAGGTGGCAAATACCTGAGTATTTCTGTTATAGTCTTCAGTTATGAAATAATTTTTAAATACTTTGTTTTAAATTAGATCTTAAAAAAACAAAAAAGCAGTCTTTTAGAAAGCTAAGAATTCTCTTTGTCAATTCAATAAATATTTTCCACTTTAGTAAAAAATTATATTGAGTATTGAAAGGTAAAAGATCAGGTAAACGCCCAAGGGATTTTCAGGTCAGTATCTTACTATAAAATATCCAAATATATACATTTGGTAATTATTTAATAATACCAATTGCAGGGAAAAGCAGCCCTGCTTGCAAAGGGCTTCTAAATATCCCTGTGTTCAAAGCAAGGCCTTCCTCGTGGTTATCGTTGCCTGGTACGCCCCCAACCTCAAGTTGCTCTTCTGCCCTCAGACCAGAATGCCCCTCCTCTATTGCCCTATTGCCCTCTGTCCACTTCAGATCCTGTTACTGTCAATTTTGTTGTTGTAATTGTGATTGTAGTTTTTTTCTGTAAGAAAGAAATTGAGTACTTCACAATCCTTTAAAAAGAATACATTTAAGTCTTTGTTTAAACTTAAATCCACATTTGTTTTATTGTCCTCAGATACTACCTATTATAGAAGATGCACTTCAAGTTTCACATCTACCCCTGGATCTCTCCCAAGTACTTCAATTTAGGATGAATCTCCTTTAATCTAAACTCTGAGAGTAGTTAGTACAAATTTTAGCATATAATCTCATCTACCCAACAATCTCATTTTAACTGCTTTGCACACTGTTACAATTTCTCCTCCACCAGATCATAAGGTTATGCCTTAAATTCTTTTTTTAATCTCCCCTAGCCCAATGTTATGTGATTAAAGCTATTTACTCACAGATACACTTGGATAGCAGCTTGCTTAGTAACTTTCATTATCAAATGTTAAAAGCCATTGTCCTTGAAGTACAAAAAAGTTGCAACTTTTATTATCTTTTTTTCATTATATTTGAGGTAAAAATCTACACCTACATAAAGTCTTCTTAATCTTGGCAATACATATGGCAACTGGTGGTTTATGGAGGAAAAGAAATGAAAAGATACACATAGGCACATGTGTTTATGTGTCCAAAATTTCTATAATAAACATGCATTCAAAAGTAAAAAGGAGAGAGAGAATCCTAATAGTATTGACATTTTTACTTACAGTCTTTTCTCTAAATACACTTTTATAATGATACTGCATACATAATTTACACCCTTTTGTTTTTTAATAGCATAATAGACATTTTTCCTATTTTATCACAAACGTTTTGTAAACATACCAAGAACTAGCTCAGAGCCTAATATATTTTACTGGGTGATTAAGATTACTCCAGTTAAAAAAAAAAGACTGCTCCAATAAACATTTGAATAAATTATGCATTAAAAGCAGGTCAAAACTGCTATGGACTTTACAAAGAAGGACTAAACACAAATTGTTTATAAAGGATTGGTTGGCTTATTTTCCTCCCTTTGCAGGAACAAATCTTACTTCAGGTGGCAGGGTACATTCAAGTCTCAACAAGCCCACAGTCTAGCCCAGGGTCGGTAGTAGCAAAAAGCCATGCAAAAGAAAACATTAGAATTCTCTGCTGCCTTAGTTAAGGAGACACTTAAGAGTCAACTTGGAAAGAACAATCTAACAAACTTTTGAAACTCTATTTCAATTTTGTTGTCATTGTTGTATGAAATGTGTGAGGTGTTTTCTTTGGCTTAATAATACAAAAAACAATATTCAAGCAATGCAGATGCTATTCTGCAGAATGACTTAATATTGCATAGGCTGACTAGATATGTTTGTTTCAAAAATATCAACATCTTGAAAAATATAAATTCCTTTTTATATATTTTAATGGTAAAGGAAATATATAACAACCATGGAAAGTTTAAACTGAGGTAAACTAATCAATTAAGCAGGATTTGCTGGTTATATGGTTTCAAAAAGAAAAGTAAAGCATTTTAAGTACTAACACTAAGTATATACACTAAGTATAGTTTGTCTTCATAAACTTCTCCGTTCTCAGAAAACCAATAGAGATTTTTAAAGCAGATTATTAGTTTTCCCATCAAGCATTTAGTTTTATATTTTGAATTATTTTATTCTTCAGAGAAAAATTACTTGTATCAGCTTATCACCTGCATGAGCCTAATTTCCAAATAACAAGCTAGGAGAACAACAGATGTGTTTTTCATCTTACAGGACTGAGAAAAATCATCTTCTTTACCAACTTTTAAAAAATAAATCAAACTTTTTTTTTTTTTTCCGTCTAGCAGCTGCCATCAGGTAAGCCAAGATGGGTGCATACAAGTACATCCAGGAGCTATGGAGAAAGAAGCAGCCCGATGTCATGCACTTTCTTCTGAGGGTCCGCTTTCTTCTGAGGGTTCGCTGCTGGCAGTACCGCCAGCTCTCTGCTCTCCACAGGGCTCCCCGCCCCACCCGGCCTAATAAAGCACGCCGACTGGACTACAAGACCAAGCAAGGTTACGTTATATACAGGATTCGTGTTCGCCAGTGGTGGCCGAAAACGCCCAGTTCCTAAGGGTGCGACTTACGGCAAGCCTGTCCATCATGGTGTTAACCAGCTAAGGTTTGCTCCAAGCCGTCAGTCCCTTGCAGAGGAGGGAGCTGGACGCCACTGTAGGGCTCTGAGAGTCCTGAATTCTTACTGGGTTGGTGAAGATTCCACATATACATTTTTTGAGGTTATCCTCATTGATCCATTCCATAAAGCTAACAGAAGAAATCCTGACACCTAATGGATCACCAAACCAGTCCACAGCACAGGGAGATGCGTGGGCTGACATCTGCAGGCTGACAGCCCTGGCCTTGGAAAGGGCCCTAAGTTCCACCACACTATTGGTGGTTCTCGCCGGACAGCCTGGAGAAGGCGCAATACTACCCTGGCTCCACCGTTACCGATAATATAAGTAAAGTTTGTAAAATTCATACCTAATAAACAATTTGAAATAATAATATAAATAATAAAAATATAAAAAAATGAATATTAAAAATAAATTTAAATGTTTGGATATAAATAGGATAAAAATTACGCCTGCGGCCAGGCACGGTAGCTCACGCCTGTAATCCCAGCACTTTGGGAGGCCGAGGCGGGTGGATCGCAAGGTCAGGGGTTCAAGACCAGCCTGACCAACATGGAGAAACCCTGTCTCTACCAAAAATACAAAAGAAAATTAGCTGGGCGTAATGGTGCGCGCCTGTAATCCTACCTACTCAGGAGGCTGAGGCAGGAGAATCGCTGAACCTGGGAGGCAGAGGTTGCAGTGAGCCAAGATCAGGCCACTGCACTCCAGCCTGGGAAACAGAGCAAGACTCCATCTTAGGGGTACGGTGGGGGTGCGGGGGGGGATTATGCCTGCATTTAAAAACTGTGAGTTAATAGAAAATTTCATATTAGTCAATTAGATGCCTAAAATACATTGAAAAAGACACTCTATTTGGTCCCTGTCCTTATCAAATAGATTGCATCTGAGTGATAAAAAGTGCTAGGCCAGATGTTGTATTTAGTATAAAACTCAATGGTCTCAGTGAAAGCTTCTGAATACCTTCTAAACTAGTACATACTGAGAAAGGTAAAGAAGGCAAGCAGCTTTGGAAATGCTTCTTCATGCCTAGAGATATTCTGAAACCTATCACTCAAGGAGATCTGTAGTGAAGTAGACACTACCACAACTGAGAATACAGGAGTTTTCCTTGTGATGTCCTTCAATGCAAGACACTCGGTAGAACACTCGAAGGAAGACGTAATACATACCAGATGCACTCGCTGGCTGAAAGTAGCAATACCTTACATAACCTGGCCAGTCTTCAGTATCCACCATATCTAATCAAATTATCCAAACATTACTAACCAATGAAAATTATCCTGAAAGTAGAATGGTGGATGCCAGAGACTGTGGGGAGCCTGGAATGGGGAGTTACTGTTTAATGGGTACAGAGTTTCAGTTTTGTAATATGAAAAGAGTTCTGGAGATAGATTATAGTGATGGCTGCACAACAATGTGAAAGTACTTAATGCCACTGAACTGTACACTTAAAAATAGTTAAAATGGTAAATTTCCTTATAAGCATTTTACCACAATTTAAAAAATAATAAACTTATTGAGAGTCTCAAAAAAGAGAGAGAGAAAATTACCCTGAAAGACTAAAGGGTTAAAGAAAGGAAAGCCAACTGCATTAATCTTCATCTGAATAACTGGGGGGAAAAAAAAAAAAGAATCAACCAGATAAAATCTTATTTCTATAAAAAAAAAGAATAGAACTCTTTCTATTTCATTCAAAGTACCTAAAGATACGTTATACAAGTTTTAAAAAAACTAACATTCTGGCATGTCCTTTCCCTGAAAGGCAATTTGATCATAGAAAACAAAATGATTTTTTTAAAGATTCGCTTTTGATTCCATTTTGAAAAACTACACATGTAGCACCAAGACGTATTTATTCATGGTTATTTTGGATGGTAGAATTAGTGACTACTATTTTTCTTCTAAGATAACTTACATGATTTTCAAAGTGGTAAAATTTAAAACTACAGGGAAAAAAGAGGATACGTTTTTGCCAGTTACAAAATTCCCAGCCCATTTTCTACAATCCTGTTTTCATCTCACACAAGGGAACTAATACTGAATCAATCTGGGAACCAAAACAAAGGTGTTTTGGGTTTTTTTGTTGTTTGGGTTTTTTTGTTTTTTGTTTTAGTCTTTGTCTTACAAGCATGCATTCCTGAGGATACAGTAAACAACAAAAGAATGAAAACCAGCAGGAGGAGAACTATCTTCTCATACCACTGAGCCCTTAGTAGAAGCATCAAGGGAGAAGGGGAGGAATGACAGAGAGAAAGGAGACATCAAGTATTCAAGCAAAACCTTAGCAAGAGCCATGTCGGTGTAGCTGGTGGGTACCAGACCACAATGCAAAGGACTGCGCAATAAAGCAGAGGAAGAAGTAGAGTAGGGGTGGGGTTGGGTGGGGCAGGGACTGTCCATATGGTTGGATGTAAAGAATGGGAGAGGCAGAGTGACAGCCGAGAGATGGCTCAGGTTTGTTTTCCTTTATTAGCTTAGGAAAAACTTGAACAAATGCCTTTGAGAAGGGTAATGTGCAAAAAAACTAGGTAAAAACACCTGAGATATGAAATAATTCAGAGTAAAAAATTTCTGACAAGCAGTGGCAGACCCAAGAGGCTTCCCACGTGGAGGCTGAGGTGGCAGTGAGCTGTGATTGCACCACTGCACTCCAGCCTGGGTAACAGAGTGAGACCCTGTCTCAAAAAATAACAAATAAAAAGACTAAAACTGCCGTGTGCAGTGGCACAGCCCCTGTAGTCCCAGCGGCTTAAGAGGCTGAGGCAGGAGGATCACTCAAGCCCAGGAGTTCGAGTCCAACCTGGGTAACACAGTGTGACCCCATCTGTAAAAATATAAAATAATAATTAAATAAATGAAATAAAATGAGCAAAATGGTAAACTTTATGTTATATAGATTTTATAAAAAACAAAAAAAACTATACAGATCCATCACAATTTCCGGTCAATTACTGACAAGCCAGAATGAAAGTATACATTTGAAGAATGTCACTACATAGTAAAAAAGAAATAAATAATACTACCTAAGAAAAACTATGACACGGTAGGGTTGGGGGAGGAAACAAGAAAATACCAGTAAGAGTGTGGGCTCCGCTCTAGCTTGCAATCTTTTTTTTTTTTTTTTTTTTTTTTTTTTTTTGAGACGGAGTCTCGCTCTGTCACCCAGGCTGGAGTGCGGTGGCCGGATCTCAGCTCACTGCAAGCTCCGCCTCCCGGGTTCACGCCATTCTCCTGCCTCAGCCTCCCGAGTAGCTGGGACTATAGGCGCCGCCACCTCGCCCGGCTAGTTTTTTGTATTTTTTAGTAGAGACAGGGTTTCACCGTGTTAGCCAGGATGGTCTCGATCTCCTGACCTCGTGATCCGCCCGTCTCGGCCTCCCAAAGTGCTGGGATTACAGGCGTGAGCCACCGCGCCCGGCCTCTAGCTTGCAATCTTTAAGATTATTTTCCACTTACTAAAGAGAAAGCTATCACACATGCATTCAAGGTCTAGTGATGAAGACATAAATACGCAGGCATATATTTCTGAATACCTCTTTCTGAAGCAATAACAGAGTGAAATTCTAGGAATAGGATTGGGAAATAATCTCCACTGAAATCAATATTTTTTAAAAAGTGTTTCCAAACCATATGAACAGCTAATGCCAATTCCACAAAATATAGAGAGCCACCAAAAGTCAGGAGATCTTAAAAGCCCTACCAGAGCCCCAGCAGCAGCTATCACTGCTCAACACAGGCCACTAAATGATGACACTATGCATATAAAGCAAGTCATTTAGATGTTCTTAAATTTTTCAATTTTATTGTAATTACCCAAGTAATGTAAGACTCCTTTGGTTAAAAAGAAAAAAAGCTTAAACAGTATAGATACCAGATAATCATTATTCCCTGCCCCCTTTTAAAGGCTCCTAGTCCCATTTCCTATTATTATCCAGCTATTATCTGTTTTGCATGTGTCCTTCCAAACTTACCTAAGCATTTTCATATGGATATGCAGACATAAAACTGCAGAGTTTTATTTTGTGTTTAAGATTTTTCTTGGTTTAAACTGAATCACACTACATATTATTTATTCTACAAGTAATTTTATCGCTCAGTTTTTGTTTTTTTTTTTTTTTTAGAATTCTACCTCATAATTTTTAACTGCTACCCAGTATTTCTAAGTAATGTAGATGAACCATAACTTTAACCATTCTCCTAATATTGGACATGGTTCCAATTTGCCGGTATTGTGCACTGCAATAAGCTTCCCTAAACATGCCAATCTGTATACATATGTATATTTCTATAAGAAAAATATTTAAAAGTACAAATACCGCAAACTACACACTTAAAATCTTAGGTCAACTTACACTACTATTAGAGATTAATTTCCCCACACTACACCATCATTGAACATGGTTTATCTTTCTAATTTTATTAATGTAATGGAGAAAAATGATTCCTCCTTTTTTTAATTTGCATTTTCGTGGTAATGAGTTTGGGCATATTTGCTTGTTTGTGAGCTATCTGTATTTCTCCTAACCATTAATCTTTTTTTTTTTTTTTGAGATAGAGTCTCACTCTGTCACCCAAGCTGGAGTAGAGTAGCACGATCTCGGCTCACTGCAACCTCCACCTCCTGGATTCAAGTGATTCTCCTGCCTCAGCCTCCTGAGTAGCTGGGATTACAGGCATGTGCCACACCACCAGGCTAACTTTTGTAGTTTTAGTGGAGACGGGATTTCACCATGTTGGTCAGGCTGGTCTCGAACTCCTGACCTCGTGATCCATCCGCCTCGGCCTCCCAAAGTGCTGGGATTACAGGCATGAGCCACCGCACCCAGCCACCATTAACCATTTTTAAATTTAATACAACAGACATCTTATAAAAAAGCAAAGCTGGCCCGTGCGGTAGCTCACGCCTGTAATCCCAGCACTTTGGGAAGTGGAGGCAGGTGGATCACTTGAGGCCAGGAGTTTGAGATCAGCCTGGCCAGCATGGCGAAACCCCATCTGTGCTAAAAATACAAAAAATTAGCCAGGTATGGTGGCGCACGTCTATGGTCCCAGCTGCTTGGGAGACTGAGGCACAAGAATCACTTGAACCCAGGAGGCAGAGGTTGCAGCGAGCTGCTGAGATTGCACCAGGGCAATCCAGCCTGGGCGACAGAGTGAGACTCAAAAAAAGAAAGGAAACTATCTTTTGTTTTGTTTTGTTTTTAATTACATGTAATATATGTAAATATATGTAATACCTAAACTACTTTTTTTTGAGACGGAGTCTCACTCTTTCGCCCAGGCTGGAGTGCAATGGCGCATTCTCGGCTCACTGCAACCTCCACTTCTTGGGTTCAAGCGATTCTCCTGCCTCAGACTCCTGAGTCGCTGGGACTACAGGCACCCGCCACCAAGCCCAGCTTTTTTTGTGTATTTTTAGTAGAGACGGGGTTTCACAATGTTAGCCAGGATGGTCTCGATCTCCTGACCTCATGATCGGCCCGCCTTGGCCTCCCAAAGTGCTGGGATTACAGGTGTGAGCCACCGCTTTTTTGTAATACCTAAACATTCTTATTCAAAATAAAGCTAACAACTCCACTGACCACACCTGTACCCATTACAATGTCTCTCTCCGGTAATCACTTAACAAGTGAATATGCATTATTAGACTTCAATAGATGCCAAGGGATCCCAACTTGGAGCAATTTTGTCCCCCAGGACACAGTTGGCAATGTCTGTACACAGTTTTGGCTGTCACTACTGGGCCCTGGGGGGACACTACTAGTATCTAGTGGGTAAGATGCCAGGGATGCTGCTAAAAATCCTATAATGTGCAGGACAGTCACCCATGACAGAGTTCTCTAATCCATAATACGAATAGTGCCACTGTTTAGAACCTATGCTCTATGCTTTTATATAGGTAACTATAAAAATATTTTAGGGTGGGATTCTTTTACCATTAATGGTATCATTATACCATACGTGTCCTTACACAAGTTCTCTTTCAATTTTTAATGTCTTAGAGATGTTCTCTGTTGATATATAGAGATCCACCTCAGTCTTTTTAACTACTAAAGAATTCCAAGATATGGCTCTACCGGTTTATGAATCATCTGCTCCCTCATGGACACTGAGTGTGGAGGAATCACCTGGCTGGATGTCACTTCTTGCGCTCAAGGCTGTCTCCTCTGGAGCTGCTCCCATCTTTGCAGCCATCCTCTCCTATCTGTTTCAGACTGGGGTTTCCTGCTGCATGATCCCATCAGCCATCTCTCTTTCAAAATTCCTCTGTTTCCAGGACCAGCGTTTCCAGGATCCCACAAGTATTCTTCACCGTTTTCCATTAAAATTCTGGTTTGTTGTTTATCTTTAGGTCTTTTCTCTTTAACTTTTTCTCTTCCCTGGGAATTTGGGACAGGAAGATGAAGTCTGACTCATCCCAAAAGCCTTAATTATAAGTCAAGACTTTTCAATTTTTTCATTTCTTAACAAAGGAAATATATAGTGTATGTATTATTAATTTAAAAATCAAAGATTAGGCCGAGCGCGGTGGCTCAAGCCTGTAATCCTAGCACTTTGGGAGGCCGAGACAGGCAGATCACGAGGTCAGGAGATTGAGACCATCCTGGCTAACACGGTGAAACCCTGTCTCTACTAAAAAAATACAAAAAACTAGCTGGGCGCGGTGGCAGGCGCCTGTAGTCCCAGCCACATGGGAGGCTGAGGCAGGAGAATGGCGTGAACCTGGGAAGCAGAGGTTACAGTGAGCCGAGATCATGCCACTGCACTCCAGCCTGGGCGACAGAGCGAGACTCCGTCTCAAAAAAAAAAAAAAAAAAAAAAAAAATCAAAGATTATAAACAAGAACATAGTTTTCTAAAATTAATCAGTTAAAACTTATTTTTAAGACTATCATGAAAAGCATCAGCTAATCTAGTGAGCATCTAATATGATATAAAAATGAGTACATGAAAGGGATCATAGCAGTCCCAAACCATTACAGCCATTCCTCTACTGATGTATATTAATGGTGAGTATCTTTCTCATAGTATCTATTCAGACATCATGGCATTCCTAGAAACTCAAAAGCTGGCTTTCTGAGCTCAGATTCCATTTCCCACATTATCCAATATTTTTCCTGGGATCCCAAAAGACAGGACAACTCTTGATTTATGGTATATGGTTGTTTAGTTTCTTCCCAAAAACTTTCAGATGAGTATAACAAATAGCAGCAAAATCAACCACTCAAAAGTTTCCTGCTATAGTTAGCTCCCAGACATTGAAGGTAATCATGAAAAGCAGTTATGGAGTTCAAGAAGTTTTCTTAGCACAGTCATTTCTCACTAAGCAGTGAGATGAAATTTAAAGACATCAGAAATATCTGGGGCCGGGCATGGTGGCTCATGCCTGTAAACCCAATACTTTCGGAGGCCAAGGTGGGAGGATCATTTGAGCCCAGGAGTTCCAGACCAGCCTGGGCAATATAAAGAGGACCCATCTCGACAAAAAAAAAAAAAAAAAATTCTTTTAATTAGCCAGACATGGTGGCTGGCACCTGGAATCCCAGCTACTTGGGAGGCTGAGGCAGAATGATTGCTTGAGCCCATGAGTTGGAAGTTGCAGTGAGCTATGGTCATGCCACTACACTTTAGCCTGGGTGACAGGGCAAGACCCTGACTCAAAAACAAACAAACAACAACAACAAAAAGAAAACAAAAATCTCTAGAAGTGTTTTATTTTCTCTTCAAAAATAAATTCTTTCTTCCCATTTCCCAAGAAAGAAAAGTCTTCTATACCCGAAGACAGAATGAGTACTTTGAAGGAGCTCAAGAAACAATTTTTATTTCTTCCTATTCATCCAAGACTAATAATTAATAAAGTTTTTTTGGTTTTTTTTTTTTTTTTTGGATGCAGAGTCTCACTCTGTCGCCCAGGCTGGCGTGCAGCAGCGCAATCTCGGCTCACTGCAGTCTCTGCCTCCCAGGTGCAAACGATTCTCGTGCCTCAGCCTCCCAAGTAGCTGGGACTACAGGCATGCACCACCACAGCTAGCTAATTTTTTTAGTATTTTTAGTAGAGATGGGGTTTCACCATGTTGGTCAGGCTGGTCTCAAACTCCTGACCCTCAAATGATCCACCCACCTCAGCATCCCAAAGTGCTGGGATTACAGGTATGAGCCACTGCACCTGGCCAAAGATATTTTAACTCAATAGTTAAAGACCCAAAGTGATTGTGCCATTCACTGAATTTACCTGCAACTCCTTAAGTAGGCCCAGCTACCAGGGACAGAAATTCCTCTTTGGGGACTTAGAGAGTATAAGAGAACCACACTCAGATAAATATAGCAAGAGTAGCAGGATTGAAATAAAGAAGGGTACCTATATCTCAACTCCTACCTTCCTTGGAATTGAAGCCCCATGCAAAGTGAAGAATCAGGGTCCAAAATGTGAAAGAACATAAATGTATCATGGGAGATCAAATGACCCACCTCCAGCGGCACTGTCATATACAGGGAGCCTGATATGCTATGCTGGGCCACCAGCTGAACCATATCAGATGAAAGCCCAAGCAAGCATGATGTCAGCAAGCTTACCAGCCTCATGCTAGGACAACGGCATAGACTCCAGTCTGTAAGAAGGCTCATTTCAGCCAGGTGCGGTGGCTCACGCCTGTAATCCCAGCACTTTGGGAGGCTGAGGCGGGTGGATCACCTGAGGTCAGCAGTTTGGGACCAGCCTGGCCAACATGGCAAAACCCCATCTCTACTAAAAAGATAAAAATTAGCTGGGTGTGCTGGCACGCACCTGTAATCCTAGCTACTCGGGAGGCTAAGGTAGGAGAATCGCTTGAACCCAGGAGGCGGAGGTTGCATTCCAGCCTAGGAGACAGAGCAAGACGCCACCTCAAAAAAGTAAAATAAAAAAAACAGAAGGTTCATTTCATCTCATAGAGATTTCAGGAAGAATTAGTCCTTTAATTTTGGGAAGTAAATTTGTGACAAGATGTACTATAAAGATGGGTTAAAGAAACCCTACCTGGCAGCAGCAATGCGCAAGGAAAAAATAAATGGTTGAATGAAGGGCTATAATCCCCTTGTCTTTTATTTTATTTTATTTCAAAATCTAACTTTTCTCCAAGTCCAAATGTCTGGCTGACTTAAGAAAGAACACTTGGGCACAGCTGTTGGCATGCCTCTTTTGTGTAAAAGAGTAAATAAATAAATTCAAATAAAAAGAAATATCTGGACAACACAAGGCAGAAAAACCCTACCTTATAAGAGGTGGCAGCTGGCTCTCTGAAGAGAAAGAACTAGAGAAAAACAAAAAAAATCTGCCCTACTGGAAGAAAAACTGTATATAATAAAAAGATCAGAAAAAATGAATTTCCAAGTATTATTGCCAACACTCCAAGTCATCAAAACATATTTCCTAAAACATTAGTTCCAATTCCATTTATACAGTACGTGCCTCTGTTTTCCACTCTCTTCTCTAATTCAACTATTTGATGTTCCACCCATCACATCCCTTTAACATTAACTAAATCGTGAACACTTCCTTTCTTTTCCCTGATCCACTCAAACATTTATGACAGGTATATTTTATTACAGCAAGGTATAAAAAGATAATAAATCACAGTTCCCTACCCCTCCAGGAGTTTGGTCTGGTATGAAAGATAGACTTATACACCAACTGCAATTAAGATAATAAAGGCTGGGTGTGGTGGTTCACGCCTGTAATCTTAGCACTTTGGGAGGCCAAGGCGGGCGGATCACTTGAGGTCAGTAGTTTGAAACCAGCCTGACCAACATGGTGAAACCCTGTCTCTACTAAAAATACAAAAAAATCAGCTGGGCATGGTGGCGCATGCCTGTAATCCCAGCTACTCAAGAGGCTGAGGCATAACAATCACTTGAACCTGGGAGATGGAGGCTGCAGTGAGCCAAGATCGCGCCACTGCACTCCAGCCTGGGTGACAGAGTGAGACTCCATCTGATAAATAAATACATAAATGTAATAAAAAATAATATGTACAAGTTGCTAACATAGAAAATGGTTTCACAAAGAATTGGCTATTGAACAATAAAACTGGATTTCTAATAAATGAAAAAAGTGAGAGAGAACTAACAGAGAAAGAGCACATTCGAAATGGTGGAAATGTGAAAAGTGCCAGTCTATTGAGAAATCTGTAAGATGACCTGAAAATAAAGTGTATGAAAAGGGACTGATGGGAAAGGATGGCAGAAGAAAAATTAGTAGGAACTTGAATGGATCTTGAATGTCTCGGTAAAGTGTTTGGATTTTGGGAAGTCTGTGATTCTCAATATTTATCTCCTATGGAAAGAAAATAACATCCACAGGAGGCAAACTACACTGCATCATTAATAGCAGCTTACTATATATTACTGCAGTTGAGTCATTCAAGCAATTAGCTGTAACACTTTCCTTTCTCTCCCAGTAACCTCAGATGAAGGTTAGGACATAGGGCTATCAACAATGAAAACCTCCTTTATTTTCCTCTGTTATCTAACCAAACTTTTACCATAATATAGGATACACAGCATAATACACGGGATGCAAACATGCATTCTGCTGCAGCAAATTCCTTCCCACATTTGTTTTTTAAGTAGCTTTCAAGAAACACCCCTGGCCATTCTAACTGCAGGTAAGATAGACTAAGCATGCTCCACCCTGACTATCCCACTGAATGCAACTATGAAACTTCAAGAGAATGCACGAATCAAGTATTTATAGACTTGGAAAAGCAAACAGTAGCAGGCAGATCAAGGAAGAAAAGAATTGAAATTACTATAAATAAGTGGTGAGTTTTATCATTTTCTTTTCCTCCCATGATCTCCCTGCCCGACCTTGGAAAAGCCTGAAATGCAAAGTAGGCATGGGGACTCTGACAGAGAGAACTCCAGGAGAAGCCCTACTCATCTCACTCAAAAGGCAGAAAAGGGAGTTCCTGATACTTACAACATTATGGAAATCTCAATTCCCATATATTTTTTCTTTTGCTCTATTCTTTTTTGCCCCAGTCCCCAAGTAATTTTGTGGCTGTGGTACCAGTGGCAGACACAGGTGCCAGCAAGAGTCAAAACAATGAGAGAAGAAACATTATTCTCCAATCAGTGAAACTGCAGTCTCAAGAGGGTAGGTAAAACCCCAAGATTTTTTCTACTCTCTCTGTGCTCTTAACACGTGCTGGCCACAAACACAAAATTAGAACAGCAGAGCAAGGTAACTAAAACCTCAGATTTCTAAGTAAGAAGACTGAAAAGTGAAGGCCTAAAGAACCAGAATGGGAGAAGCTAGCATGGAGAAGTGACACAAGAAAAGTTGTTTATGAACTTCTGAGCTCTTCCCTAGGTTGGGCATGTATGGATGTAATCCTAATAAGTATACCAAAGAATTTAAACACTGAACTAACCACACATCCCAGACTGATGACTTGTTGACACATATGTGGGGCAGATCTGAATAGCTGTACAAAGACCCACAGCCCACAGGAAAAAAAAAAACTGGAATGTGCGCTCTGAAGCTAACCAAGTTAACTGCTACTAAAACAAAAATATTAACATCCAAAACGATATGAACTAAATTCAGAGGATTATGTCTCATAACATCATACTCAAAACATCTAAAATTAACCCAAGAACCAGGTAAATCTCTTACAGCGAAGGAAAAATCAAATACCAAGACCAATGTGACAAAAATGTTGACATTATCTCACAAAAATTTTAAGGAAGTTATCATTAAAATTTTCCAACAAGCAATTATGAACACTCTTGAAACAAACAGAAAATTTGAAAGTATCAGAAAAGAAATCGAACGTATAAAAAGAAACCAATGGAAATTTTTAAACTAAAATATGCAATAACCAAATTTTAAGAAAAAACATACTGGATGGGCTCAAGAGTAGACTACAGATGACAAAGGAAAGAGTCAATAAATCTGAAGACTGATCAACAGAAATTATACAATCTGAAACAAGAGAGAAAAAAAGACTAGAAAAAATTAACAAGAAACTCTGGAATAATACTTGAAGGTCTAACATACATGTCTATCAGAAAAATAAGGACTGAAAATGTCCCAAGTTTGGTAAAAGACATAAACCTATAGATTCAAGACCTCAATAAATTTAGCACAAAAAAAGGATGGCACAGTGAGTTCATATTTAAAAAGCTCTCTCTATTTCAAATGTACAGCAATGACAATAAAACCCAGAAAAGAAAACTAAGAAAACAGGTAAGCAGAAATAAGTGGTAAACATTTCACAAACTCAAAACAGGAGAAAAACACGTAACAATGCTAACCACTGGCTGGTTCTTCAGAAGCAGGAAGTGCCAAATGCAAAGTACAGATGGTGAGAATGTTCTGAGAAGACTGAGAAGAGAGCCAGGGCCACTGGCGAAAACCAGGCCAAAGAGGAACTGCCCTTGGCCTAAAGAGAAGGCCACCAAGTACAGTCTGCAACTACAGCTCACTATAACACCTAGAGACTGTGGACCTAGGGAGGCAGAACACAGCCTTAGGGTCAAAATCTGAACGAGCTGCTGGGACTAAGCTGCCATGTGTCCAGACTGGCACCATAAAACCTGGATGTAGATTAGGAATCCAAAATGCCAGGAGGTGGGCAACCACAAACTACTGGTCAGGGAGAAGGTGGGAGGCAGCAGTGACGGAGGTAAGAGAGAAACTAGGAAAGAGAGAGGAAGAGGAAGGTCAAGGAAGCAAAGGGGAGGGAGAAGATGAAGGATGAAGAGCAACAATCTTTTTTAACTTTCACCAGAAAAAAGAGCCTATGAAGTAAAATTCCAAAACAGAGTAAGAAAACATTCGCTAACAAACAAAACTTCAGAAACTGAAACAGTTCACATCAGATAAACTGCCCCAGATGAAATTAATTTTATCAGTCTAAAAGATTAAAAGACTAACTAGAAAAGGATTTTAAAAGACCTTGCTAAAGAAGCAATAACAAAGTGAAGAGAGGTGACTAGATTCCAAAATTATTTATGAAAAGGACTTGCTCATAAATTGGAAATGAGAAATGAAAGAAAGAATGATGGTGAACATAAAGTCCTACATCTTGTGCTTCTGCAGTAGGATTCAAATACAAGAAGCCTGAAGGATCAAATTTCAGTTTGGGTAATGCTGGGTTTGAGGTAGTTGTAAAATATCCAACTAAAGACGTCACAGAGAGAGAGAAACAGAGTTGGAGTCAACTGTGGTTGACAACTGTGGTTGATTAAAACCACAGAAATAGAAGTGGAAGAGAATGTGATCTTTCGGGGTATGGGTAGAGAAAGTACAAAAAGAAAACAATTTTAAGAAGAGCCCACCCATCAAACCTTGAGTGATTCCTGTAGAGAGGACACAGAAGAGGGCCACAGAAGTATAAAGAAAACTAGGAGATTAAAATGGCACCAAAGCCAGAGGATGAGAGTGTCTGAAAAAGGGTAATAGTGTTAAAAGCTTCTGGGAAGTCAAATAGAAAAGGACTGAAAAATGTCCACTGGACTTAACATGAGAAAACTGGTGGTCACACTAGCAGGAACTCTTAGTAGAGTACTGAGGACAGAAGCAGACTGGAGTGGCTCAGGGCCTTTGCACAAGCCGTCTTGTCTGCCTAGCTGGCTGACTCCTTCTCATCCATCAGTCTTAGCTTACATTTTACCCTCAGCAAGACTTTCCCTGAGCACCCTACTAGTGAAGGGAACCACAATTCTCTCTCAACAACTTGTTTCCCTCATAACACTTATCACAATTTGTAATTATGTTTTATTTCTCTATAACCATCTCCAAAGCAGCAATCCTATCACTTCCAGTGGCTCTTCTTGTTCCAGTACCTATCATAGTACCTGGCCTCCAACAGGCACTAATAAAAACTCTGCCTTCAAAGTAATAAACTTCACTTCATTTTGTGGCGGGAGGGGACTTTTCCTTACACTTAGTATGAGAAGCAACATGGAAAGCAAAAAAACAGTGGAAAGAGTACAACTTAGAAGTTACACATAATTCGAATCTTAGCTCCACTATTCACTAGCGCAGTGATCTTTGGCAACCCGAAGACTGGCTTTATACTTGAGGGCCCAATTTTCTCAATTTAAAATGGTAACAACAATTCAATCCTTATGTAATTATGTGCTTTTCTAGTACACCATAGATACTCAATGAGTGAGAGGCATTATTTGGAATAACCATGTCCTTTCCTTCCACTCAGTAGTCTGAATGAGTGAGGCTGTAAAAATGAGTTAAGTCATGGCCTTAGAAACACTGGAACATCAGAATAAGTTAAACTGTATATCAAATCTTTTATTAAATGTATGCTTTTTCAGTAAGATAGGACTTCCGATCCTTCCCAAATAGCTGCTTAGAGAAAAATAAATCCATGATTAGGTACTTTTCCATGCCAGCAGGTATTAATTACATTGAAATACATAAGTTCCCTTTAAACCATGTTGTTTAAGTTCATCAGAAATTATAAAATAAACAAAACCAAAAAGATATATTAATACAATATTTCACTGTTTTGTTCTTAATTTAAAATTTTACTATAAATAAAAATAAAAAGTAACTTCAGTGTAAGTTATTAACAAAAAATTAAGAAAGTCTTGAGACATTTCCTTAACATTTTATAAAAGAAAATATCCACAGGTCACTTCCCATAGATTAAAAAAAGCCGGATGGTTTTACTGAATTTAAATAGCAAGGTATATAAACACACAAATGAGTAAGTCATACATGAAGACACTGATATAAATCCTGCCCAAATATAATTTTTGCCTGACTGCTGCAAAAAGTCATAGTCCATCTTGACTGGAATGACTAGTTTACCTTTAACTCCAGGTGACTTAAACTATCAGTCCTTTAAGAAGCTTTACTGGTTTTTGACAATTTAACCTGCTGAGCTCACAGCACCCATGGGAGGGTCTTGGTTGCAAGTTTTACTTCTGATGTTGCTGACCACTAATACTAACTCCACAGAAAATGGATTTCAATAACAGCCACCCACAGGTTAACACTGAGTATTACCCATAATACTGCTTTAATTACGTTAATACATAAAGGTCACAATTTGGCAGAAAGTTTTATTAAATTTGGCAGTGCTCACAATAACCAAAAAAAAGGTGTTCATCTGTGCAATAACTCTTTACATTTGTCTAGAGATATAATCCAGTTTGGTCATGGATTTATGCTGCATTTCAATTTATTTTCTAAAAGGAATTCAATTTATTAGTTCCATTCCCCCAAAAAAGCATACATTTCTAGCATTTCTAATAGATAGTTTCCTGACAGATAACTCCAACCATGCTGGGCATAGAATGGTTCTGTCTACCTGGCACAAAGAGACCCCCCGCTACAGCAAAGGAGGCTCCCAACCGCACCCCCAATTTAGGAGCGTTTTGATGGTGGAAAAGATTCATGCTTTGATTTGTCCATAGTTCATGTGTTAATTTGTCTCTGAAACAGTGGAATTATTTTTTCATCTTGAAAAGTAAAGACACATAAATTTTACTTTCAAACCCAAACCCTTTATGCATAGAAAACAAGCCAGAGAATATTTACAACGAATACATGAAAGGGCAAACATATGTTTAAATGACTCTGTTAACAAAAACAGATACTGTACTTTAAAACACAAATCACAGCACAGTTGACATAATTTTCTATTTTTATACATATAAGGTAATCTGAGGTTATTTTATGGAAAAGCAAACAATGGCTGAATTCAGCTCATATACATATTGAATTTGGCAATGATTGTGTTTTTTAAATACACAACCTGACAGGCACTATGGTAGATAATAATGAATCAGCATGGAAGCCATTTAACGTACTTCTTGATTAACTCATTGCCTGTCCAATTCGTAACAGACATGCTTACATGTCATAATCGTCATAACTCCCATCATCCCCACCACT
Organism: Macaca thibetana thibetana; assembly: GCF_024542745.1. NCBI lineage: Eukaryota > Metazoa > Chordata > Mammalia > Primates > Cercopithecidae > Macaca > Macaca thibetana. The sequence goes on along the minus strand of NC_065594.1, from coordinate 79,954,886 downwards.
AACACTGCAGCGCCTTGATTAGTCCACAACTCCCAGACGAGCCATTGCTAATGCTAAATAATTCTCTTCAGCCTCCTGCTACTATTCTGCAGGATCTCCAATTAAATATAATATTAATGTGAACAAATACCTACCAGGAATCCCATCCTATTCCATTTTACCCAAAAATGGAGAGAAAGGAATTTAGCCAAGCCAAAGATAATCAAAACATTTAAAATTGATGCAGCATACTGTTTCTGCAAAGTAAGTTTTTCCAAAGACAACAAAAGCAAAAAAGAAAAGGAAATGTCTAAACATCTTAAACACTTTCTTCTCTCGGTTAGTTCTTTAATGAAAAGTCTATTGTTTCAAATTTGCATAGTAGATACATTGTATTCTTAATCTAAAAAGATTTCTGAAGGCTAAGTTTTATAAGAAAAGTGAGAAATAGCAAGTTTTAAAGCCATTATGCCATTTTTTAAACCCTTTGATTACATAATTCCCAGACTCCCAGATTCAAAACCATATACTAAGGCAAAGAATTCCTCCCTTCCCATTAAATGCAGTACTGCAGTCACTCTTCAGAGGCTTTGCCACAAGACTTTTTGTTGTTGATAAGGAAAGTTAATATTGAAGAATGGCAACTATAAATACCTGTTGTAAGAATAAATTAAGAATCCTATAGATTTCCTCTTGCAACCTAAATGTCTGGAAATGTTTCTGATCTAATTAAGACCAACTGTGAAACATGGACCAGGACAGCCATCATCTTAAAATATCCTTTACTAAGAAAAGGCAATTTAAGAAAATGTTACTTAAATATAACATTCTCAACTACACACACACACACACACACACACACACACACACACACACACACAAAGGGTCACCTGATATTTTTCAGTTAACACCCCATAAAAGTTTTCTAAGCCTGACTTTAGTCATTTGTTCCTATTTGAGGATCAGTGATAGGCATCAGCTCCAAACAAGTCCATTAACAATTTTTGTGAAATTTTTTTAAAAATGGTTATTTAAGAACCTTAACTCCTTTCCAAATAGAAGAAGTTTGAAAATATTCTGAAATCATGTAAAGGAGAAAAAAAATGTTTGAAGTTTTCACATTTAAGTTGCTTTCATCTCTATATACATCTAAGGTAAAACTGAAGATACGCTGACAAAAAATATAAATAAATGTACGCATATACAGAGACATGTAAATATAAAAAATGAAATAAAGATATTCCAATAATCCCAGAAAATGTTGAAAAGTTTAACCCTAAAGTCTTTTATACCTTAGTATGCATTAATGTGTTCCATTTCCATTTACCTGATCATTACCCTCAAGTTTGTTCAGCTGGAACCAACATACACTAATTACTTAGACATCACGAAGTCCTATTTGTCCTCAGTACCTCCCCAGACAGCAGGGATATATTATCAAGGGTAGGCATAAAAAGTGATGATTGCCCTCACCTTATATCAATCACCCCAGACTGCTCACAGGAAACCCCACTCAATCTCATTATAGAATCCTGAGGCTGAGACTACAGTGCGCACCAGGGATCATCCTTTCAACAGCAGGCTGCCTGGGTAAGATGTGAGTCACAGTGAGTACTTCCTTGATTTTAGGTTCTTGTTTCAACGTGGTAAAATCAGATATTTCTCATTTAAATCCAACATGACTGTAAACAGACAAAGCAACAAAATATGTATAGATAGGTTCAATTTAGGAACGTGGATAGAAAATACAGTCAAAGGTTGAATGATTCTGTTGATGTACAGAATCATTTTCCTCTTTGGGAATGAAGATTCTCAATTCTTTTCATTTAACCTGATGAGATCTCATTTTAAAAAAAAAATCAAAACTAATTTTAGCAGTTTGATATAGATGTAACAATATATTTTACTATTTTTGTGGAAAGACATACTAGTCTTTATACTTAAAACATAATGTTATCTAACATTCATTTGGAGAAGTACAACAATCTTAAATTCCCAAATTCTTTGTTCCCAGTATTCACCAAACTAACGAAATCGGCCCATGTGCCCATTTAGAAACTCCTAGTCACTAAAGCCATTAAACATTTCTCATTCCTTATAGTTCTCATCTTCTCTGAGATACCTAAAAATCACAGTAAATTAGAGGCAAGCAATCCTAGAATTACTTCGTCTTCTAAATCCAAATAATATTCATAAGACCCTCTTTAACAACTCAAAAATCCTCCCACATCACCCCACTGCCTAAAATCTAACAAATTTATTCCACAGACCTATCTCTTCTTGCTGACTTATAATGTATTAAAATGTATTTTAATATGTTAGGCTACTCCCCGTCAATTTTCCTCAGAATTATCTAGGCTATTCTTGCATATTTACTCTTTGTCAATCCCCCCCCAATTATGTTGTTATATTAGGATTTAATAGAAAATGTACAGATTAATTTAGAACTAAAGAGCATTTTTAAAAATCGGTTTCCCTATACAAAAACAAGAAGTCCTCATGTAAGTCCTAAAAGTTTCATTTTAAATTCACATCATACAGTGTTTTATCATTTCCATTGCTTCTACAAGGTTACATTTCTTGTATTTTCTACCTTATTGATATATATGAAGTTTATAGATTTATTTGTATTTACTATTTAACCAGCCACCAGAGATTTTTTCTGTTTCTAAAGAGTTATTCAGGGCTGGGTGCTGTGGCTCACACCTGTAATCCCAGCACTTTGGGAAGCCGAGGAGGGTGGATCACCTGAGGTCAGTACTTTGAGACCAGCCTGGCCAATATAGTGAAACCCCATCTCTACTAAAATACAAAAATTAGCCAGGAGTGGTGGCGGGCACCTGTGATCCTAGCTACTCGGGAGGCTGAGGCACGAGAATTGCCTGAACTTGGGAGGCGGAGGTTGCAATAAGCCGAGATGGCACCATTGCACTCCAGCCTGTCCAACAGAGCAAGAATTTGTCTCAAAAAAAAAAAGAAAGAAAAGGAAAAAAAAAAAAAGGAGTTATTCAGTTCATTGTATAACTAGAAACTCAATACAATCTTCTTATTTTTGCCTTTGCTATCCACCAATTTATAGCTCTTGACTAACTGTATCACCTTGTACTTCTAGAATGCTATTTTAGAACACTAGTGGCAGAGACCTCATGAATGAGATCCTTCCTTTGCTCCTTCCACCATGTGAGGACACAACAAGAAGGCTCCATCAAAGAATTAAGAAGGGAGCCCTCACCAGGGACAACATCTAACAGTGCCTTGATCTTGACTTACCAGCCTCCAGAACTATGAGAAATAAATTCCTGTTGTTTATAAGCCACCCAGACTATGATAACCTGTAACAAGCCTGAACAGACTAGGACAGTGACCAAGAAAAAAGGGAAGGCTCAAAATAAAAATAAGAAAATACTATACCAATAAGCTAGAAACTTTGATGAAATTGACGCATTCATAGAAAGACACAAACTACAGACACTGACTAAAGAAATAGAATATCTGAAAAAACCTATAATAAGTAAAAAGGTGGATCTAATAATCAAAAACTAACCAAAGAGAAGCCCAGATTCAAATGGCTTCACTGGTGATTTCCACCAAACATTTAAAGGAAAGTTAAAGTTAATACCAACTCTTCCAAAAAACAAGATGAGAGAAAGCTTTCCAATTCATGAGGCCAGGATCACACTAACAACAAAACCAAGCAAAGACATCATAAGAAAACTACAGACAATATCTCTTGTAAATATGAACACAAAATTAATAAAATACTAACAAACTGAATCCAGCAATATACAAAGAATTACACAGCATGACCAAGTGGGATTAATCACAGGAATGCATGGTTGGCTTAACATCCAAAAAAATCAATTAATGTAACAATACACCATATCTAAAGGACAAAAACCACATGATTATCTCAGTAAACACAGAAAAAGCATTTTAAAAAATGCAACACCTGTTCATGATAAAAATTCCTCAGTAATCTAGGAAGAGCAATTAACTTCTTCAACCTGATAATGAAAGTTTATGAAAATACCAGAGCCTAAATCAAATTTAATGGTGAAATGCTGAATTCTTTCCCCCTAAGATGAAGAACAAGACAAGGATGCCACCTCTCACCTCATCAACATTGTTCTGGAAGTTAAAGCCAGAGAAATTAGGCAAGAATACAAAATAAAAAGCATCCAGATGGAAAGAAGTAAAACTATCTCTATTCACATGACATGATCTTATATAAAGAATCCTGGCCAGGCGCAGTGGTTCATACCTGTAATCCTAGCACTTTGGGAGGCCGAGGTGGGCAGATCATGAGGTCAGGAGTTCGAGCCCAGCCTGGTCAACGTGGTGAAACTCCATCTCTACTAAAAATACAAAAAATTACCCAGGTGTGGTGGCAGGTGCCTGTAGTCCCAGCTATTCGGGAGGCTGAGGCAGGAGAATTACTTGAACCTGGGAGGCGGAGGTTACAGTGAGCCAAGATTGCACTATTGCACTCCAGCCTGGGCAGCAGAACAAGACTCGGTCTCAAAAAAAAAAAAATCCTAAGGCACAGGCGCGGTGCCTCACACCTGTAATCCCAGCACTTTGGGAGGCCAAGGTGGGAGGATCACTTGAGGTCAGGAGTTCGAGACCAGCCTGGCCTACATGGTGAAACCCCATCTCTACTAAAAATACAAAACAAGTAGCTGGGTGTGGTGGTGCGTGCCTGTAACCCCAGCTACTCGGGAGGCTGAGGCAGGAGAATCACTTGACCCCAGGAGGTGGAGGTTGCAGTGGGCTAAGATCATGCCAGGACACTCCAGCCTAGGTGACAGAGACTCCATCTAAAAAGAAAAGAATCCTAAGAAATCCACTAAAAAACTATTAGAACTAATAAAAGAGTTCAGTAAGTTTACAGGAATCAAAATCATTATATGAAAATCAATTGTATTTCTATAGACTTGCAACTAATTTAAAAAATTGAAATTAAAAAACTAACTACACTTATAGTAGTACAAAACTACAAAACATTGCTGAAAGAAATCCAGGTGACCTAAATATGGAAGAATATCACATGTTCATGGATAGGAAGACTTAAAAAATGTTAAGATAGCTATACACTCCAAAATGATCTACAGACACAATGCAATATCAATCAAAATCCCAGCTGGTTACATTCTTTGACCAGAATTGTCTTCTGTTCATAAACCATTCTCCACAAATCTTCCCAGAGAATAATAAGCATGCTTTTCTAGGGCCTGGAAAATGAAACATAAAAGACAATTCATGACTTAATAAGAAGCTTAACTCCCATTTCGCTTTTTCCTTCCCTGACCAATTCCCATTGGAGTATTTTATACTGCTTCCCTGTGGCCTCATCCCCTGGATTCAGGCACATTAATCTCATCGTTATAAATGAACTGTTTTCCTAGGGAAAGCCTGACTTTAAGACTACTCTAGATCAGTCTTTATTTCTCAAAGAAATTGAGGGAATTTCCTCAACAGAGAATAGGATGTCATATTGTTTTAAGACAAACCAACAATAAGCCAACTAAATAACCTGCAAATCCTCAACTAAATAACCTGCAAATCCTCCTTAAAAACATCTAAAGACCTAGATTAAATATAACAAACATCCTTCAAATGAAGGGCTTGGCTCACAAAAAAACTACAAGGGATGAAAAACAAAGAAAAAGGAAGCAGGGCGCAACGGCATGTACATGTATGTAGTCCCAGCTACTCAGGAGGCTGAAGCAGGACTATCACTTGAGCCCAGGAGTTCATGGCTGTAGTTTGCTACAATCACACCACTGCACTCCAGCCTGGGCAACAGGGCAAGGCTGTCTCAAAAAAACAAAAAAAAAAAAGTAATCTAAAAATCTGGGTGGGCACGGTGGCTCAAACCTGTAATCTCAGCACTTTGGAAGGCTGAGACGGGTGGATCACCTGAGGTCAGGAGTTCGAGACCAGCCTGGCCAACATGGTGAAACCCTGTCTCTACTGAAAATTCAAAATTAGCTAGGTTTGGTGATGCACGCCTATAAGCCCAGCTATTCGGGAGGCTGAGGCAGGAGAATCGCTTGAACCCAGGAGGCGGAGGTTGCAGTGAGCTGAGATCATGCCATTGCATTCCAGCCTGGACAACAAGAGCAAAACTCCGGCTCAAATAAATAAATAAATAATATAAAAATGAAAATCAGTCTGCATCCACAAGAGCCAGTCTTGGAGAGTGAAGGTGGGAATCTCAATAATCTAGAAGATTGGGTTTTAACAATGAGAGAAAGGAAACAGATCCTGTGTAAGTTGGAGGTTTGAAGGAAACCCTTCTGTCTAAAGCCAGGAGGCTCAAAGATTACGTTCTCAGTGAAAGGTTGTGGGGGAGAAATCAACCCACTAAATAGAGAGGATAAACCTTATGTTCGTATCTCTGTGGTTCAAAGTAAAGGAAAATGTCTCTAGAAATTAGAAACCATGAGCCTATTCAACAGGTGTGTATGTGTGTGTGTGCAATCTCATTTTGTTCTTCATATTATCTTCAAACTTTGACAATCTTTATGCCAAAAAATTCATATAAAAATTAGTCCCAGATAAGTGATACCCTGGATGGTGTGATGGAAACAAATATAACACCTACCCTACCTGGCCAAATCCATAACCCAAACCATCTTGAAATTCAACAATAAAAGCACCAAACATAAAATCACATGCCAAAATTCAAACATGTGAGGAAACAGTATGTCATGAGGAAGAGTCAGGAATAGAAATAAACACCCACAAACTTGAAATAATACAATATGATAGTTCTTTAAATTAAATATGCTAAAAATAAATGTACTAAAGGCCTCAAATACATAAGAAAAAACATAATACATAAAAATAGGCAGATTCAAAAAGGAGCAGAAAATCAACAGCTTACTCAACAGACAGCAAAAAAGACAAATGCAACCAAAGTAATCAGGCTCAGGCAATTTTCATTATTGATGCAAAAACATTAGAGAGGTGGCTGAGGGACAAAATATTCACATGGATTCAAAAACTCTCCCCAAAAAGTATTTAATAAAAAAAAAAGAGAATGCACCATTATAATGGGAAGACCTGGTAAAACCAAATTATCATACTTAGCATAACAACAGAACAATTCAACATTAAGAACCTCTTGTTACGATATTACTATTAAAAAAAAAAAAAAAACATTACTGGCTGGGGTATGGAGGCTCACGCCTGTAAACCCAGCACTTTAGACGCCAAGTCAGGAGGATCTCTTGAGCCCAGGAGTTCAAGACCAGCCTCGGCAAGATGATGAAATCCCATCTCTACAAAAAATACAAAAATTAGCCAGGCGTGGTGGCATGCACCTGTAGTCACAACTACTTGGGAAACTAAGGCAGGAGGATCACTTGTACCCAGGAAGTCAAGCTGGAGTGAGCTATAATCTCACCACTGCACTCCAGCCTGGACAACTGAGACAGACCCTGTCTCAATAAAAAAAAGAAAAAAGAAAAAAAAAAAGCACTTATGAAGTAGTCTTGTCAAATATTTAATTTGAATCTATTCATAAGAAAATAATCATACAAAGCCAGGATGTCTAAAAGCCAACATAATAAAAATCAAACAAAAAAAGGAGGGAGGATAGGGGCACTATTTTAGATTAAGAGACTAAAGAGGTATAATAACCAAATGTAACTCATAAGCCTTGACTGAACTGTGGATCAAAGAAAAATATTAAAAAGGACAACTGGGGTGAACTGGAGAAACCTGAATGTGGTATGCATATTACATGATATTACAGAATAATGAGTTATTTTCTTAGGTTTCATAAAGTATTATAGATATGTAGAAAACCATACTTATTACTGTGAGATGAATAGTATTTAGGGATAAAATGCCACAATGTCTGTAACTTATTTTCTTTTTTTTTTTTTTCCTGTCCAGGGGATTTTTTTTAATGCTTCTCTCTTTTTTTTTTAAACTATACTTTAAGTTCTAGGGTACATTTGCACAACGTGCAGGTTTGTTACATAGGTATACATGTGTCATGTTGGTTTGCTGCACCCATCAACTCATCACTTACATTAGGTATTTCTCCTAATGCTATCCCTCCCCCATCCCACCACCGGCCCCAGTGTGTGATGTTCCCCGCCCTGTGTCCAAGTGTACTCATTGTTCAGTTCCCACCTATGAGTGAGAACATGAGGTGTTTGGTTTTCTGTCCCTGTGACAGTCTGCTGTGAATGATGGTTTCCAGCTTCAACCATGTCCTCTAACTTATTTTCAAATTGTTTAGCCAAACAAAATTTTAAAAAATGAACACACACAATGTATATATGGATACAGATATAAAGCAAACAGCCAAAATGTTAACAATTGGTGAATCTAAGTGAAGGGTATACAGACACTCTTATACTGGTATATAACGGTAAACTGATACCAGTATACTGGTACTACTTTTCTAAATTTTTTTCATTATGTTTGAACAAACACTTCAGAAAAAAAAATGTAAATGAATGACCAATAACACAAAAAAGTACTCAACATCAGTATTCATCAGGAAAACCTAAAATTAAAAGCACAATGACATACTGCTTCACAACCACTTAAAAATAAAACACAAAATCAAATGGACTAAAAACACCAAGTGCTGGCAAGGACACAAAAGCACCCTGACCTCATACATTTCTGGAGGGAGTAAAATATGATACAACCATGACGGAGAACTGTTTAGCAGCTTCTCATAAATTTAAACATGCATGTATTTATTCTAGGCATCAGCAAAATACTGTCTACCCACAGGCCAAATCTGATCCAAGGGCTGTTTTTGCACAGCTCTCAAGCTAACAATAGTTTTCACATTTTTAAAGTGTTGTTAAAACAAAACAAAACAAAACAAAAAGAAGTATATGTAACAGAGACCACAGGGGCCTGCAAAATCTAAAATACATTTGCTATCCAGACAAAAATATATTTATTTTCAAACAAAAAAAGGTTGCCAACTCCTTATCTACCCCCAAGACCCAGCTACTCCCCTCCTAGATATTTACTCCAAAAAAATCAAAATTATGTTCACAAAAAGATATGCAAAAGTTATACTTATAAAAATCTTGTTCATGGTAGCCAAAAATTGGGGAAGGGGGTAATTTGACCAGCTCATCCCAAAATTCACATGGAAGAGCAAAGGACCAAGAATCCTGAAAACAATTTTGAAGAACATGTTGGCAGGAAAGGACCAACAGAGGTAAACTGCATAATCATCTCTAAAAGCCAACATTTTTTCCATCAAACATTAATTGTTTGCAAGTTAGCTGGCTTTCCTTCCTTGTGGGACTTGTCAGTTAATATGTGTAGTATCCATTCATCCTTTTCCTTGCATAATTACCTTAAAAATTCGTTGTTTATAATAGAAAATGAATAGCTTTCACAATCAATTGCTGCAGTATTTTCCTACTGGAATAGTATTTACATTTCCACATATGAAATTAACATGCAAAGTCTATAAGGTTTTTTACTCCAAGTTACATTTAAAATGCTCACCTCTTGAAAACAAACATGCAAATACATCTGAATAGCATGGCTTGTTCACATTACTGATACTATAAAGCTGATTAGCTATAATAGTAACCTTTGTGATCATGTGCTGAGGAAGCAAAAAATGCTGTTACAGGAATTCACCTTTTCAGTCTCAGTTTACATCCTTGAGACTGAAACAGAAACCACACAGCAGATTTGACCCTACTGTTGAGGTTTAAATGAAACTTTTGACATTCCAACCATCATTATCCTGCTTTTACTTATGGTGTCTTTCTAGAAACAGACTTAAAGTAGGTCATAGTAAGAGAAAGTTTTGACTAGTGTGCAATTGCTTCCATTATGGGGTCTGGTAAATTTCATTATAAATTATGTATCATAATCTCTGGTATATTCTACTTTCAGCCAGAAGTGGTGAAAAGTCTCTAAAACATAAAACTACCACATGTGCTTCAGGGAAGGTACGAATGAGAAAAACATAAAAACAATTCTTTTGAAACCACTTTTGCAAAAGTGAACGTCTGAAACGTCTACCTGTAGATCAGAATACAGTCGTACGCCATATGACATTTTGGTCAGCAATGTACTGCATGTATATTTCAGCTCCAATAATGGAGCTGAAAAATTCCTATTTGCCTAGTGATGTCTTTTTTTTATTTTTGTGGGTATACAGGAGGTGTATATATTTATGGAGTACATGAAATATTTTGACACAAGCATACAATGTATAATAATCACATCAGGATAAATGGGGTAGCCATCATCTCAATCATTCATTTATTTGTGTCACAAGCATCCCAATTCTATTCCCTAAATTATTCTAAAATGTACCACAAATTACTGCAGACTGTAGTCCCCTGTTGTGCCATCAAATACAAGATCTTACTTATTCTAACTATATTCTTGTACCCATTAATCATCCCCACCCCTCCGCTCCATACACCCTGCCTAGCCTCTGGTAACCATCCTTCTACTCTCTATGTCTATGAGTCCAATTGTTTTCATTTCTAGCTCCCACAAATGAGGGAGTACATGCAAAACTTGTCTTTCTATGCCTGGCTTATTTCACTTAACGTAATGTCCTCCACCAGTTCCATCCCCACTATTGCAAATGACAAGATCTCATTCATTTTTATGGCTGAATGGTACCGTACATATGTACCACATTTTCTTTATCCCTTCATCTATTGATGGACACTTAAGTTGCCTCCAAATCTTGGCTATTGTGAAAAATGCTACAATAAACATGGGAGTGCAGATATCTCCTCCATATACTGATTTCCCAGGTGCTAGGTGTACCCCTAGCAGCAGATGTACATCTAGCAGCTGGATCATATGATAGTTTTAGTTTTTTGAGGAACCTCCACACTGTTTTTTATAGTGGTTGTAGTAACTTACATTCCCACCAACAGTGTATGAGGTGGGATGTAGAGTACTGTCTCTACATCCTCGACAGTACTCGTTATGTCTTTTGGATAAAAGCCATTTTAACCGGGGTGAGATATCTCATTGTACTTCTGATTTGCATTTCCGTAATGAATACTGTCGAGCACCTTTACATATATCTGTTTGTGATCTGTATGTCTTCTTTTGAAAAATGCCTATTCAGATCTTTTGCCCCCTTTTCCTTTGGACGTAGTCTCGCCTGGCCGCCCAGACTAGAGTGCAGTGGCACGATCTTGGCTCACAGCAACCTCCACCTCCCAGGTTCAAGCTTCCTGCCCTGGCCTCCAAGTAGCTGGGACTACAGATGTGTGCCACCACACCCGGCTAATTTTTGTATTTTTAGTAGAGACAGGGTTTCACCATGTTGGCCAGGCTGGTTAAACACGCATTTATTTATTCTAAGTCTCGAACTCCTGACCTCAAGTGATCTACCCACTCAGCCTCCCAAAGTGCTGGGATTACAGGCGTGAACCACCGCACCTGGCCTTTTTGCCCATTTTTTAATCAAATTATTAGATTTTTTTCCTATAGAGTTGTTTGAGCTCCTTATACATTCTGGTTACTAATCCCTCATCAGATGTGTAGTTTGCAAATATTTTCTCCCATTCTGTGGATTGTCTCTTCATTTTTTTGCTTCCTTGGCTGTGTAGAAGCTTTCTAACTTAATGTGATCTCGTGCCTACTGATGTCTTGATGAGCCTGATCCTGTGCAGGTCTAGGCTAATGTGTGCATTTGAGTCTTCATTTTTACCAAAAAAGTTCAAAAAGTAAAAAATAAATGAAAAATAAAAAACTTTAAAAACAGAAAAAAGCTTATAAAACAAGGATATAAAGAAAACATTTTTGTACAGTTGTACAATGTTTGCATTTTATGCTGTTTTATTATGAAAGACTCAAAGAGTAAACCCGGGCGTCGTGGCTCACGCCTGTAATCCCAGCACTTTGGGAGGCTGAGGCGGGCGGATTACCTGAGGTCAGGAGTTCAAGACCAGCCTGGCCAACATGGTGAAACCCCGTCTCTACTAAAAATACAAAAATTAGCCGAGCGTGGTGGCACATGCTTGTAATCCCAGCTACTTGAGAGGATGAGGCAGGAGAACTGCTTGAACCCGGGAGATGGAGGTTGCAGTGAGCCAAGAATGCGCCACTGCACTCTAGCTTGGCTGACAGAGCAAGACTCTGTCTCAAAAAAAAAAAAAAAAAAAAAAAAAAAAGAGTCAAAGAGTAAAGACAAAATTAAAAAGTTTACAATGTAAAAAAGTTATGGTATGCTAAGGTTAATTTATTATTGAAAAAAGAAAACTATTTTTCTATAAATGTAGTGTAGCCTAAGTGTACAGTGTTTATGAAGTCTACAGTAGTGACAGTAATGTCCTAGGCCTTCGCTCACTCCCTGACTCACCCAGACCAGCTTCCAGTCCTACAAGCTCCATCCACAGTAAGTGCCCTATACAAGTGTACCATTTTTTATCTTTTATACTACATTTTTACTGTACCTTTTCTGTGTTTAGATATGCTTATATACACAAACACCACTGTGTTACAATTGCCTACAGTATTTAGTACAGTCACACGCTGTACAGGTTTGTAGCACAGGAGGAATAGGCTATACCATATAGGTGTGTACTAGGCTATATCATCAAGGTTTGCGTAAGTACATTCTGTGATGGTCACATAATATTGAACTCACCTAACGATGCATTTCTCAGAACATATCCCTGTCACTAAGTGACGGACCCTACCAAAGGGTCCCATTATCAAAAGTAGTGTGAAACAATGAGAAACAATGCTTGCATTAGTATTCAACTACTTATATTTCATGCCATAAAGACCTAATAATTTACATTCTTTCCCCAGGGTATTTTTTTCTACTCATTCATAACACTACTACTAAAAAAATCCCTGCTGTGGGCCGGGTGTGGTGGCTCAAGCCTGTAATCCTAGCACTTTGGGAGGCCGGGGCAGGCGGATCACCTAAGGTCAGGAGTTCAACACCAGCCTGGCCAACATGGTGAAACCCCGTCTCTCCAAAAATACAAAAATTAGCCAGGCATGACGGCAGGTGCCTATAATCCCAGCTACTCAGGAGGCTGAGGCAGGAGAATCACTTGAACCCAGGAGGCGGAGGTTGTAGTGAAGTGAGATCACGCCACTGCACTCCAGCATGGACGACAGATCAAGACTCTGTTTCAAAAAATAAATAAATAAATAAATAAATAAATAAATAAATAAATAAATAAAGGCCTGCTGTGTTAAAAGTACCAAATAAAAGTATATCTGCTTTATGCTAAACCTTCTTTTGTTCGTATCCAATTAGCATTAACCTGTCTTTCATTTTTGTCAAACTTTCAGCTGAACACTTTGAAGCATTTCGGAAAGGTGAAACAATTGTAGCATTCCCTTAGTGATACTGAAGTTATGCTGGGGAAAGTGCTCTCATAAGGGAGCATTGTGTAAACATTTCATTAATCTTTGACTCAAACTTTCTCATGCTTTGCTTAAATCTACTTGGTGACCAGCAATCAGCCTGGCAATTTTTCAGTTTAAGCTTTTAAAGCTATGAAAAGAAAATACTTAAGGCACATATAGAAGACACTGTGATAATGTCATTTTGCTTAACACAACAGTGAACAAGTAAACAGTTTTTAAACTTGAATATATCTTTTGCAGGCCAAGAAAAAAAGCCTGTATGTCCCTCTTTTTCTACTTGACCCAAAATTAAGTCCTGATTTAAACAAAGCAAAAATATACTTACAGAACTAGCATCAACATCACTGTGGATGGCAACTGTCTTAATGCCCATCTTCTTGCAAGTTTTAATAACCTATTTTAAAATATATTAATGTCTATTAATAGTGATTCACACTTAAAGGGGTTTAATAATAAATAATTTCATAGAGTAAAATGGAAAATAAGATGAAAATTCTACTCACCCGACATGCAATTTCTCCTCTATTAGCAATAAGAATTTTATCAAAAGTCTGAAGACAGAAAAAACACATTCATTAGAAATTGTTACTCTTACTTTGGGACCAAAAAACACCAACTTTTTCCAACATTAACACTGAATATAATCCTAAAAAACATTACTTCTTAGAGTAACATTAAATACTATATTATTTAGAGTAATATTAAATGTACTATAAATACTTAGGGTAATATTAAAATAGGTTATTAAATAGTATAATCATTTACAACCAGAGAACTACAAAATTCACCTGATATGATCAGGTTCTATAATTACTTTGTTAAAGCATAGTAGGTGAATGTATTCACAATGGGGGTATTTATCAATTCTCTAGCCAAAAGAAAATCTTCAAATGATATTTCAGATACTAAAAGACTGTAGTCAAGCCCGGGCGCAGTGGCTCATGCCTGTAATCCCAGCACTTTGGGAGGCTAAGGCAGGTGGATCACGAGGTCAGGAGTTCGAGACCAGTATGACCAACACAGTGAAACCCTGTCTCTACCAAAAATACAAAAAGGCTGGGCACAGTGGCTAACACCTGTAATCCCAGAACTTTGGGAGGCCAAGGTGGGTGGATCATGAGGTCAGGAGAGCAAGACCATCCTGGCCAATATGATGAAACCCCGTCTCTACTGAAAATACAAAAAACATAAAAACAAAAAAATTAGCTGGGTCTAGTGGTATGCGCCTGTAATCCCAGCTACTCGGGAGGCTGAGGCAGGAGAATGGCGTGAACCCGGGAGGTGGAGACTGCAGTGAGCCAAGATCGCACCACTGCACTCCAGCCTGGAGACAAAGCAAGTCTCCGTCTCAAAATAAATAAATAAATAAATAAATAATAAATTAAAATACAAAAATTAGCCTGACGTGGTGGTGCATGCCTGTAATCCCAAGTGCTGGTAATTCCAAGTAATCTCAGCTACTTGGGAGGCTGAGGCAGGAATCGCTTGAACACGGGAGGCGGAGGTTGCAGTGAGCTAAAATTGTGCCACTGCACTCCAGCCTGGGTGACAGAGCAAGACTCCGTCTCAAAAAAAAAAAAAAAAAAAAAAAAAAACTTTGGCCAAAATTACTTGACAATTTATTTTCTAAATTCTGGGAAATTCTAAGTGTCATGAGTTGTTTTCAAAGGAAAGTCTGATACTAAGTAAGAATAATTTATCTGCCATCTCTGTTGGGACAGGGCATATTTTCAGTAACTCAGAATAGGTACCAATCGTGCTTATATCCAAAAACGCCTAGGCTAAGCAGATTACACCATTTGAATACAATGTTAAGTTTGAATAACCACCAAATTTTGAAGCAGCTGAGACCAAATAGTAGAGAAGCTGTATATCCTGTGTTTATCTAGAGACCTAAACCCAAGTCCAGCTTTGCCACTAACGACTTATTTAACTTTAAGCAAATCAATCTCTGTAGGCCTTGATTTCCACATAAACTGGCAGCACTCCAAAGGAAAGCTATTTAGTAAGGTTTTCTTCCTACTCTAAAATTGTACAGGCTAATCGTTTTTAAAAACACACCATTCCAAGTAATTTGGATGTTATACATATTAGCACATGGTAATTTCTGGATTTGTGAATTGTTTTTAAGTTCAACGGAACTACAGAAAAAAAGTGTTAGTTACATTTCTAAAGGAAGACTTAGAGTTACATATGATCTTTTAAAAAGTACTCTTATATAACTTAGAGCAGTTTGTTTGTTTGTTTGTTTGTTTTTTGAGATGGAGTCTCACTTTGTCACCCAGGCTGGAGGGCAGTGGTGCGATCTCAGCTCATGGTAACCTCCGCCTCCCAGGTTCAAGATATTCTCCTGCCTCAGCCTCCCGATAGCTGGGATTACAGGTGCATGCCACCACGCCCCGCTAATTTCTTTGTATTTTTAGTAGAGATAGGGTTTCCCCATCTTGGCCAGGCTGGCCTCAAACTCCTGCCCTCAGGTGATTTGCCTGCCTCGGCCTCCCAAAGTGCTGGGATTACAAACCTGAGCCACCACGCCCGGCCTAGAGCAGTATTTTAACATACAGGAAAAAGTCCAGCATTTCAGAAGTGAAAAAAGCTTTCTAGGTCTTGGTTTAACCTTTACATCATATATGTCTTAACTCCACCAACCCGAGGCAAGCCCCTGCCTTAAAAATAGGTAAACTTCTAATTTGATAAAACGCTAAGCCACTCAGAGCCTTGCTCACACCTCAGGTCTGAGAACGCAAAATCATCTACTTTTCTGTATTTAAATGGTCATGGTAAATCCCTCTTAAGCAGTAAGCATATCCTGAGAAAACAATGATTACACTTTCTTTTTTTTTTTTTTTTGAGACGCAGTCTCGCTCTGTCACCCAGGCTGGAGTGCAGTGGCCAGATCTCGGCTCACTGCAAGCTCCGCCTCCCGGGTTCACGCCATTCTCCTGCCTCAGCCTCCCGAGTAGCTGGGACTACAGGCACCCGCCACCTCGCCCGGCTAGTTTTTTGTATTTTTTAGTAGAGACGGGGTTTCACCGGGTTAGCCAGGATGGTCTCGATCTCCTGACCTCGTGATCCGCCCATCTCGGCCTCCCGAAGTGCTGGGATTACAGGCTTGAGCCACCGCGCCCGGCCAACACTTTCTTAAATGGGTTTTAAAATGTGATGTTAATATTAACTGTGAAACAGACCATCTCTGATAATCACCATAAACACCACTCCTAGAAATTATATATTAAACAATTGTTACAGCAAATATAACAAATCATAACACTGGAAGAATTAAGTAAGAATCCCCATTCTAATTTCTGTTCAAGCAGCAGAACGGTCATTACGAGTCAGTCTGCAGCCAAACCACCCAGGCTGAACTTTCAGCACACTATGTTCTCCTCCTGTGTGTCCTGCTATGAACAAGTCATCCTTCTTGCCTCTCATTTCCTGGTATGTAAAATAAGGGTAAAAACAGCACCTGCCACAAGAGGTTGTGAGAATGATATTAATTAACACCCTTGAAGTGTTTAGAATAACGTCTAACATGTAATATATATTCATTCAGCATTAGCTATGGCTACTGTTCTTCACCCCTTTGGGCTACATGCCAGACTGTTATGAATTTAGGAGTGTGCCCTTATCTGTCTAACTGGGGAAAAGCTATATCAAAACAAATACCTGCACCTGACACATCTTCTCTGTTAAGGGCTATTAACGTATTACCAATTAGCACATAAAACTCAATAAAGCTAACCATATCAATTAATCTTCCATACATAACATTTTCTTTTAAATAAATCACAGTTCAGAATTTTTAAAGTACAAAAGGGGATACACTGAAGAAACACCCAAGTCCCTGCCCAAAAGGCAACCACTGTCACTGGTCTCCTATATATTCTTCCAGGTAGGCTACGCCTGTAACAGAATACACATACAAATCAATCAAAACCAACTAAAATTGCCCCTCTGCATCAACAATTACAGGTAAATATCAAGTGCATTTGGCAACTTCAAAGTAAAATATGGCACAAACACAATGAATTGTGTTAAGTGCTCTAATAAGGCTGTGTGCAGGATGCTACACAGAGAAGGGAGCGCATGAACAGCATGTGTAAAGGTGGTGACACTGGAAGAAGAGGGTAGCACTAAAGAACTACAAGGAATTCTCAATATGACTCAAGCGTGTGGTATGCTTAGGAGAGTTGTAGCAAATAAAGCTAGGATAAAAACAGTCCAGATGATAGAAGGACTCATACGCCATTCAAGGAACTGGGACTTGTTCCTGTATGTGGAGAGTCACTCATAAGGCACCCTGAAGACACTCAGAAAAAGACAACTATAAATTAGGATCCTGGATCCTTGGACACAGAGGAGATTTCAGGCACCAGAAAAGATAATGAAGACCTTTGGCAGTAGCTGCTCTATAACTGTACTAATGATGTCATCTGAAGTAAAAGATTTCCTAAGGATTTTTGTTGTTGTTGTTTTTCTCTTAACCCACTGTCTCTCTACCCCTCCTTCTTCCTTTCCCTTCCCCAGGTTTAGATGCTCTCTCCCGGGCTCTAACTCCACAGCACACTCCATTCAGACACCAAGAGGGCTGAGCTGGCCCTGCACTGCGTGCTTGTTGGAATGATGGCAGAACTCTGGACACTGGGTCACTGCCCAGCTCTTCTGAGAAAGGGCACAGCACAATGGGTAAGTCCACCAGCTCTGGAAAAGGACAGACATGAGTTTACACCCAGCTACTCACTATCCATGGACTTTGAGTCTCAGTTTCCAAATGCGCAATATTCAGTGAAGGAGATTAAGCAGCCGACATTTAGGACACGTTTTGTATACAGCAGGCACTGTGATGAATCCCTTCTGTGCATTATTTCATCTATCAGGTAATGGCTATGAGGACAATATTTAGCATAATAATCCCACGAAGTCAGTTCTGATAATATCTCCGTTTTACAAATAAGAAAACTAAGGCTTGATGAGGCTAAATCACTTGCCTTAAATCACTTAATGGTAAAGTCAGAGAGTTCACATCCAGGTATTCATGTCAGAACACACCATGACATAATGTGATCAGAGAATAACAATGCAAGCTCTAAACACTATGTTATTAATAACACCTAACATCACTTTTTTTTTTAAGAGATGGGGTTTTGCTCTGTTACCCAGGTTGGTATGGAACTCTTGGTCTCAAGGAATCCCGTGTCTCGGCCTCCCAAAGCGCAGGGACTGTAGGCGTAAGCCACTGAGCCCAGCCAGCTCACATTAGTGTGAAAGGAACAACATAGTACTGTACTGGCTCACATTAATTTAAGGCCAGCTGAAACTTAATGGTCTTTATCTAAGCAGTTACCGTAAGTTAAATCTTCCTTATTCTCATGAACGTACATAAGACAACCAGTTAGCTTGTTAGAACTCCAGTTAAAAAAAAATAACATTTTCAGTGATGATTGAATTTCACCTGGATAAGTTGTGCATGATGTAAGTCACTGATAAAATGTGGAATAAGAAAGGAGTTAATAACAGATTCAAACGAGAATCAATCTATTTAACAAATATGTATTACACCAAAGATCAAGTCTACTTGCACTTGGGACAGTAGGTATAAACAGACCAGGTCAATATTTAATGAATGGTTACAAGGACAGCAGGAATCCGGGAAGGAGAAAGGTCTGATTAAGTGCAGCCCTCAAGCAAAGGGTGAAGCGACCAATTTAGTCTGAACATGCACCTGTACCACGATTAGGTGCCAAAGAATATTCATCACTCACTGAGGGAAACACAGTTTCTCCACAGCCACCTTAGGCAAGGGCACAGCAAAGGAGATGGCAAAGATAGCAGGCAGCAGGATTGATTTCAGAATTTATGATGAAACATGCTTAGTAAATTCCAAGGGGATTCCACTTCTACACTCTTTAACCCTCCGATCTCTTTAAATGTGCCAAACCTGGGCCAGGCACGGTAGCTCATGCCTATAAGCCCAGCATTTTGGGAGGTGGAGGCAGGTGGATCACCTGAGGTCAGGAGTTCGAGACCAGCCTGGCCAACATAGTGAAACTCCATCTCTACTGAAAATACAAAAAAAAAAAAAAAAATTAGCTGGGCATGGTGGTGTGTGTCTGTAATCCCAGCTACTCAGGAGGCTGAGGCAGGAGAATCGCTTGAACCCAGAAGGTGGAGGTTGCAGTGAGCCAAGATCATGCCACTGCACTCCAGCCTGGGTGACAGAGCGAGACTCTATCTCAAAAATAAATAAATAAATAAATAAATAAATAAATAAATGTGCTAAACCCAGACAGTTATACACATTTATTTATTTTTAGTAATTAGCAGTGGTCACCCATGTGGGAGGTGAGTTACCTATTTCTGTAACTTCACTATGAGGTTATAACGAAAGCAAGTGCCAGACCTAACTCTGTCCATACATACAAACATTTATTAAGACATAAAAAGAATCATAAAACCCGTTTGATAAGTTCAGTGAAATCTCAACTCCCTGTACTTTGTAAGGCTCCAAAAGACTGCAAGAAAGGCTCGCCATAGGCAAAAAAAAAAAACAATATTCTGATTTGGTTAACCATACTGTCAGACTAAGCCATCAAGAATCCACCAGACAAGTGGCTGAACACAGGACTATTCATTTAGGGATCGGGCATGAGTGTTATTCTTAAAGGTAAAGAATTAAAGGCCAACTACATTATTATATTCTAATAGTACAAAGGCAGAGAATTTCTCTAAAGTAATAGCCAATAACATAATATCGACGAATATCACAAACTTCCTCAATGACAGCCCATTTCTTTTTCCTTCTTTGAGACAGGATCTCGCCCTGTAGCCTAGCAGTCTGGAGTACAGTGGTGCAATTATGGCACACTGAAGCCCTGCCTCCTGGGCTCAAGTGATTCTCTCACCTTAGCTTCCTGTGTAGCTGGAATTACAGGCGCACGCCAGCACACCCAGCTAATTTTTGTGGAGGTTTTTTTGTTTTGTTTTGTTTTTGGTAGAGACAGGGTTTCGCCAGGCTGGTCGCAAGTTCCTGACCTCAAGCAATCCACTGGCCTCGAACTCCCAAAGTCCTGGGATTACAGGCGTGGGCCATCACACCTGGCTGATAGCCTACTTCTAACAGTTATTATGCTAATGAGGAAGGCTACCGGTATTTATAAAGAGAAAGATGGCTGAGCCGTTTGTAGTATTCCACCCCTCTAGAATGTGGCCTCCTCAACAAATGTTAGTTAACCACTCTTAAGAGTGTGGCCACTTAGGATAGATGATTACTTCGAGATTGGAATGCAACATATGGATACATGAACCCCAAAGCATATCACCTATGATGAAGATTTTAAATTAAACTACAGCTTTCATAACAGGGAGTTTATCGTAACTCATTCAATAGACCTGCACTATCCAATGCAGTAGCCACTGGTCACAAGAGGTTACTGGGCTCTTCAAATGTGGCTAATCAAACTGAGATATGCCAGAGATGTAAAACATACACTGGATTTAGAAGACTTAGGGCCCAAAAAAAGAATCTAAGGTGTCCTGTTAATACTTTTTATACTGATTATGTACTTAAATAACATTTTAGATATTGAGATATTAAAATTAATTTTAACTGTTTACTGCTTTTTAATGTAGCTATTAGAAAATTGAAAATTGGCCAAGCGCCATGGCTCATGCCTGTAATCCCAACACTTTAGGAGGCTGAGGCAGGCAGACATTTGAGGTCAGGAGCTCGAGACCAGTCTGGCCAACATGGTGAAACCCCGTCTCTACTAAAAATACAAAAATTAGCCAGGCATGGTAATGAACACCTGTAATCCCAGCTCCTCGGGAGGCTGAGGCAGGAGAATTGTTTGAACTCGGGACGTGGAGGTTGCAGTGAGCCAAGATCACACCACTGCACTCCAGCCTGGGTGACAGAACAATATTCCATCTCAAAAATTTAAAAAAAAAAAAAAAAACCTTGAAAATTGCATTTGCCCTGTGTATTAATCGGTTTTTACATTGCTATGAAGATACCACCCAAGACTACGTAATTTATAAACAAAGGTTTAATTGACTCCCAGTTCCACATGGCTGGGGAGGCTTCAGGAAACTTAAATCATGGCAGAAGGAAAGCAGGCACCTTCTTCACAAGACAGCAGGGGAGAGTAGTGCAAAGGAGGAACTTCCAAACACTTGTAAGATCATAAGATCCTGTGAGAACCAACTCACTATCACGAGAAAAACATGGAGGAAACTGCCCCCATGATCCAATCACCTCCCTCCCTCAACACCTGGGGATTACAGGTCGAGATGAGATTTGGGTGGGGACACAGAGCCAAACCATACCACCCTGCAACTGTGTTTCATGTTGTATTCCTACTGAACTGAAGATACGTAGACTCTTTCTTCCTCCAGGCCTCCAGATTCAAAAGAATCTGGAAAGCAGTACTGTGCACTTCAGCACATGATTCAGAGATACCTCAGACATGTCATTCTCAAATAATCATGCCTGTCAGTTGTATTTTGATGACAGTCACCTTGAACAATCCCTTCTTAACCAAAACTCCCACCCTCTTTGATGCTTTCATTGCCATGAAGGCATGAAACCATATTTTATTTCCAATCACTTCTTCTAGTCCCTACAAGGCTCAAACATTATTGAAATAGCATTTTAATTAGAAACTGCTTGTCCTGAAATTTATAATACACAAAATTATCTTCAATCTAAATGAATCATACAGGTAGGCCACAGTGGCTCACGTCTGTAATCCCAGCACTTTGGGAGGCCGAGGCGGGCCGATCACCTGAGGTCAGGAGTTTGAGACCAGCCTGGCCAACATGGTGAAACCCCGTTTCTACTAACAAACACAAAAATTAGACGGGCATGGTGGGGCACACCTGTAATCCCAGCTACTCAGGAGGCTGAGGCAAGAGAATCTCTTGAAGCCAGGAGGCAAAGGTTACAGTGAGCTGAGATCACACGACTGTACTCCAGCCTGGGCAAAAGAGCAAGACTCTGTGTCACAAATAAATAAATAAATAATATAAATATTAAGTAAATGAGGCCGGGTGCACAGTGTCTCACGCCTGAAATCCCAGCACTTTGGGAGGCTGAGGCAGGTGGATCACCTGAGGTCAGGAGTTTGAGACCATCCTGGCCAACATGGTGAAAGCCCGTCTCTACTAAAAATATAAATGTTAGCCGGGTGCAGTGGTGTACGCCTATAATCCCAGCTACTCAGGAGGCTGAGGTGGGAGAATTGTTTGAACCTGGGAGGTGTAGGTCGCAGTGAGCCAAGATCACACCACTGCACTCCAGCCCGGGCGACAGTGCGAGACTCCATCTCAAAAAAAAAAAAAGTATTAAGCAAATGAAAGAAAAACTCAATAGTTTAATTAAATCTCTTAACTGCCCAGTCTTTAAGAACAAATGATTTCTTAGTTATTCTTCTGAAAACAAAGGAAACACATTGTAAATGCATTCAATTTTTAGTAAAGATACAAATACAAAATTAAAAAGATTCAGACTGTGGCCCACAATGAAAAACAGAACATCTAAAGATTGAGCACCTATAGAAACATATAATGCTAGAGTGATCAATGACCCCACAGTCTTAACAAAATCCCATTGAACACAGTATGGAGACAAGAAAGTAAAACCATGATAAGTTAGTTGTTGAGAGTATCGTTTAAATACTTACTTTTTCATTAGGATCATATCCCACTGAACCAAGATTACGGGACACCATTAAGCGCTGTCTTGAATAGTGCGGAACATGCTACAAAAAAAGAAAAGCAAAATAAATTGCAAATACTTGATGGGCTTTTGAACATTTTTTCAGGATATTTCTTCCAGCTGGGTTCTAGCGAAAGTGTTTGATCAATAAATAGTAGTTCTAGGCAATACACCATAATTATAATTATGGAAGGGAAATCTATCTACAGACACAGCCCGTCGGCATGTAAGAGAAACCAAAAGCATCAAAACAATCTCCAGAAAAGCAAAACAAGAATTGTCGATGGGCCAAGCAAATCTGAGGAAAGCCTTTCAGATCACGCAAAAGGATAGAACAGGGTCAGAAATGTCACAGACCACAAAGAACTTTTAAAAACACAAAACAAGAGTCTTGGTCTCAGGGAGCTTCGAATTTAACAGTGGCCAGAACATAATAAAATATTATTTTTATATTTGCTGATGTCATCAGCCCAATTTCTTATTTTACATTTTCTGGTACAAAAGTGGTTTGGCTGATAAATATGAAAAACCAAAACCATTAATCAAGGATATTTCTCATTCATTGAACTATTTGTGAAGAAAGCATATCTTAATGCTTTAATACTTAAGAACATTAAGTGACTAAGCCAGGCACAGTGATACACGCCTGGAATCCCAGCTACTCAGGAGGCAGAGGTGGGAGTACTACTTGAGCCCGGGAGTTTGAGGCTGCAGTGAGCCAAGATCACACCACTGTACTCCAGCCTGGGCAACAGACCAAGACCCCTTAGAACCTTCTAAGAGGATAGCAACTCAAATAAGAAACAAAATGTTTTTATAGCAACATTTGTAAATGAACTGAAAAAATTGTACAACTAGTTTTTAAAGAGTCGGGCACCATGGCTCATGCCTGTAATCCTAGCACTTTGGGAGGCCGAGGCAGGTGGATCACCTGAGGTCAGGAGTTTGCAACCAGACTGGCCAAAATGGCGAAACCCCGTCTCTACTAAAAATACAAAAAAAAAAAATTAGTGGGGCATGCTGGCACACACCTGTAGTCCCAGCTACTAAGGAGGCTGAGGTAGGAGAATTGCTTGAACCCAGGAGGTGGAGGTTGCAGTGAGCTGAGATCGTGCCACTGCACTCCAGCCTGGGCAACAAGAGCGAAACTCATCAGAATGAATGAATGAATGAATGAATGAATGAACGAACGAACGAATAGTAATCTCTATACAAAAGTGGAGGTAAAAGATACAAAAAGATATAGTTTATAAAATAAAACCTTTACCAAGTAAAAGACTAGGAACAACAAGGAACTATGAATGGGAAATTATTACTGTGTCCCTATTAAAGATCAAGACTATCTCTCATATATTCCTTCAAGCATAACTGTGAGTTCAAAGAGCATTATCCCCAAGTTTATAACAAAGTTGAGTCCCAAGAACTTTAATTTTTCAAAGGTCACAGGCTGATGCTGTAATGGTTACAAGATTTAACCACAGATTGGTCAAGAGCTTTCTGAAGTTTTTTATTTTTAGATAAGAAAAACAGTGGCGAGTCCCACATAAACACTAATATCTACTCAAAGACATGATGTTGTTCCACAGAGCTTGCACACATGTGAACTTGTAATAATGCGGCCCACAGCTGTAAAAAGCATAGATGCCTCCCGGTTAGACAGCAACCAGAAGTAGAACTCGGGCCGGGCACAGTGGCTCACGCCTATAATCCCAGCACTTTGGGAGGCCAAGGCGGGCAGATCGCTTGAGGTCGGGAGTTCAAGACCAGCCTGACCAACATAAAGAAACCCCATCTCTACTAAAAATACAAAATTAGCAGAGAGTGGTGGTGCACACCCGTAATCCCAGCTACTTGGATGGCTGAACCCAGGTGGCGGAGGTTGCAGGGAGCCAAGATTGTGCCGTTGCACTCCAGCCTGGGCAAAAAGAGCGAAACTCCATCTCAGAAAAAAAAGAAGTAGAACTCGTACAAGCAAACACAACTATGACAGAACAACTACCAGTGTGAACCATTCCCACGACAAGTCTCAACTGGTTTGGAGTCAGCCCCACAAAGGCTCTGTTCCTGTTTACTCCTGGGAGACATTCATGGAAGGTCAAAAATGAAGAATCGGGTCAACACTCAGACTATTTGTGTAAAGCCACAACATAAAATGTATGTTCTAAATGCAGGAAAACGTTTGTAGAAGTCTGCTAATTTGGACCTCTGCACAATTTTAACGTTTGTTGTTTTTGTTAAGCATGTAACAAACTGGCTATACGCCCAGTCCAAAATTCTTTGTAAGGTATTTCCTAGCAATAAAGGTTCTGAGAAAGAACTTTAATCAATTCTATTTATAAAGACTATTTAGCCAATCACAGCCAAAAGGAGAAAGGTCAGGGTGTGCAAAATGACTCCCCAATAACATATTGCCATTGGTTCTCTCCCACAGGAATAATGATTTCCTATATTTTCCACACAAAGAAA
Organism: Macaca thibetana thibetana; assembly: GCF_024542745.1. Lineage (NCBI taxonomy): Eukaryota > Metazoa > Chordata > Mammalia > Primates > Cercopithecidae > Macaca > Macaca thibetana. The sequence goes on along the minus strand of NC_065594.1, from coordinate 79,929,355 downwards.
AGAAATGCCTGCAAATGGTTTGGCACATGGGAAGTGGCATTGACCCTCAGAGTCACAAGACTTGGGTCAACTCTCAGCTATGAGTCATTGAGCTAATCATTTCTCTGGGCCCCCGTTTCCATCTACAGAATGCAGGTGATGACACCTCCCTGATTTCCTAGGGAGTTGTTAAAAGGATCAAATGAGTTTTTATAAATAGTAAAGTGCCAAAAAATGTAAGGTTTTACATGAAAACTAAATCCAAATATGCAGCTGTCACCTTCTTTCTTTCTTTTTTTTTTTTTTTTTTTTTTGAGACAGAGTCTCGCTCTGTCGCCCAGGCTGGAGTGCAGTGGCCCGATCTCAGCTCACTGCAAGCTCCGCCTCCCGGGTTCACTCCATTCTCCTGCCTCAGCCTCCCGAGTAGCTGGGACTACAGGCGCCCGCCACCTCGCCCGGCTAGTTTTTTGTATTTTTAGTAGAGACGGGGTTTCACCATGTTAGCCAGGATGGTCTCAATCTCCTGACCTTGTGATCCGCCCGTCTCGGCCTCCCAAAGTGCTGGGATTACAGGCTTGAGCCACCGCGCCCGGCCCACCTTCTTTCTTAAAACCATACCAGAACCACTTGGGAGTTACCATTAGAGAATAATATAGTCAATAAGAGTTCTGGTCTAGACTCAGATTCTGACCTGGATTCGAATCTTGACTCTGACATTTCCTAGATATATAGAAAGTTTCTTCATTTGTACACTGGGGATAATAATAGTACTTATCTAGGTCACAATGCTGCTATGAGGATTAAATGAGAATGTCTAACATGGCTAGCACAGTCTTGCATATATTATCATCAGCACACAATAACTTAGACAAAAATGGGGGGAAATGGTAGGCTTTTAGACAAACTGGTTGCATGCCTTCCAGTCATGGCAAACAGGGAAACAACTATCCTTTCTTAAGATTAGATAGCACCGGCCAGGCGCAGTGGCTCATGCCTGTAATCCCAGCACTTTGGGAGGCCAAGGCGGGTGGATCACAAGGTCAGGAGATCGAGACCATCCTGGCTAACACAGTGAAACCCCGTCTCTACTAAAAATACAAAAAAAAAGAAAATTAGCCGGGTGTGGTGGTGGGCGCCTATAATCCCAGCTACTCGGGAGGCTGAGGCAGGAGAATGGCGTGAACCCGGGAGGCAGAGGTTGCAGTGAGCCGAGATCGCGCCACTGCACTCCAGCCTGGGTGACAGAGTGAGACTCTGTCTCAAAAAAATACTAAGCATGATGTGGCCTCACGTGGCAGTTAAAACTGGTAAATCCACTAGCAAATATCTTAAAGAACAATCTAAACACCAGTTCTGCCAAAACCAAAATTACTGTTAACTCACCCACAGTAGCAATCAGGTGAATAATACTAAATAACTCATTATCAGATAAATTCATTATCAGAATGCATTCTGCTTCAAAGAAGAAACTGTCCTCAAAACTGGGTTAACGGAGCTATAAAATGGTCTCACCAAGGTCAAAGTAAACATTAGTTTACTTCATCTTGCTTCATCTCTAAAATTCCAGGTGAAGGTCTTATCCATGTATTATGACACAGAGTTTGGAAACATCTGTTGAGTATTTCATCGTGCACTGTAACAGAAGCCAAGGGGCCTTCTGAGCACATGCCTTTCTCTGAAGACACTTGATTTAAGTCTGGCTTTTTCCTGGAAGCACAGCTTTTCTTGCAAATAGACTATTTAGTCTTCAGGATCTCAGAGACCGTTCCAGTCTTCAGTGTCTGCCAATACCAAGCTGAACACCTAATATTTGAGAGAGATGTTCAAGACTCAAGATTCTCTGGGCTCTGCCTCTGTACTAAGCTCAAGCACCAGAAAACTATACATGTCAACTCTAGAACTTCATTATCCCACCCTTGACTCTTCAGCCAGGCCATTCTTTCCCATCCGGCTGTAGCAGATGTTGTCAGAGGCCACTCAGATCCTCTCTAGCTACTGTGTTGACAACTAACGGCTCACACCTGCTCCCTCATCTCGACCATGTTCCTCAACTATACAGTTCTCCATCAAGCCTGAGAGCTACCCCCACCCTGCCTGGCCAAGGGCTAACACTGAATTCAAAAGGCCAGTCCCAGCACCTCAAGGTGGGACTTCATCAGTAGCACAATCTGTGCCCTAGAGCTGTTCCACCCAATATGGCAGCCATGAGCCACACTCAGATGTGCGCTAAGAGTAAACTACACACTGGATTTTGAAAACTTAGTGCCCAAAAAATGTAAAAGACCTCATTAGTGAATTTTTACATTTACATATTCAAATAATACTTTGAATATTTGAATATATTAAGTAAAATATATTAATTTCCTCTTATTTTACTTTTTTTGTTTTTTTAAGAGATGGGGGTCTCACTATGTTTGCTCAGGCTGGACTGCAGTGACTAGTCACAGGCACAACTATAGCCCATGGCAGCCTCTAACTCCTAGACTCAAACGATCTTTCCACCTCAGCCTCCTGAGTAGCTAAGACTACACTTCCCTGCCACCACACCTAGCTTCGTTTTACCTTTCTTTTTTTTGAGACAGGATCTCACTGTGTTGCCCAGGCTGAAGTGTAGTGACAGGATCATAGCTCACTGCAGCCCTGAACTCCTGCATTCAAGCAATCCTCCCACCTCAGCCTCCTGAGTAGCTGGGACTACGGATGCATGCCACCATGCCCCACTAATGTTTTCATTTTCTGTAGAGATGGGGTGGCAGGGGAAGGAGGTTCTCACTATTTTCCCCAGGCTGGTCTTGAACTCCTGGTCTCAAGCGATCCTCCCACCTTGGCCTCTTCACTTTACTTTTTTTTAACATAAGTATTAGAAGATTTTTGTTTGTTTTTTGAGACGCAGTCTCACTTTGTCGCCAGGCTGGAGTGCAGTGGTGCCATCTCGGCTCACTGCAACCTCCACCTCCCAAGTTCAAACGATTCTCCTGCCTCGGCCTCCCCAGTAGCTGGGATTACAGGTGCCTGCCACTGAGAGGTGACAATGTGCTAGCAGCCTTCACTCTCAGCACCTCCTCGGCCTCGGCGTCCACTCTGGCGGAGCTTGAGGAGCCCTTCAGCCTGCCACGGCACTGTGGGAGCCCCTCTCTGGGCTGGCTGAGGCCAGAGCCGCCTCCCTCTGCTTGAGGGGAGGTGTGGAGGAAGAGGCGCTCCCAGGCCAGTGCCAGTTTCAGTGGGCCCGGGGGCAGGCTCCGCGGGCCCTGCACATGGAGTGGCCGGCCAGTGCAGCACGCCCAGGGCAGTGAGCTGCCCTGGGCTAGCAGCTGTGGAGGTTGTGCCGAATGCCCCAGCAGTGCCGGCCCACCGGCGCTGCACTCAAATTCTTGCCAGGTTTAGCTGCCTCCCCATGGCGCAGGGCTTGTGACCTGCAGCCCGCCATGTCTGAGCTCCCCGCCTGCAGTGGGCTCCTGCATGGCCCGAGCCTTCCCAACGGGTGCCGGGCGGCACCCTGTTCCGTGGCACCTGGTCCCATCGACAGCCCAAGGACTGAGGACTGCAGGGGCGGCTCAGGATTGGTGGGCAGCTGCACCAGCAGCCCCGGTGCAGGATCCACTAGGTGAAGCCAGCTGGGCTCCTGAGCCGGATGGGGACTTGGAGAACTTTTATATCTAGCCGGAGGATTGTATGTGCACCAATCAGAACTCTGTATCTAGCTAATCTGGTGGGGACTTGGAGAACTTTTCCCTCTAGCTAGAGGATCCTAAATACACCAGTCAGCACTCTGTGTCTGGCTCAGGCTTTGTAAATAACAAATCAGTACTCTGTGTCTAGCTCAAGGTTTGTAAATAGACCAATTGGTACTCTGTATCTAGCTAACTCTGTATCTAGCTAACCTAGTGAGGACTTGGAGAACTTTTCTGTCTAGCACTCTGTGTCTAGCTCAAGGATTGTAAACACACCAATCAGCACTCTGTGTCTAGCTCAGGGTATGTAAATATACCAATCAGTACACTGTGTCTAGCTCAAAGTTTGTAAATACACCAATTGGCACTCTGTATCTAGCTAACGCTGTACCTAGTTAACCCAGTGGGGACTTGGAGAACCTTTCTGTCTAGCACTCTGTGTCTAGCTCAAGGATTGTAAACACACCAATCAGCACTCTGTGTCTAGCTCAAGGATTGTAAACACACCAATCAGCACTCTGTCAAAACGGACCAATCAGCTCTCTATAAAATAGACCAATCAGCTCTCTGTAAAATGGACCAATCAGCAGGATGTGGGTGGGGTTAGATAAGGGAATAAAAGCAGGCTACCTGAACCAGCAGTGGCAACCCACTCAAGTCCCCTTCCACACTGTGGAGACTTTGTTCTTTCTCTGTTTGCAATAAATCTTGCTGCTGCTCACTCTTCGGTTCCACGCTGTCTTTATTAGCTGTAACACTCACCGCGAAGGTCTGCAGCTTCACTCCTGAAGCCAACGAGACCACGAACCCATCGGGAAGAACGAACAACTCCAGACGCGCTGCCTTTAAGAGCTGTAACACTCACCACGAAGGTCTGCAGCTTCACTCCTGACAGCGAGACCACAAACTCACCAAAAGAAGCTCCAGACACATCTGAACGTCTGAAGGAACAAACTCCAGACACACCATCTTTAATAACTGTAACACTCACCATGAGGATCCACAGCTTCATTCTTGAAGTCAGTGAAACCAAGAACCCACCAATTCCGGACACACCACCACACCCGGCTAATTTTTGTATTTTTAGTAGAGACAGGGTTTCACCATGTTGGCCAGGATGATCTCAATCTCTTGACCTTGTGATCCACCCACCTCGGCCTCCTAAAGTGCTGGAATTAGTCCTGAGCCACCATGCCCAGCTGAGCCACCACGCCCGGCGAAGACTTTTAATGACATTTGCAGCTCACCTTATATTTCTATTGGGCAGCACTGATCTAGGGCAGTTGTTCTCAAATTTTGCCATGCATCAGAATCAGCTGAAAGGCTTGTTAAAACAGATTGCTGGGCTCCATCACCAGAGATTCAGACTCTGCAGCTCTGGACTAGGGCTGGATAATTTGCATTTCTAACAAGTCCCGGATAATGCTGCTGGTTAACAATCACACTTTGAGAAATACTGCTCTAGAGCTCCCTGTAGGAACAGAATGAAGCTAGTCTCCAGCTCTCAAAACAAAGATGTGTTTCATTCTTACTACTGTCTTGCTCTTCCCTCTCAAGTCTTAACCCTCCCTATTTCTAAGATACTAAATACTCAGGAACGTGGGCAATTGATTTAAGTCTTTTTTTTTTTTTTTCTTTTTTTTTTGAGATGGCGTTTTGCTCTCGTTGCCCAGGCTGGAGTGCAATGGTGCGATTTCAGCTCACTGCAACCTCTGCCTCCCAGGTTCAAGCAATTCTCCTGTCTCAGCCTCCCGAGTAGCTGGGATTACAGGCATGTGCCACCATGCCAGGCTAATTTTGTATTTTTCGTAGAGATGGGGTTTCTCCATGTTGGTCAGGCTGGTCTCGAACTCCTGACCTCGGGTGATCCACCTGCCTTAGCTTCCCAAAGTGCTGGGATTACAGGTGTGAATCACTGCGCCCAGACCATTCTTTTATTTTTTAATTCAGATGTAATTCACATACCATAAAATTTACCCTTTTAAAAAAGTATACAACTCAGTGGTTTTTAGTATATTCACAAGGCATGGAACCATGATGGCTACTGATTCCAGGACATTTTTTATCACCCCAAAAAGACACCCCTTAACTATGCGCAGTCACTCCCATCCCCTCTCCTCCAGGCCCTGGGCAACCACTAATCTACTTTCTGTCTTCATGGATCAGTCTATTCTGGAGACTGCATAGAAACACAATCATACAATAGCGGCCTCGTGTGCCTACCTTCAAAAGTCACTCTTAATTCCTTCCTTTCCCTATTTGTACATACCTTACAGATATTGCAGGTTCAGGTCCAATTAATTATTGTTCAGAACAATTGCTGCTCAAAAATGCTAACAATCATCTGATCCTTCAGCAAATCTCATCTTTTTCCTGGTGGAGGTTCTTGCCTTGATGTTGATGGCTACTGACTGATCAGGGTGGTGGTTGCTGAAGGCTGGGATGGCTGTGGCCATTTCTTAACATAAAACAACAGTGAAGTTTGCTGCAGTGATTTCCTCTCACAAAAAATTCTCTGTCGCATGTGATGCTGTTTGATATCATTATATCCACATCAGAACTTTTTCAAAATTGGAATAAATCCTCCCAAAACCTGCTGCTGCTTTATCAACTAAGTCGATGTAATATTATAAATCCTTTTTTATCATGATAACAATGTTCACAGCATCCTCCACCACTAGTAGATTCCGTCTCAAGATACCACTTTCTTGACTGGGTGTGGTGGCTCAACACCTATAAACCCAGCGCTTTGGGAGGCCGAGGCAGGCGGATTGCTTGAGCTCAGGAGTTTGAGACAAGCCTGGGCAACATGGCAAAACCCCATTTATACAAAAAAAATTTTTTTTTAATTTTATATATATATATATATATATATAGCTGGGCATGGTGGCACAAGCCTGTAATCCCAGTTATTCAGGAGGCTAGTGGGAAGATTACTTGAGCCTGGGAGGTCGAGGCTGCAGTGAGCCATGACCATGCCACTGCATTCCAGCCTGGGTGACAGAGTGAGACCCTTCCTCAAAAAAAAAAAAAGGAACCACTTTCTTTACTCATCTATTAAGAAGCAACTCCTCATCCCTTCAAGATCATGAGACAGCAGCAATTCTACCACATCTTCAGGCTCCACTCTAGTTCTCTTGCTATTTCCATCCCTCTACAGTTACATTCCCCACTGAAGTCCTGAACCCCTCACAGTTGGAATCGACTTCTCAAAACTCCTGTTAATGTTGATATTTTGACCCACCATGAATCATGAAGGTTCTTAATGGCATCTAGAATGGTGAATCCTTTCCAGAAAGTTTTCAATTCACTTTGCCCAGATTCATCAGAGGAATCACTCTCTACAGCAACTATATAGACTTATGAAATACTATTTATTAAATAATACAACTTGAAAGTTGAAATTCCTCTTTGATCCATGGGCTGGAGAATGTTGTATTAGCAGGCACGAAAATAACATTAATCTACTTGTACAGCTCCATTAGAGCTCTTGGGTAATCAAGTGTATTGTGTATATGCAGCAATATTTTGAAAGGAATCTTTTTGTCCTGAGCAGTAGGTTTCAATAGTGGGCTTAAAATATTCAGTAAACTATGCTGTAAATAGATGTGCTGTCATCCAGGCTTTGCTGTTCCATTTCTAGAGCACAGGCAGAGTCAACTTTGAATAATTCTTAAGGGTCCTAGGATTTTCAAAATGATAAATGAGCATTGGCTTCCACTTAAAGTTACCAGCTGCATTAGCCCCTAACAAGAGTTGGCCTGTCCTTTGAAGCTTGCTTCCTTTTTTTTTTTTTTTTTCCCCCCTTAGGGATAGGGGTCTTGCTATGTTGCCCAGGCTGGACACCAACTCCTGGGCTCAAGCAATCCTCCCACCTCAGCCTCTGGAGCCTGTGCCTGGCTTCTAAGCCTCAAAGGACAGCCAGGTGTGATAGTGAGCACCCCAGGTGCTGTACTTTGAGGCTCTGAAGCCAGGCACTGACTTCTCTCCAGTTCTCAAAGTGCTAAATGACATATTCTTCCAATAGAAGGCTATTTCATCTACAACGAAAATCTGCTGTTTGGTGTAGCCAACTTCATGAATGATCTTTGTGAGATCTTCTGGATAATGCTGCAGCTTCTACATCAGCACTTGTTGCTTCCACATTTATGTTATGGAGATCGCTTCTTTTTTTTTTTTTTTTTTAGACAGAGTCTCTCTGTTGCCAGGCCGGAGTGCACTGGCACGATCTTGGCTCACTGCAACCTCCACCTCCTGGGTTAAAGCAATTCTCCTGCCTCAGCCTCCCAAGTAGCTGGGACTATAGGTGCGCGCTACCACACCCGGCTAATTTTAGTATTTTTAGTAGAGACAGGGTTTCACCATGTTAGCCAGAATGGTCTCAATCTCTTGATCTTGTGATCTGCTCGCCTCGGCCTCCCAAAGTGCTGGGATTACAGGTGTGAGCCACTGCACCCGGCCTCACTTCTTTTCTTAAACCCCACGAAGCAACCTCTGTTTGCTTCCAACTTTTCTTCTGCAGCATCCTCACCTCTCTCAGCCTTCGTAGAATTGAAGAGAGGGCCTTGCACTGGATTAGGCTATGACTTAAGGAAATGTGGCTGGTTTGATCTTCCATCCAAACCACTAAAGCTTTTGCCATATCAGCAATAAAGCTGTTTCACTTTTTTTAATCAGTTGTGTGCTCACTGGAGTAGCATTTTTAATTTCCTTCCAGAACTTTTCCTTTGCATTCACAATTTGGCACAAGAGGCCCAGCTTTCAGTCTATCTTGGCTTTTGACAGGCCTTCCTCCCTAAGCTAAATGAGTTCTAGTTTTTTATTTAAAGTGACAGACATGTGACTCTTCCTTTCACTAGAACACTTACAGGGTTATTAATTGGCCTACTTTCAATATTGTTGTGTCTCAGAGAATAGGGAGGCCTGAGGAGAGGGATAGACATGGGGGAATACCTGGTTGGAGAAGTCAAAACACACACAACATTTATCAATTATGTTTCTCTGCTTATATGGGCGTGGTTCATAGCATCCCAAAATATTTACAATAAGAATATTGAAGATCACTGATCACAGATCACCATAACAGACATAGTAATAATGAAAAAGTTTAAATTATTGTAAGAATTATCAAAATGTTTCACAGAGACACAAAGTAAGTCTGTGCTATTGGAAAGATGAGACCAATAGAGCTGCTCAAAGCAAGGTTGCCACAAACCTTCAATCTGTAAAAACAACAACAAAAACAGTATCTGCAGGGCCACTAAAGCCAAGATATGAGGTATGTCTGTATCTGCCTTCAAACCCCACAGCAAGATACTGGCTTTAGCTCCAAAATATATTCCAAGTCTGACCAGTTCTCACCAACTCCAGTGCTACCACCCTAGCGCAAGTTACCATCATCTCTAGCTTGGTCTTCTACAACAGCTTCCTGACTGGTCTCTCTGTTTCCACTCTTCCCACCGCTGTCCCCAATCCTACTCCCACCCCTACTAAGACATTCGCCACACAGTAGTCACAATCGTCTTTTCCAAACACAAGTTCAATGTGCTTAAATGCCTCCAATTGGACTCTCATTATTAAATTCCAAATACAAGCCCCTAATAACTCTGTCCTGCCTACCTACTCCTCCTCCCTCATCTCCTAAGATCATCCCCTCATTCAGTTCACTCCAACCACAGCAGCCACTTTCATCCCTTAATTATGCCAAATGCAATCTCCCCTCAGAGTTTTTGCCCTGGCATTCCTTGGTCTGCAATGCTAGGCCCCCATATAGTCACATGGCTGGCTGGCTCCGTTTCCTGTCCAAATGCCACATGCTCTGAAATGTCCCCTATGGTCTCATTAGGTAACATCCCCAACTCAGCACCACTACCACTCTCTATCCCATTAACTTATCTTTTTACTTCAAGATCACTTCTCACTCTCTGAACTTTTCTATTTATATGAGCACAGTCTCCTTACTCAAATGTAACCACAATGGGAGCAGAAACATTCACGATTATGTTCCCAGCTCTAAGTAGTGTCTGACACATACGATGTGTAGGTGGATTAAATGGTAGCCCCTAAAATGATGTGTCCATGTCCTGGAACCTGTGATAAAGGGTCTTTGCCAATACAACAAAGTGAAGGACCTCGAGATGAAATCATCCTAGATCTTGTCATGGCCCTAAACCCAATAAAAAGTGTCTTTATAAAAGAATGAGAGGGAAAGATGCACAAGGAGGAGGAGGAGAAGGCAGCCATATGAAGACAGAGGCAGAGACTGGAGTGATGCGGCCACAAGCCAAGGAATGAATGCAGCCACCAAAAGCTCAAAGAGGCAAGAAAGGATTCTCCCCTAGAGCCTTCAGAGGAAGCATGGCCCTGCTCATGCCTTGATTTCAGACTTCAGGCCTTTAGAACTGTGGGAGAATGAATTTGTTGTTTTAAGCCACGAGGTCCATGGTCATTTGTACAGCAGCTCTTGGAAACCAAGAGTTTCTTGAATAAAGAATACCAAAGAGGGCAAGCACAGTGGCGCACGTCTGTAATCCCAGCACTTTGGGAGGCCAAGGCCGGCAGATCAGTTGAGGTCAAGAGTTCAAGACCAGCCAGGCCAACATGATGAAACCCCATCTCTACTAAAAATACAACAATTAGATGGGCATGGTGGCACATGCCTGTAATCCCAGCTACTCAGGAGGCTGAGGCAGGAGAATCACTTGAACCCGGGAGTCGGAGGTTGCCATGAGCTGAGATCACACCACTGCACTCCAGCCTGGGCAACATGAGACTCCATCTCAAAAACAAACAAACATAGAATATCAAAGCAAGTATGCCACATGGATGCTATATTAGGTTTTGTGAATGAAATTACAAATCTGTATCTTCCAACATTTTTAAAATTCACTTTTATTTTGATCTTATTAGGTTGATCCCATCAGTTTGTGAGGTTTTTTTCTAACGAAAATGTCAATAGTCATTTAAAATAAAGAAACTAATTTTTGAAAGTTATGCAATATGCTTATCTTTCAAAAAATATAATTTTGCTTCAACTATTTAAGAGTATTGTCAAAATAAAAGCAGTATATTTGTATAACACTTCAGCCTGCTACTAAAATTATTCTCATTAAAGATCAAAGATCTTATCAAATTCTTTCACCAATTTTTTTTTTTTTTTTTTGAGACGGAGACTCGCTGTCACCCAGGCTGGAGTGCAGTGGCACGATCTCAGCTCACTGCAAGCTCCGCCTCCTGGGTTTACGCCATTCTCCTGCCTCAGCCTCCCGAGTAGCTGGAACTACAGGCACCCGCCACCTCACCTGGCTAGTTTTTGTATTTTTTAGTAGAGACGGGGTTTCACGGTGTTAGCCAGGATGGTCTCGATCTCCTGACCTCGTGATCCGCCTGTCTCGGCCTCCCAAAGTGCTGGGATTACAGGCTTGAGCCACCGCGTCCGGCCCATCATCAATCTTTTATTCCTTAGCCTCTCTGCACCTGGAACGCAGTTAGGGACTATGTTTTAATTTTTTTCTCTCCTCTGTATATGCCATAGTACCTGGAACTTAGAAAATGCTCCACAAACACTTTTTGAGTAAAGAGCTAGATCTCTAGACAAGTGAATGAATGAATGCTAACTACTTCTTGAAATTTCTTTCCTAGGTTTGGTAACACTACACTACATTGGCTCCTCTCAAACCATACCTCTAACTCCTCTAGTCTCTTCTTCCTTCTTCCAAATCCTAATTTAGGGTTGTAAGACGAAGCATTTATTCAATTAAATATTAACTGCCTCACTACATCCTTCAGGGTTCACAGATTCTAACTCTAACTTTAGCCTCGTATCCCTGGCTGTAAAGCCAGCCACTGATACCCTCTGTCTTCCCAGCACCTCAGCATGGCTCCTGTGGGCATCTAACTCCAGATATCTACAATGAAACACTATGTTTCCAGCCCCACCGAAAAGATGTTTCTTCCCAAATTCCTTTTTCATCCTGGTTCTCCCACCTACATTTTTTAAAGTTTGGAATCATTTAAACAAATCCTTTTCCCTCACTCTTCATCAAAAATGTCACCATCTTTTCCTCTTATTTAGGAAAGGACTAGAGCAGTTTTTACCTCTGTTCTGAATCTCTCAGGAACAGAATAAAATCCAAATGGTAGATATATAAATACATACATGTCTATAAACATTTTTTTACACCAGAAACTAGTCTCTGTAATAATCTCAGAAACTTGTTTTCCCAAATGATTTGTTAGAAATTTATCAGCATGTTGGAAAGATTAACCTCCAGGCAATTCTAAAGCATTCAGATAAGCCTAAACATTCTTTTCCTATTTACTGATTACAAAAGAAAATAATGGATTTCAAGTGACATAGGGCTTAAACATTCAAATTTCATGAATGTATCACACAATGAGACCATGATTCAAATGAGACAATTTGTAACTAGAAAAGCAAGCCGATGTGGGTGGATTGCTTGAGTTCAGGAGTTTGAGACCAGCCTGGGCAACACAGCAAAACCTCATCTCTACAAAAAATTAAAATTTAAATTTAAAAATAGCCAGGTGTGGTTGTAGGTGCCTGTGGTCCCACCTACTTGGGAGGCTGAGATGGGAGGATGGCTTGAGCCCAGGAGGCAGAGGTTGCAGTAGGTCAAGATCATGCCACTGCACTCCAGCCTGGTCAACAGAGCCAGACCCCGTCTGAAAAAAAAAAAAAAGAGGAAGAAAGAAAAGAAAGCCTTTGGAATCATATTATCTAAGGTTCAAATTCTACTTCAGCCAATTGTGCTTTTAAGCAATTACTTAACCGCCCTGAGCTGTGTTTCCTCTACTATAAAACTGGGATTTTTGACCTAGTTGTTACAAGGATAAAAGATATTATATGAACAAATCACAGAGTCGGGCTTGGTGGCTCATGCCTGTAATTCCCAGCACTTTGGGAGGCCAAAGCAGGCGGATCACGAGGTCAAAAGATCGAGGTGGCCAACATGGTGAAACCCCCTCTCTACTAAAATACAAAAATTTTAGCCAGGGGTAGTGGCGCACACCTGTAGTCCCAGCTACTTGGGAGGCTGAGGCAAGGGAATCACTCGAACCCAGGAGATGGAGGTTGCAGTGAGCAGAGATCGCGCCACTGCACTCCAGCCTGGCAACAGAGCGAGACTCCATCTCAGAAAAAAAGAAAAGCAAAGGAAAATCACGCAAGGCATATAAGAGTTCAATAAAAACTATAGCAATTACCATAAAACCAACATCCTAGAGCCACTGAAAACATTTACGCAGAAGAAAAAACTAGGCATTAAAATAGAATGTGTTTAAAAAGCTGATACACAAAACAAATAAGACTAAAAGGTGAACTCCATATATACCCTAAAAATAAATAAACTCTGTTGACTGGCTAAAAGAATGGTCAGAATTCTCTAGACTAGAACCTAGAGTTAGCTGGCTCCTTTCCAACCAACCAAAAGGTTTGCAGAGGTGGAGGGAGGGATGGGAGGGGTTAAAATCTTCAAAAGATTCAGCTTCAAACAGACTCAGTAGAGCATATTTCAAGTTCATAGAAGAGAAGCACGGAGAGAAGCTAAGCAGCAGCTCAAGTTCCCCTAGAGTGATAGTGAACTTCAGAGATGCTTCCCACCCCAAGGAGGGATTCTTTACCGGCACAAACATAATGCTACTCTATTGTTACACATTCAGCACCTATTGTGTCAAACATTGTACTAAGAACACAGAAATAGACAAGATGCAGTCTCTGCCAACACATTAAAAGGAAAAAACCAGGTAAGAAACATCAAAGCTTATGTATTACACAGTGAGTGTATAACAAGTGTACAACAGTAAGTACAGTAACAGCCTTCCTCTCAGCCTCTCCAATCTAAAATGTCAGTGTCATCCCTCCCACCTCCAACATCAATGTCTTCCCACTGCTCTAAGACAAACAGCAAACCTCACAATATGATCTATAAGAGCCAGCATGGTCTGACTCCTGCCAACTTCTCCAGCACCATCTACTCTCTGCATCAGAGTCTCTGTAGGCTTTTTTCAGTTCTTCTAACCTGTCATTCCCTCTGGCCGCAGGACCTTTGCACACACTGTTCTCTCACATTCATCTCCTCCGTTTGTTAGAGAAGGTCACTTCATCCTTCAAAACTTGTCTCAATTTTCAATTCCAAAGGAAAACACTCCCTTACTGTAGGTAGTATAGTATGATTAAGAGCACAGGTTCCGGATTTCTAAATCCTGTTTGCCACTTATTGGCACTATAGCTTCGAGCGAGTCACATTAACACTTAGTGCCTCACTTTCATCTTCTGTAAATGGGGGACATATGACTGTTGTGAGATTGAATAAATTAGTTTAAGCAAAGCAACAGAACAGTATCCAGGACACAGAACTCAAAATCTTGGCTTCGTCAAATCCCTCTATTTTATTTTCTTACAGCACCAGGGCATCTCCCCTAATACCATTTTACACTTATTACACTCTCCCTACTAGAGTAAAATTTCTAAGAAAGCAGAAACCATATTCATTCCCCAGAAGTGGAAGACAGGAGATATTCAGTAAACATCTGTTGAAAAAAATAGCTACAAGGACAAAGCTGACGCCCAAGAGACCTGTCCAGTATACAAAGCCTCATGTACCTGACTCCAAAGCCCACACTTTCTACCATACTAAGTAAGCTGCCTCCTATGTAAATACATAAGTCTTACAGCCGCAATTGAAGTGGCCAACAAAGATGAACAGAATGATAAAGATTAAAGAACACTAAACTGTATGGGAACACAGAGATCAGTGAAAGTCCGCACGCTGAATACAAAACAAACATAGGCGCCACTCACTTCCATGTCGATAAGCTCTGGCTCTCATACTGCCCACCCAGGGCTCGGTTCCCTCCTCTTTAAAGAGTAGGATGGGGCAGGTTCGTCTCTAAAGTGTCTTCAAAGTCTAAACTTCAATGACTATAAATCAAGTTATGTGGCAATGTTTTAATAATTATTTTTTAAAAGGAGGTTTAACAAGCACACTGAACCAGCTGACAGATGGTTTTCAGGGGACCTTCGTTGTAAAGAATGTGTTCAAGTGCCTCAACAAACCTTATAAAGTAGGTTAAGTGGTCTGTGCCCCAGAATTAACGACAGACTCGATGTTGACGGGAGAAAGAGTTCAGAAGCACACACAAGCACTCCAACCTGTGAGTCAATCTGCCATCATGACAGCCTAGGTATACAGAACAGTCATGAAATGTGTTTAGAACAGTGCCAAAATAAGGCTCACCACTACATCGAAAAGGAAAGTTCACGAGATGCATTTGGTACACAGTAGACTGGGGTGTCATACAATTAAAACAGGCTTTCAAATGCAACGTAAAATCTGTTAGCAGTCCTGATATGGTGTAGTACTTCAAAAGATAAGATCAACTCACAACCTTAACTCTACCTGAACAACAGTTCACAGTGTCCCTTCAAAAATGCTGGAAAGAGGTCAGAGAACACGGAAACTATAACGACACCTAAAAACCCACCCTGGAAAGCTTAAGACAAAGCCACTGCCGCGGGGCCCTGGAAGCGGACCTCGGGCAAGGCAGGAATATGCCTGCCCAAAGCCATCAGCCGCCTCGGAGGGCGTGCGGGCGCCCAACTGCCTCCGCCCTAGGCCTCTCTGCTCCGCAGGATCCCCGAGAGGAACAGCTGCAACAAGGGATGCCTCCTGAGCCCGCTGCCACGCGAACTGCGGGTGGGAGGAGAGAGAGGGGTGTAGCTGAGACGGAATCGGGGCGCGGGGCAGCCGGACCCAGCCAGCGCTCTCCTGGCGCCACCCACCCAGAGGCGGCACGGCTGGAAGCCCGGTGAAGCCGGGACCCGCGAGGGCCCCGTCGCTCCTCACCTTCAGGGTCCGCAGTGCCGCGCTCAACATCAGCTGCTGCGGCGGCCACCGCCCATGCCGTCCGGCAGCGACCAGCGCTGCCGTCCCGACCCACAGCCCCGCCATTGTTGTCCCCGCAGAACGCCTCTCCGTTGACCTCTCACCCAGCCGGAGAGGGGCGGAGAAGGGGAGCGCCCGGGCTTTGACAAATCACGAGCCAGAAATCCGATGCCCCACCCCCTAACTTGCGGGAAGGGGAGCGTGTGAGTGGTCGGCCAGATCCGCCGGATCCGGCAGCCTGGAGACGCGCTAGGACCCGGAAGGCTAGTGGGCTGGCGGCGCGTCAGGTCCCTAGCTGAGCTGGGGGCCACTGGCCAGAGCCGACCCCAGGAGTGAGAGAGGCAGGGACACGCGTGAGTTCCGGCGACCTGCAGCGGGCAAACCCCGTACCTTCCCAGCATCCGCTCAGCAACCCACGTGCATCCAGGCCGGTTAATGTCAGTGAGTCACCTCCGCGCCTTGGCCACCCTGGGGTCCCGAGAATCCGAAGTTCCAGACAAATGCCCAAACTACATTCCTGCCTGTTTGAAAGCGTAAACTGCAAAGCACAAATCCAGGTAAGGTTTTGAACGACTGTGATAACACATGAAAAGTTCTAGGTCTGGAAATCAGAGATCCGAGGTCAACTCCTACCTCTGCCACTTAGTATCTGCGCGTGAATGAAATTAGCCGCAACTAGAGTCAGTCTTTGTTGCTTGCAAGCAGAAACCCTTGTTAGTACAACTACTGGCCAGGCGCGGTGACTCACGCCTGGAATCCCAGCACCTTGGGAGGCCGAGGCGGGAGGATAACCTGAGGTCAGGAGTTGGAGACCAGCCCGGCCAACATGCTGAAACCCCGTCTCTACTAAAAATACAAAAATTAGCTGGGCGTGGTGCGCACTCCTGTAATCCCAGTTACTCGGGAGGAGGCTGAGACAGGAGAATTGCTTGAACCCGGGAGGTGGAGGTTGCAGTGAGCTGAATCATGCCACTACACTCCAGCCTGGGTGACAAAGCAAACTCCGTTTCGAAAAATAAAAAATTAGTACAACTATTAAGGGCCGGGCCTTGTGCTAGAGCCTCAGATTCTCTCTTCCTTTAGACTTTACAAGAATCTTCATGGAGTATATATTATTTCCATTTGGAGAAACTGAAGCTGTAGCAGGGTAAAGTCACTCAGCGAGTAAAAGGTCAAACTAGGGTTTGAACCCAAATCTGGCTGCCTTGAGGGACTGGGCTCGTGTTTTGCTGTATTATGGAAATTTTAAAATATATACAAAAGAGAAAATAGTACTATGATCACCCAGATACCCATTACACCGCGCCAACGAATCAACATTTTGTCAATCTTGTTTCATCTATTCCCCTTTATATTTTTTGCAGGAATATTTAAAAGCAAATCTAAGACATCAGACCATCTCACCTATAAAGACATCAGTATTAGGGGTTCCGCTCTTAACTACTTTGCATCTCCTGCAGAGTCGCCTTGAGAGAGTTACAAAGCTAGGAATGACCTAGAGTACACTACAGCATGGTAAATGCCAAAAGAGAGATAAATAAAATGGGGATATCAGAAAGGTGACATTTAGTGGAATTTTAAAATGTAAGTATGGACTTTTGTGACAAAATGAAAAGGATTATCAATTTCACAGGACTTCTCTGTTATGTACCTCAGTCTTCATTCATTTTCTACCTGGGAAACCTGCTTTTCTTTTTTCTTTTTTTGTTTTTTGTCTTTTCCCCATGTTTTACCCTTTGGGTTAGTTTTCCTTAGGCCCTATTTGTTTTTCTTATAGGAGTTCTTTTTATGAAAGGCACTTGTAGCAGAAACTGCTTCTCATACTATCCATTCTCCATGCATTACTTTAATAAGAGTGCTCCTGAGATCTAGCTGGGTACGTGGCCACCCAGCGAAAGGCTGCAATAGCCAGCCTCCCTTACAACAAGGTGTAGCGCCATGACTAAGGTCTGGAATGTATGGGTTGTTCCCTCCATGCCCTCTTCTTTCTTACCTAAATAAAGATCTACATTTCCCAACCCCCACTGCAGCAAGGGTGCTTACCAAGATTTGGTTACTAAGTTTTGGCCAATGGGCCATAAACACAAGTGACATAGACAACTTTTGCGTTATGCCTTTAAAGGGAAAGGCATGCCTTCCACTTGCCCTTCTCCTCTTTCCAGTTTGCCAGAATGTGGACACAACAGTGGAGGTAAAGTTGTCATCTCAGATGATAAGAAGGAAGTTAGGTGATCCAGGAGGCAAAACAATATACCAGGAGCCTTGAGTTGCCTGATTCTGTGGAGCTGCCATGTCAACCCTGGAACGCTTTGTTCCAATTTTTATGCAAGCAAGTAAAATACTGTATCTTGTTAAGTTACTGCATTGTGTTTGTTTTGCCTTTGTTACAGCAGCTACATGTGTATCCTAAATGATAGAGCACTGATATTTATCTTTGCCTTTTCCATTTAAAGTTATAGATTGTGGGCCAGGCACGGTGGCTCATGCCTGTAATCCCAGCACTTTGGGAAGCCGAGGCGGGCGGATCACGAGGTCAGGAGATCGAGACCATCCTGGCTAACACGGTGAAACCCCGTCTCTGCTAAAAATACAAAAAAAATTAGCCGGGCGTGGTGGCCAGTGCCTGTAGTCCCAGCTACTCAAGAGACTGAGGCAGGAGAATGGTGTGAACCCGGGAGGCAGAGCTTGCAGTGAGCCAAGATCACGCCACTGCACTCCAGCCTCGGCGACAAAGTGAAACTCCGTCTCAAAAAAGATAAATAAAAAATTTTAAAAATTAAAAAATAAAAATAAAGTTATAGATTCTGGCCGGGCGCAGTGGCTCATGCCAGTAATCCCAACAGTTTGGGAGGCCAAGGCGGGCCTCCCAAACCTAAGCATATAAGTATGTGGCAAGCATTCCTTCTCAAAGAATTCAACAGTGGAGGACACCCAGGGCAGTGACTGGCAAACTTTCTCTAAAGGGACATATTTTCAGGCTTGGAGCACCACAGACATCTGTTGCATGTTTGTTCTTTAGCAACTCTTTAATCATGTAAAAAAAAAAAAAAAAGAACATTGTAGTTTTACAGGCCTTATAAAAACAGGACTGGCCAGATTTGGCCAAGGGTTACTCTGCTCTGGAGTAACATTACACTAAGTGTAACCCCAGAAACAGTGCCAATCTGCCAACTCTCTGTGATAATTCTGTGATTAGATAAGAACATCTATCTTCTGACTATTTCTTAGGGCTATAATAAGAGAAATGCTACTCTCATTTTCTGTAGTTATTCCAGCAGGGACCAATAACCAACACTTTGAGGTTTGCTACTGGCCTGCAGAAACACTTTGCATCATGCTGCCGTCGAAGACGTGTCGTGTTTTATGGGCATCCACCATCACCTGAAAACCTTTCTCATTTTGGGAAATTTCCCATGTGATAAGTTCTTCCAAAGACAGGGCCAGAAACTTGCTTTGTCCTCCTTACTTGGAGTTTGGGTGCAGGCAGCTGACCTAGCTGCACTCGTAGCTGTGTCTGAAAGAAGAGCAGTGTGGTGAAGCAGTTGCTACACAGAATCCATTTCCTAGTGAGGGTAGCAATGGAGGCTTCCAGCTGTTAGGAGCACCAGTGACAGAGGTTCTGGCATCAAGTACCCACTGCAGTGTCCATGCCAAGCCCTGATGACAGTGAGGTCTTTGCTGTGGGCTTGGAGGAGCAATGGGGTATTTTTTCCTGGCTGTGTAACTTACAGATTGATTCTCAGGCCCTTTAAAGATCTTGTGCATTGGCCGGGCGCGGTGGCTCAAGCCTGTAATCCCAGCACTTTGGGAGGCCGAGACGGGTGGATCACGAGGTCAGGAGATCGAGACCATCCTGGCTAATACGGTGAAACCCCGTCTCTACTAAAAATACAAAAAACTAGCCGGGCGAGGTGGTGGGCGCCTGTGGTCCCAGCTACTCGGGAGGCTGAGGCAGGAGAATGGCGGGAACCCGGGAGGCGGAGCGTGCAGTGAGCTGAGGTCCGGCCACTGCACTCCAGCCCGGCGACAGAGCGAGACTCCGTCTCAAAAAAAAAAAAAAAAAAAAAAAAAAAAAAAAAAAAAAAAAAAAAAAAAAAAAAAAAAGATCTTGTGCATTAATGTTCTTAATTTATTTATTTTTGAGACAGGGTCTTGCTCTGTCACCCATGCTGGAGTGCAGTGGCACGATCTCAGCTCACCATACCCTCAACCTTCTGGACTCAAGTGATCCTCCCACCTCAGCTCCCCAAGTAGCTGGGACTACAGGCATGCACCAACATGCCTAATTTTTGTAATTTTTGTAGAGACAGGTTTCGCCATGTTGGCCAGGCTGGTCTCGAACTCCTGGACTCAAGCAATCCACTGGCTCAGCCTCCCAAAGTACTGGCATTACAGGCACGAGCCACCACACCCAGCCGAGTGAATATTCTTTAATAAATTCCATTCATATTGGCCGGGCACGGTGGCTCACACCTGTAATACCAGCACTTTGGGAGGCCAAGACGGGCGGATCACAAGGTCAGGAGATCAAGACTATCCTGGCTGACATGGTGAAACCCCGTCTCTACTAAAATACAAAAAAAATTAGCCAGGCATGGTGGCGGGCGCCTGTAGTCCCAGCTACTCGGGAGGCTGAGGCAGGAGAACAGCATGAACCCGAGAGGCGGAGCTTGTAGTGAGCCGAGATCACGCCACTGTTCTCCAGCCTGGGCAACAGAGCAAGACTCCGTCTCAAAAAAAAAAAACACAAAAACAAACAAAAAAAACAAATAAATTCCATTCATATTTAAACTAGCTAGATTCCTCTTGTTTGCTGATACATATGCCTACAAATGAATATTAGCTTGCTACCCTAAATTATAAATGGTAGGCCAGGCGCGGTGGCTCAAGCCTGTAATCCCAGCACTTTGGGAGGCCAAGACGGGTGGATCACGAGGTCAGGAGATCGAGACCATCCTGGCTAACACAGTGAAACCCCGTCTCTACTAAAAAATACAAAAAAACTAGCCGGGCGAGGTGGCGGGCGCCTGTAGTCCCAGCTACTTGGGAGGCTGAGGCAGGAGAATGGCCTGAACCCGGGAGGCGGAGCTTGCAATGAACTGAGATCCGGCCACTGCACTCCAGCAAGGGGGACAGAGTGAGACTCCGTCTCAAAAAAAAAAAAAAAAAAAAAAAAAAAAAAAAATTACAAATGGTAAACATATATTATTACAAATTACCAGAGAGCTCTCTTCATTCAATAATAATTTGTTAGGCCAGGTGCAGTGGCTCACACCTGTAATCCCAGCACTTGGGAGGTGGAGGCGGGTAGATCACCTGAGGTCAGGAGTTCCAGCCCAGCCTGACCAACATGGAGAAACCCTGTCTCTACTAAAAATACAAAATTAGCAGGGCATGGTGGCGCATGCCTGTAATCCCAGCTACTCGGGAGGGTGGGGCAGGAGAATCACTTGAACTCAGGAGGCAGAGGTTGTGGTGACCAGAGATCGCACATTGCACTCCAGCTGGGCAACAAAAGCAAAACTCTGTCTCAAAAAAAAAAAAAAAAAAAAAAAAAGAATTTATTGAGTTCTTTTGTTGCAGTTAGTGTGATAGAAATACAAAAGTGTGGTCCCGTTTCTCCAAGAGTTTAAAATGTATCCTAAGAGTCCGAAGTAGCATCCTGAAAACAAATTGTAAGCATCAAGTTGTGCACCACTCTACGCAAGCCCGCTTCTAAACAGCCCATGGAACACCTGCCATGCCCATAACTTTTTCTCAGTATAGCAGCCACAGGAGATGCCTTAAGCTTTATAAGTAGCCATTCTTTGTGTCAAGTAACCTTCGCATTCTGGCAACAATTTATTGGCCCAAGAATTTGAACGGAACAATCATGGAAGATCTTGGGGAAATTCTTGAATATGGTTGAGTCCCCTGGCATCTCTGTGTAACATTTCTTCTCACAGGAACAAATCAGTAGTAGTTTATGAACCCTGATCTTAAGCAAAATATGCCAAGATTCCCCTAACTCATATCTGCATTGAGAGAACAAGTAACATGTGTAAATACTGTTATTTAGGAACATTTATCATTAATCTACACTTACTAGAAAGAGTAAGCAAGCAAAAGGATAAACTTGATTGTTTGTATCCTAAAAGATTAAAAGAGCTACAAATAATCTATTTCTGGCTCAGATGAAAAGGAGGAGTAGGCTGGGCATGGTGGCTCACACCTGTAATCCCAGCACTTTGGAAGTCCAAGGCAGGCAGATCACCTGAGGTCAGGAGTTTGAGAGCAGCCTGGCCAACATGGTGAAAACCCATCTCTACTGAAAATACCAAAATTAGCCAGGTATAGTGACACATGCCTGTAATCCCAGCTACTCGGGAGTCTGAGGCACAAGAATCACCTGAACCTGGGAGCCTGGGAGGCAGAGGTTACAGTGAGCCTAGATCGTGCCACTGCACTCCAGCCTTGGTGACAGAGTGAGACTCTTGTCTCAAAAAAAAAAAAGCCAGGTGCAGTGGCTTATGCCTGTAATCCCAGCACTTTGGGAGGCCACAGCGGGTGGGTCACCTGAGGTCAGGAGTTCAAGACCAGCCTAGCCAACATGGTGAAACCCCGTTTCTACTAAAATACAAAAATTAGCCAGGCATGATGGCAGGTGCCTGTAATCCCAGCTACTCAGGAGGCTGAGACGGGAGAATCGCTTGAACCCGGGAGACGGTGGTTGCAGTGAGCCGAGATCATGCCACTGCACTCCAGGCTGGGCAGCTGAGCGAGACTCAGTCTCAAAAATAAATAAATAAATAAATAAATAAATAAATAAATAAATGAAGGAGGAGTAGACAAAATACTAATTATTAATGTTTATTGAATGCTTACTCTATTCCAGAAACTGGCCATTCTAAGTGACCTGAATATATTCTTGATCCTCACAGTTCTATAAGATGGATACTATTATTATCTCCTCTTACAGATGAGCTGGTTAAACAATTTGCTGAAGGTAAACAGCTAGTAAGTGACAGGGCGGCCGGGCGCGGTGGCTCAAGCCTGTAATCCCAGCACTTTGGGAGGCCGAGACGGGCGGATCACGAGGTCAGGAGATCGAGACCATCCTGGCTAACACGGTGAAACCCCGTCTCTACTAAAAATACAAAAAAAATTAGCCAGGCAAGGTGGCGGGCGCCTGTAAGTGACAGGGCAGGGATAATGAACCTAGACAGTGGGCGTTCAGAGCACATATACTCCACTATGCTAAACCACCTCTCTTCAGGTGGCTGCAATTGCAGCTTTTAATATTTTTTCTCAAAAGAAAAAAATTTAAAAAAAGACGAGGTTAGAATGGAAAAGTGTCAGGAATTAATGGACCTCATTGGTAGGTACACAGTTATTACATTATTCTAAGTTTCTCTGTATATTTCAATCACAATATTAACACAATTTAAGTAAAAATAAAAATTATGCTATTTAGCAGAAACAAAGTAATCAGTATGTACATATGAGTCAGGGAAGACTTTTACAGAATAGGAGACACTTGTGCTGGATCTTAAAAAGTAGTCAAAAGATAGGCCAGGTGAGGTGGCTCACACCTGTAATCCCAGTACTTTGGGAGGTCGAGGTGGGAGGACCCCGTGAGCCCAAAAGTTCTAGACCAGACTTGGTAACAAAAGGAGACCCCTTGTCTCTACAAATAAAAAATTTAGCCAAGCATGATGGTATGCACCTGTAGTCCCAGCGACTTGAGAGGCTGAGATGGGAGGATCACTTGAGCCCAGTAGATAGGGGCTGCAGTGAACTATGATCACACCACTGCACTCCTGCCCAGGCAACAGAGCAAGACCTTGTTTTTTTTTTTTTTTTTTTTTTTTTTTGAGACGGAGTCTGGCTCTGTCGCCCAGGCTGGAGTGCAGTGGCCGGATCTCAGCTCACTGCAAGCTGCGCCTCCCGGGTTTACGCCATTCTCCTGCCTCAGCCTCCCGAGTAGTTGGGACTACAGGCGCCCGCCACCTCGCCCGGCTAGTTTTTCATATTTTTTTTTAGTAGAGACGGGGTTTCACTGTGTTAGCCAGGATGGTCTCGATCTCCTGACCTCGCGATCCGCCCGTCTCGGCCTCCCAAAGTGCTAGGATTACAGGCTTGAGCCACCGCGCCCGGCCTAAGACCTTGTTTCAAAGCAAGCAAACAAACAAACAAAAACAAAGGTAAATGGACATTCTGGGTGAAAAGAGAATGCCACATGCCACATAGCAAGACGTGAAGCTAGCCACATGCATTCCCAAGTTACAAATGGTACCACGTGAGTGGAGAAAATATTAGAGACAAGACTTCAGGAATAGGCAAGGGCCAGGTCCTAAAGAAAGTGAATACTGTTCTAAAGAGTTTGGAGTTTTTATCTAAGAGGCTAGAGATTACACTGAGGCAAAAGTGGGGCCACATGTGGCACAAAGCTATGTTCAGTTTATGTGTGTGGACGTGTGTGTGCAAATTTGAATTAGTTAACTACATATATATCCAAAATATGGCAGCTTTCACATAAAATTTTAAGTTTTCTACTTCTCATGAGAAATCAAAAGATTTAATAATACAGGGATACAGTATAATAACTATTTAGATAGCATTTACACTGTATAAGGGCAGCTCACTTTGCCACATGCCGTGCTTTACTCTGATGTAGACACTTGTGTTTTTTGCAGTTTTTTGTTTTTTGTTTTTTTTGAGACTGAGTCTCTCTCTGTTGCCCAGGCTGGAGTGCAGTGGCACGATCTCGGCTCACTGCAACCTCCACCTCCCAGGTTCAGGTGATTCTCCTACCTCAGCCTCTCGAGTAGCTGGGATTACAGGCACATGCCACCAAGCCCAGCTAATTTTTGTATTTTTAGTACAGATGGGGTTTCACCATGTTGACCAGGCTGGTCTCAAACTCCTGACCTCAGGTGATCTGCCCTTCTCGGCCTCCCAAAGTGCTGGGATTACAGGCGTGAGCCACCACACCGTCTGACACTTGTATTTTTTATCCCTGTTCATTCTTTTTGTTTTTTGGGGGGACGAAGTTTCGCTCTTATCACCCAGGCTGGAGTGCAGTGGTGTGATCCCAGCTCACTGCAACCTCCACCTCCCGAGTTCAAGTGACTCTCCTGCCTCAGCCTCCCAAGTAGCTGGGATTACAGTGCATGCCACCATGCCTGGCTAATTTTTGTATTTTTAGTTGAGATGGGGTTTTGCCATTTTGGCCAGGCTGGTCTTGAACTTCTGACTTCAGGAGATTCATCTGCCTCGGCCTCCCAAAGTGCTGGGATTACAGGCATGAGCCACCGCACCTGGCCCTAATTCTGTCATTTCTTCTATATTCATTAGCTAACATCTTGTAAAGAAGAAACTTTTCTTTTTTACTCTCCCATCTGTCTCTCTCTGTCACATGCGCACACACATACACACACCACTGTGGCCTCGGCTTTTTATTTGCTCAATGAGTAACAATCATTCTTTCCATTATTCAGAATTTCCCAAATCTCAAGTAATATGGAAAGGACAAACAGAATTCTCAGACTCTAGTTGAATTTTCAGAAACGCTTGAACTTCCTTGACCCAAACTATTGCCTTTTCTTTTAATGACAGTGAAGTCAACTCTATAGGTAGCCCATTAACTCTCAAAATCCTGGCCTCAGTGTTCCTCCTCTCTTGGCCTTCCAAAGTGTTGGAATTACAAGCGTGAGCCACAGTGCCTGGCCCATTGACTCTCAGCCTATTAACTGATACTCAGTTATCTTATCTGCCTGGGAATGTTGCTCCCATTATAGACTCTGTCTTATTATAAGCTGATATAGCCAATATTGCATATGACTGGGGTGATACACTTGGTTTTGTAAAAACTGAGGTAAAATAGGCATAACAAAATTTAGCATTTTAACCATCTTTCAGTGTATGATCCGGTGGCATTAAGTACATTCACACTGTTGTGCCATTATCACCACTATCCATCCCAAACATTTTTCATCTTGCAAAACTGAAACTCTATCCGTTAAACACTAACCCCTCATTTTCCTCGTTCCCTCAGCCTCTTGCAACCACCATCTACTTTCTCTCACTATGAATTTGGCTACTCTAGGTACTTCACATAAGTGGAATTGATACACTCATATCAACAAGTATTTGTTTTATCAAGAAACATGAATACCTTTTCAAAAACATCCTTCAAAACAATCCCAGGCCAGGAACAGTAGCTCACACCTATAATCCCCACACTTTGGGAGACTGAAGCAAGAGAACCACTTGAGGCCAGAAGTTTGAGACCAACCTGAGCAACGTAGCAAGACATGATGTGTACAAAAAATTTTTAAAAAACAAAAAATTAGTAGGGCATGGTGACACGCACCTGTAGTCCCAGCAACTGGGGAGGCTGAGATGGGAGGATCAATTGAGGCTGGAAGTTTGAGTACTGTGATCCTGCTACAGTGCTATGATCCTGCTACTGCACTCCGCACTCCAGCATGGGCGACAGAGCAAAACCCCATCTAAAAAAAGAAACCAAAAACCATTCACAGTTTAAAATGTAGGGGCTTCCTCTGCTGAAGGACACATCAGAAAAAGACTGCCCTTTACCTCAATGTAAAGGACATTGTAGGCACTAATTAACAAACACCACAGCAATTGAACTCTAGGGTACTGATCCTTGCATCTTCCTTTCTTTCTTCTTTTTAAGACAGGGTCTTTGTCACTCAGGTTGGAGTGCAGCGATGCAATCATAGCTCACTGTAACCTCAAATGCCCCGGTTCAAATGATCCACCTCAGCCTCCAAGTAGCTGGGACTACAGGCATGTGCCACCACACCCAGCTAATTTTTTTTTTTTTTTTAAGAGATGGGGTCTTGCCATGTTGCCCAGGCTGGTCTCAGACACCTGCCCTCAAGTCCTGAAGACATCCTCCCACCTCAGCATCCCAAAGTGCTGGGATTACAGTCATGAGCCACTGCACCCAGCTATATCCCTGTTTCTTGAGGAAGGATAAATTAGCCATTCTTGAATCAGGAAGACATTGCTACCAGAGACCTCAACTGGAGGATACTGAGGAATCGTCCAGAAGCAGAAAACTGCAGGAAGGGGACAACATCCACTGAAGACCATAGGAACAAGATAATGACTGCATGAAGACAGCCCAAGACCTGAGGACCATAGAAGATAAGGAGCTGGAGCTATGTGTTTGTCACACTTCAATCTGCATGCAGCCTTTTCATAATTTTTCTAGATATTTTCTTTCATCTTTTTTGGTTTATGGTTTGCTTTGTTGACAGACAGCATGTTACCTCAACTAGAGTAACTATAAGCAATGATTTCTTAGAGCCAGATAGAACCGGCTTATGAGAATCAATTGTTAAATTGTCAGGAATCTTACCAGATGGTTGTGAAACCACTGATGGCTTGAAATCAGTCTACAGGAACATGCACACAATGGAAATCAGAAAACAGTTTTATTTGTTCTTACAATGTGTGTCTGGAAAATGTTACTGCCAGTGTTCTATGTTCCAAAGTTATTTGAAGTAATCATTTCCCCTGTGTGATTAGGTTTTATATTCAGGTCTGTTCGTTTGTTTATTTTTGTGTTCAATTGTTTCTGTTTGTGTTTAATTTGATTTTTTCCCATTTGACTTAATTTTGGTTTTTGAACATGTGAGTCATTTACATGATTGAAAAATAAAAATTGTATAAAGAAAGATACTCAGAGAGTTCTTGCTCTCACCCCTGTTCCCTATTCCCATCTCACCCATCGTTCAGAAGTAGCCATTTCCATTTTCAACAATTTCTTGTTTATTATTTCTTTGAAAAAAATAAATACATATGCATAAATATGTGTGTGCGTTTAGATGTGCCCTAGTTTATTCAATCAGTCTCCTATTCATGGGTAGTTGTACTGGTTTTCAAGCCATTCCTATTGCAAATAGCATATCTGTATAGCATATCTTATTTTGCATTTGCGTATCATATCTGTACATCATAGTTTGCATTTGTGGAGGTGTATCAGCTAGATTTCTAGAAAAGTCACTGATTCAAAGGGTAAATGAACACGTAATTTTGTTAAACATTGCCAGATTTCCTTCCAGGGGAGTTGTGCCGTTTTGCAATCCCACCAGCAATGTGTGGAAATACCTGTTTCTCCCTGGGCTTACCAACAGCATATGTTGTAAGCTTTTGGACTTCTGCCTAAGAACTGTGAGGGATCTGAGATTTTTGCCCTCCTTGCAAGGTGAATGCCTTGCCCTGGTGGGCTTGTGTCAGAGCTGAAGAACACTGAGATTAGGAAACCCCCAGTCTTATAAGGAGCTGCTAAAACACCTAGCTAACCTTTGACCTGGAGGAAAATGTTGGTTTTGTTTGTTTGTTTGTTTGTTTGTTTTTGAGACGGAGACTCGCTCTGTCACCCGGGCTGGAGTGCAATGGCCAGATCTTAGCTCACTGCAAGCTCCGCCTCCCGGGTTTACGCTGCCTCAGCCTCCCGAGTAGCTGAGACTACAGGTGCCCACCTAGTTTTTTGTATTTTTTTAGTAGAGACGGGGTTTCACCGTGTTAGCCAGGATGGTCTTGATCTCCTGACCTCGTGATCACCCCGTCTCGGCCTCCCAAAGTGCTGGGATTACAGGCTTGAGCCACCGCGCCCGGCCAAAAAATGTTGTTTTTATTGTCTTGGTCAGGAGAGGAATCTACCCTCTGTCCCTTCAGAATGTTTGTAGCGCAAAAGACATTGAGAACAGAAGCTGTCACAAGACATACAGAAACACCATGAAGGATTGTCTCCCAACACTGCCAATCTGATAAGGGAAGAATAGTATTTGAATATACAATGTCCGGTACCTCCAGTGAATACCAAAATCCATGAATGCTCAAGTCCCTTTTGTAGAACGTGGTAATATTTGCATATAACCTATGCACATACTCCAGTATACTTTAAATAATCTCTAATTACTTATAATACCTAATATAATATAAATGCTATGCAAATAGTTGATATGCTCTATTATTTAGGGAATACTGGTAAGAAAAATGTCTGTACATATTCAGTACAAACACAATTTTTTTTTCAAATACAGTCATGCACCCATAAGGAAGTTTTAGTCAACAGCTGACTACATATACAATGGTGGCTATACCATATAGCCTATGTGTGTAGTAAGCTATACCATCTAGGTTTGTGTAAGTACACTCTATGATGTTCGCACAATGGTGAAATCACCTAACAACACTTTTTTTTGTTTTTGAGACAAAGTCTTGCTCTTGTCCCCCAGGCTGGAGTGCAATGGTGCGATCTCGGCTCACTGCAACCTCTGCCTCCTGGGTTCAAGCGATTCTCTTGCCTCAGCCTCCCAGAGTAGCTGTGATTACAGGAGTTTGCGACCATGCCCAGCTAATTTTTTTGTATTATTATTATTATTTTTTTTTTTTTTTTTTTGAGACGGAGTCTCGCTCTGTCGCCCAGGCTGGAGTGCAGTGGCCGGATCTCAGCTCACTGCAAGCTCCGCCTCCCGGGTTTACGCCATTCTCCTGCCTCAGGGTCTCGAGTAGCTGGGACTACAGGCGCTAGTTTTTTGTATTTTTTAGTAGAGACGGGGTTTCACCGTGTTAGCCAGGATGGTCTTGATCTCCTGACCTCGTGATCCACCCGTCTCGGCCTCCCAAAGTGCTGGGATTACAGGCTTGAGCCACCGCGCCTGGCCTAATTTTTTTGTATTCTTAGCAGAGATGGTGTTTCACCATGTTGGCCAGGCTGGTCTCGAACTCCTGACCTCAGGTGATCCGCTCTCCTCGGCCTCCCAAAGTGCTGGGATTACAGGCGTGCGCCACAGCACCCAGTCGCCTAACAACACATTTTTGAGAATGTATCCCCATCATTAAGCAACATATGACTGTCATTTCTATACATGGTTGGTTGAATTTACAAATATGGAATCCATGGATGCCAAGGGCTGACCATATTTTAATTTGCATCTCTTTCATAAGAAGTGATGCTGAGTATTTTTCCAAGTGCTTCACAGACATTTGCCTTTAATCTTCTGTGAACTGTCTCTTAACACTTTTGGCCATTTTCCTGCTAGGTTTTTTACTTCAAAAACCTTTTTTTTTTTTTGAGACAGAGTCTGTCTCTGTCGCCCAGGCTGGAGTGCAGTGGTGTGATCTCGGCTCACTGCAACCTCTGCCTCCAAGGTTCAAGCGATTCTCCTGCCTCAGCCTCCCAAGTAGCTGGGACTGCAGGCACCCACCACCACACCCGGATAATTTTTGTATTTTTAGTAGAGACAGGGTTTCACTATTTTGGCCAGGCTGGTCTCAAACTCCTGACCTCAAGTGATCCACCTGCCACAGCCTCCCAAAGTGCAGGGATTACAGGTGTGAACCACCACACCCGACCTCTTGAATAGTAAAATCTTTTATACTTAAACAGCTTTATTGAGATATATTATATATATGTATATGTATACATACATATATCTAGATATAGATTTGTTTTTCTTAGACGGAGAATCAGTCTGTCGCCCAGGCTGGAGTGTAGTGGCATGACCTCTGCTCACTGCAACCTCTGCCTCCTGGGTTCAAGCAGATCTCCTGCCTCAGCCTCCTGAGTAGCTGGGACTACAGGCATGCGCCACCATGGCTGGCTAATTTTCTATTTTTAGTAGAGACGGTTTCACCATGTTGATCAGGCTGGTCTTGAACTCCTGATCTCATGACCTGCCCGCCTCAGCCTCCCAAAGTGCTGGGATTACAGGCCTGAGTCACTGCGCCTGGCTTATTGAGATATATATACCATTAAGTTCATCCATTTAAAGTATACAATTCGGCCGGGCACGGTGGCCCAAGCCTGTAATCCCAGCACTTTGGGAGGCTGAGACGGGCGGATCACGAGGTCAGGAGATCGAGACCATCCTGGCTAACCCGGTGAACCCCCATCTCTACTAAAAATACAAAAAAAAGTAGACGGGCCTGGTGGCGGGCGCCTGTATCCCAGCTACTCGGGAGGCTGAGGCAGGAGAATGGCGTGAACCCGGGAGGTGGAGCTTGCAGTGAGCTGAGATCTGACCACTGCACTCCAGCCTAGGTGACAGAGTGAGACTCCGTCTCAAAAAAAATAAAATAAAATAAAATAAAATAATAAAAAGTATACAATTCAATGGTTTTTAGTATATTTATGGAGCTATGCAACCATTGCTATAGTATAATTTTGGAATATTTTTAACATTCTAAAAAGAAACCCCTTACCTCTCAGTAGTCATCTCTATTCCTGGCCCTTGCCCCTACCCTACCCAGCCCTATGTGACCACTAGTCTACTCCATCTCTATAGATTTGTCTATTCTGGACATTTCATACAAATGGTATCATACAATCTGTAGTCTTTTGTGACTGACTCTTTCACTTAGCATAATATTTTGGAGGTTCTTCCATATATCATGCATCAATACTCTTCTTTTTTTTTTACTTATTTATGTATGATGGAAATTAGCTATTTTGTATCATTTAAACTACAAACATTTTCTCCCAGTTTTTCATCTCTTTTGATTTTGCTTACGATATTTTTGCCAAGCAAAAGTCTATCCATATATCGGCCGGGTGCGGTGGCTCATGCCTGTAATCCCAGCACTTTGGGAGGCCAAGGCGGGCAGATCACCTGAGGTCAGGAGTTCAAGACCAGCCTGGCGAACATGGCGAAACCCTGTCTCTACTAAAAGTACAAAAATTAGCCGGCACGGTGGTGGGTGCCTGTAATCCCAGCTATTCAAGTAGTTGAGACAGGAGAATCGCTTGAACCTGGAAGGAAGAGGTCGCAATGAGCCGAGACTGCACCACTGTACTCCAGCCTCCATCTCAAAAAAAAAAAGCCTGTGTGCATATATATATATATATATATATATATGTTTGTGCATATATAGATACAGCTGTAGATATAAATGGATAGGTTTTAATTTATCAATCTTTCTCCATGACTTCTGGAATTTTAGTTATAATTAGGAAGCCTTTCTTTTGTCCAGATTACAAAGAAATTCATATATGTTTTCTTCTTGAACCTGTTATGTTTTCATTTTTTTGTGCATTGAAATAAGGAATGTTTGAAGTACATTCTGATGTAAATCTTTTTTTTTTTTTAGACGGAATTTCGCTCTTGTCACCCCGGCTGGAGTGCAATGGCGCGAGCTAGGCTCACTGCAACCTCTGCCTCCTGGGTTCAAGTGATTCTCCTGCCTCGGCCTCCCAAGTAGCTGGGATTACAGGCATAAGCCCCCGCGCCCGGTCCTAGTGTAAATTAGGGACATAAACACTCCAGTTGTGCTAATGTCATTATTTAAAAGTGAATCTTGCCAGGCGCAGTGGCTCACACCTGTAATCCCAGCACTTTGGGAGGCCAAGGCAGACAGATCACGAGGTCAGGAGATTGAGACCATCCTGGCTAATACGGGGAAACCCCGTCTCTACTAAAAATACAAAAAAATTAGCTGGGCGTGGTGGCGGGCACCTATAGTCCCAGCTACTCGGGAGGCTGAGGCAGGAGAATGGTGTGAACCTGGGAGGTGGGCTTGCAATGAGCCGAGATCGTGCCACTGCACTCCAGCCCAGGCGACAGAGAGAGACTCCATCTCAAAAAAAAAGACAAGTGAATATTTTCTGGCCTGGCATCGTGGCTCATGCCTGTAATCTCAGCACTTTGGGAAGCCAAGGTGGGCAAATCACTTGAGGTCAGGAGTTCAAGACCAGCCTGGCCAATATGGTGAAACCTGTCTCTACTAAAAATACAAAAAAATTTGCCAGATGTGGTGATGCACACCTGTATTCCCAGCTGCTTGGGAGGCTGAGGTGAGAGAACTGCTTGAACCCGGGAGGTGGAGGTTGCAGTGAGCTGAGATAGTGCTATTGCACTCCAGCCTGGGCAACAGAGCGAGACTCTGTCTCAAAAAATTAAAAAATAAAAAAGTTAATCTTTTCCCCAATAATTTAAGATCCCACCTTTGTCTTTTGCTAAATTTCCCTGTGTACTTCACAATTATTCCCACTGGTTTGAATGTCTAGCCAGGAACAAATACCACACTGTTTTAATTATTAGATCTTTATAATAAGTTTTAATATGTTGGGCTGGGCACGGTGGCTCAAGCCTGTAATCCCAGCACTTTGGGAGGCCGAGACGGGCGGATCACGAGGTCAGGAGATTGAGACCATCCTGGCTAACACGGTGAAACCCCATCTCTACTAAAAAATACAAAAAACTAGCCGGGCGAGGTGGCGGGTGCCCGTAGTCCCAGCTACTCAGGAGGCTGAGGCAGGAGAATGGCGTAAACCCGGGAGGGGGAGCTTTCAGTGAGCTGAGATCCGGCCACTGCACTCCAGCCTGGGTGACAGAGCAAGACTCCGTCTCAAAAGAGGAAAAAAAAAAAAAAAAAAGTTTTAATATGTGGTAAGACCAGTCTCCTTTTATTGTTCTTGCTTTTGAAGATGTTCATAAGTATTCTTGCTTATTTATTTTTCCATATGAAGTGTAGGATCCTGTGCCAGGAAAAAATTTGCTGGCATTTTTATTGGGATTACATTAAATTTATACACGAACCTGAAGAAACTTTATTACGTTGATTGGTTCTATTGAAGGCAAGGAATGTGTTTCTATTTTTGTTCAATCCTACTTTGTGATTTTTCAGGACGATTTCAAAATGTTTCTCGTACAGGCTTCACATGTAATCTTTTAAACTACAGTGAGTGATCCTATCCTCTGTGAAACTAGGTCAACTGAATATCAGCAGTCATAGCTACTCTTCTCTTTGAGGAGAGGTGAGGAAGGGGGCCGATCACGCCTCAGCCTCCCAAAGTACTGGGATTACAGGCGTGAGCCACCACGCCCAGCACAAACATCTACATTCTACTTGCCCTGATTCTTGTTCACTTCATTGAGGATTTAGCATATGTTTATATTACTGGCTATGATATTATGTAGTACTCATTGAAACACTGTCTTTAGGAAGCTTTATTGTACAATATGGTGAAGCATAATGCAGGATGGAAATAGCGTGGAGGGTGAATTTGGGGATACAGTATACAATAGGATTCTAGGGTTAAATTGTTTTTTGACTTAATCCAGAGACTTCTGATGGGCACCCCCATCTCCCCAGTGAGGGGATTCCAGGAGTCAGAGGAGAAGCAATGACCATCAGGTGAAGAGTCTCACAAAGGCAAATGCAGGATTTCCCTGATACCCATCAGAGCACTTTCCCATGTGAGATAGCTGCACTCAGGCTTACTCCAGGCTTCACTTTAAAACCTACTAGAATAATAGGAGAAAAAACAGAGAAGAATAGGGGGACAGGAAACAGCCTATTTATTTCCTCAAATCCTTTCAGCTTTGCTTCACCTTAGAGAACAATGAGACTTATTAAATAGGGCCAGCAGCAATCTTGTGTAATTATTCAGCCATCTTCTCTGTTGACTCCTCAGCCTATTCTGCGACCCTCAAGTTACCCACAGCTTAGCTAAAATAAAAGACTTCTTCTTGCAGGTTTCTCATGCTTTGAATGTTTCCTAGTACACTTGTTCCCTCTTGAAATGTACCAGAACGTCCACACAACAGGGCACTATATACCTGTAAAAAGGAACACAGAAAATCTCTGTATATTTATGCAGTGATTTCCGGGATATATTGTTCAGAGAAAAAAAAAATCATGGTATAGAAAAATGTGTACAGTTTGCTACTATTTATCTAAGAAAAAAGGAATAGAGATATATACAGAGATGCTTGTACTGAAAGTAAACAATGGAAACAGTCCACAGCCCTGGCCTCTGCTCACATACCCACAGAGCCCGCAGCTCCGCTGTACCATGTGTGGCATTGGGGGCAGCAATGATTGCCTCTCTGGTCAGCATCCGAGTGCTATGAAGATCACACACAGGGGTCCAGATGCATTTCTTCCTGAGAATGTCAATGAATACATCAGCTGCTGCTTTGGATTTTGCCAGTTGGTGGTAGTTGACCAGCTGTTTGGAATGCAGCCAATTCAAGTGAGGAAATATCTCTATTTGTGGCTCTGTTGCAGTGGTGAAATTTACAACCACAACAAGGTATAATACCATTTTGAATTTGAGTACAAGGCCAGAGTGGATGGTGAGATAATCCTTCATCTTTATGACAAAGGAGGGACTGGGCAGAAAATTTGTATGTTGGGTTGAGTGTTTGCATTTATTTCATTAAGTTCTGTCAATAAGAAAGTATTCCTGGGCAGAGACACCTACCTAGAGAGTCATCATTGTAGAGATTAACCTCTGCATGCCCTCTATAACAATGTGGAGAAACCGTTTTGAGATAGAAACTATGAAGAGTAACCTCTGGATTCCTTTTGACAGTGCTATTAAGAAACGACTAATGACAGAGAAAAGGCTTGGATTCCAGCTTCGTTGTTGCCACTCTGTTGATGCAGCTGAAAGAGGCCCAAGTGTAAGACACTCTCTAGACATTTGCAATTGGCATGGAAAACAGTCCCAATGTACTGGCTGCTAGAAAGGTGGAAAATCATATTGAAAGTGAACACCACTCTGAGGAAGGCATTCAGGTCCTGGATGAAGTAATATTTTCCTTGGAAATTTAAGACATAACAATAGTTCACACTTCAGTAGGTAGGTATTTAATTTCCGAGTATATTTGGAAGAACACAGATAGCATAGTAATCTTCTCTAGAGAAGGTTCAGATGAAATTACACAGGGTTACATATATTTTTACAAGACTCCTCCTCAGGAAAAAGCCAAGGAGCAGAGTGAGGGGCTTCTGAAGGACTCTTTGTTTGATGTACTGTGTGCATATTGAACTGCTGCTGCCTGTGACCTTGAACTGAGAGTCTAATTCCTGGATCATCTATTTTCCTCTTATCGCCTCTGGCACCAGAAATAAGAATTCTGAAGAATGGGATAGGAAAACATCTCCTGATAAAGATATTTGAGTACTATACCTGATACCTAAAAAAACTGTCTGGCCAAAAGAAGCCTTCAGTGATGGGATAACCTCAGTTAAGAATTTCTGTTTTGGGGTTTTACAGGAATATACTGAGCATCATGTTGATGATATAATGATGGCAACTGCAACACAAAAACTTTCATTCAGTATTCTTAACACTAAATAAGACTATTACAGCAATCTACAAATTCAATGCAATTCCCATCAAAATACCACCATCATTCTTCACAGAACTAGAAAAAAAAACAAACCCTAAAATTCATGTGGAACCAAAAAAGAGCCCACATAGCCAAAGCAAGACTAAGCAAAAAGAACAAATCCGGAGGCATCACATTACCTGATTTCAAACTATACTATAGCACTACAGTCACCAAAACAGCATGGTATTGGTATAAATATAGGCACATAGACCAATGGAACAGAATAGAGAACACAGAAATAAACCCAGATACTTACAGCCAACTCACCTTTGACAAAGCAAACAAAAACATAAAGTGGGGAAAGGACACCCTATTCAACAAATGGTGCTGGGAGAATTGGCAAGTCACACATAGGAGAATGAAACTGGATTCTCATCTCTCACTTTATACAAAAATCAACTCAAGGTATATCAAGGACTTAAATCTAAGATCTGAAAATATAAAAATTCTACAAGATTTAAGAAAATGTGGCACATATACACCATGGAATACTATGCAGCCATAAAAAAGGATGAGTTCATGTCCTTTGTAGGGACATGGATGAAGCTGGAAACCATTATTATGAGCAAACTATCGCAAGGACAGAAAACCAAACACCGAATGTTCTCACTCATAGGTGGGAATTGAACAATGAGAACACTTGGACACAGGGTGGAACACAGGTGGGGGAGGCGAGAGGGATAGCATTAGGAGATATTCCTAATGTAAATGACCAGTTAACAGGTGCAGCACACCAACATGGCACATGTATAGATATGTAACAAACCTGCACATTGTGCACATGTACCCTAGAACTTAAAGTATAATAATAAAATATTTAAAACAAAAAAGAAAAGGAGGAATAAGAAGATAGGATTAAAAAGAGGTGTGAAGCCAGGTGCAGTGGCCAACACCTGTAATCCTAGCACTTTGGGAGGCCAAGGCAGGTGGATCACTTGAGGCCAGGAGTTAAGAGATCAGCCTGGTCAACATGGTGAAAACCCATTTCTACTAAATGTACAAAAACTGGACAGGCATGGTGGTGCTTGCCTGTAATCCCAGCTACTTGGGAGTCTGAGGCATGAGAATTACTTGGACTTGGGAGGCAGAGGTTGCAGCGAGCCGAGATTGTGCCACTGCGCTTCAGTCTAGGCAATAGAGTGAGACTCTCTCTCAAAAAAAAAAAAGGATAGAGGAAGCATTCTGCGATATGGATATGTTCGTGATCTTGTTTGTGGTGATGATATAATGGGTACAAAAATTATCTAATTGTACATTTTAAATATATGCAGTTTATTGTATGTCCATTATACCTCAATAAAATTGTTTTCTAAAAAACAAACAAAAAAATTCTACAAGATAACATCAGAAAAACCCTTCTAGACATTGGCTTGGGCAAGGAGTTCATGACCAAGAACCCAAAAGCAAATGCGATAAAAACAAAGACAAATAGGTGGGACTTAATCCAACTAAATCCTATCTGCAAAGTAAACAGATAGCCCATAGAGTGGGAGAAAATCTTCACAATTTATATATCTGACAAAGGAATAATATCCAGAATCTACACGAACTCAAACAAATTAGCAAGAAAAAAACAATCCTGGCCGGGCGCGGTGGCTCAAGCCTGTAATCCCAGCACTTTGGGAGGCTGAGACGGGCGGATCACGAGGTCAGGAGATCGAGACCATCCTGGCTAACACAGTGAAACCCCATCTCTACTAAAAAATACAAATAATTAGCCGGGCGAAGTGGCGGGCGCCTGTAGTCCCGGCTACTCCGGAGGCTGAGGCAGGAGAATGGCGTAAACCCAGGAGGCGGAGCTTGCAGTGAGCTGAGATCCGGCCACTGCACTCCAGCCTCGGCGACAGAGCGAGACTCCGCCTCCAAAAAAAAAAAAAAAAAAAAATCCCATCAAAAAGTGGGCTAAGGACATGAATAGACAATTCTCAAAAGAGGATATACAAATGGTCAGCAAACATGAAAAAATGCTCAACAGCACTAATGACCAGGGAAATGCAAATCCACACCACAATGCGATACCACCTTATTCCCACAAGAATGGCCATAATCAAAAAATCAAAAAATAATAGATGTCGGCGTGGATGTGGTGAAAAGGGAACACTACTACACTGCTGGTGTGAATGTAAATTAGTACAACCACTATGCAAAACAGTGTGGAGATTCCTTAAAGAACTAAAACTAGAATTATCATTTGATCCAGCAATCCCACTACTGGGTATCTACCCAGAGGAAAAGAAGTCATTATATGAAAAAGATAATTGCACACACGTTTACAACAGCACAATTCACAATTTCAAAAATGTGGAACCAGACCAAATACCCATCAGTCAACAAGTTGATAAAGAAACTCTGATATGTGGTCAGGTGCAGTGGCTCACGCCTGTAATCCCAGCACTTTGGGAGGCCAAGGCGGGTGGATCACCTGAGGTTGGGAGTTCGAGATCAGACTGACCAACATGGAGAAACCCCCATCTCTACTAAAAATACCAAAAATTAGCCAGGTGCTGTGATATATATATAGCACATCATATATGTATATAATGGAATACTACTCAGTCATAAAAAAGAATGAATTAATGGCATTCACGGCAACCTGGTTGGGATTGGAGACTATGATTCTAAGTAAAGTAACTCAGCATTGGAAAACCAACCATCGTATGTTCTCACTCATAAGTGGGAGCTAAGCTATGAGAATGCAAAGGCAGAAGAATTATACAATAAATTTTGAAGACTTGGGGAAAGTATGGGGAGGGGGTGAGGGATAAAAGACTACAAATTGAGTTCACTGTATACTGCTTGGGTGATGGGTGCACCAAAATCTCACAAATCACCACTAAAGAACGTCATCATGTAACCAAACACCACCTGTTCCCCAAAAACCTATGGAAACAAAAAATTAAAAAAAAAATAATAAAGCATGGATTAAGGGCAAAAATAAATAAATAAATTAGCCCACCTAAAAAAGAAAAACATGCTCACAGTTATTTATTTAGGATGTTCATATCAGAAAAGTATGGAAATACATAGAAACAATACAAATGTCCTTTAGTGAGGAACTGGTTGTATAATTATAAAGCCACATGTTGGCGTACTGTGCCATTGTAAGCAGAAATTAGGCCAGGGATGGTGGTGCAGGCCTGTAGACCCAGCCAGGAGTTGGAGGCTATGCTGTGCCATGATCGTGCCTGTGAAGAGACAATGTACTCCATCCTGGGCAACACAGCCAGACCAACCCCACGTCAAAAAAGAGAGGAAGAGAAAGGAAGAGAGAAAGAAAAAAAGGAAGAAAGAAAGAAAGAAGGAAAGAAAGAAAGAAAGAAAGAAAGAGAGAGAGGGAGGGAGGGAGGGAGGGAGGGAGGGAGGAAGGAAGGAGAAAGAGAGAGAGAGAGAAAGAAAGAAAGAGAGAAATTACAACTATTACTATTTATTATCATGAAGTAATCTCCATAGAAGGATAAAAGAATCATGTTTTATTGTTGTTGTTTTGGTTTGGTTTAATTTTATTTATTTATTTATATTCTTTTGAGACGGAGTCTTGCTCTGTCGCCCAGGCTGGAGTGCACTGGTGCTATCTCGACTCACTGCAAACTCCACCTCCTGGGTTCACGCCATTCTCCTGCCTCAAGCCTCCCGAGTAGCTGGGACTACAGGTGCCCACCACCATGCCCGGCTAATTTTTTGTATTTTTAGTAGAAATGGGGTTTCACCATGTTAGCCAGGATGGTCTCGATCTCCTGACCTCGTGATCCACCCGTCTCGGCCTCCCAAAGTGCTGGGATTACAGGCGTGAGCCTCCGCGCACGGCCTAATTTTATTTTTTTAACCATGAGATCCCTTTATTGAACATCTTGTTTTGGTCAGTTTTATTGAGTGAATTTTTATAGGAATCTTGATAGGTCCTCCCCAATAAATTGCCATAAAGCCTTATTCAAGCCAGTCCAGCTTTCAGAACAAGTAGATTCCTGGAATATGGAGTAAAAACCGTATTTATAGCTTAAATTTTTATATCCCAATTCCTTTTTTTTTTTTTTTGAAATGAAGTCTCGCTCTTGTCCCCTAGACTGGAATGCAATGGCACGATCTCGGCTCACTGCAACCTCCGCCTCCTGGGTTCAAGCAATTTTCCTGCCTCAGTCTCCCGAGTAGCTGGGATTACAGGCCGGTTAATTTTGTATCTTTAGTAGCGATGGGGTTTCACTATGTTGGTCAGGCTGGGCTCAAACCCCTGACCTCAGGTGATCCATCCTCCTTGGCCTCCCAAATTGCTGGGATTACTGGCTTGAGTCACCCGCCCTGCAGACTCACCTTTCTTATGCAAACCAATCAACCAAAGCACATATTTGCAACCTCTTTAACTTACTCTTGGACACCAAGTGAACATTTCCCCTGCTCTAAATCACCCCAGGGCCAGGTGCCAGATGATCAGAGACCAATTCTGTGACCCTGAGCCAACTGAAATGATGTTAAGCTATACAATCCTAAATTTGCTCAAATTTGCCTGTGCCCTGCCTCATCCCTTCCTTTCCATAGAAATGACAATAAAGGCTCTGGGCCACACTTCTCTTCTTTGCTCCTTCTGCCTCCTGACCAATCCTGGTACTTCCCCATGTGACCCTGTGTGTCATGGTGTGGCCCCTTCTCTTCGGGAACTGTAAGTAATAAGACTTCTTGCAGGGTGTGGTGGCTCATGCCTGTAATCCCAGCACTTTGGGAGGCCAAGTTGGGGGGATCATGAGGTCAGGAGATCGAGAACATCTTAGCTAACACGGTGGAACCCTGTCTCTACTAAACATACAAAAAATTAGCCGGGTGTGGTAGCACATGCCTATAGTCCCAGCTACTTCAGAGGCTGGGGCAGGAGAATCTCTTGAACCCAGAAGGCAGAGGTTGCAGTGAGCCGAGATCGTGTCACTGCACTCCAGCCTGGGCTGCAGGGCGAGACTCCATCCCAAAAAAAAAAAAAAAAAATGGTCAGGAGATCGAGACCATCCTGGCCAACATGGTGAAGCCCCGTCTCTACTAAAAACACAAAAATTAGCTGGGCCTGGAGGCACATTCCTGTGGTCCCATTTATTCAGGAGGCTGGGGCAGGAGAATCACTTGAACCTGGGAGGCAGAGGTTGCAGTGAGCCAAGATTGTACCACTGCACTCTAGGCTGGAGTTCGAGACTCTGTCTCAAAAAAAAAGGCTTCTTTCAATGGCATTGTCCTCTCTGTATCATCACTCAGTCACCTCTATAAATTAAAACCCAGGGGCCGGGCGCGGTGGCTCAAGCCTGTAATCCCAGCACTTTGGGAGGCCGAGACGGGCGGATCACGAGGTCAGGAGATCGAGACCATCCTGGCTAATATGGTGAAACCCCGTCTCTACTAAAAATACAAAAAACTAGCCGGGCGAGGTGGTGGGCGCCTGTAGTCCCAGCTACTCGGGAGGCTGAGGCAGGAGAATGGCGTAAACCCGGGAGGCGGAGCTTGCAGTGAGCTGAGATCCGGCCACTGCACTCCAGCCTGGGCGACAAAAGCGAGACTCCGACTCAAAAAAAAAAAAAAAAAAAAAAAAAAAAAAACCCAGGTACAATTAAAACAAAGAATCATAAAATATTTTTAAGTAGTTAATTATGGGAGAGGGAAAGAATAAGGTGAGGGTAGCTAGAATAGAAGGTAGACTTCATTGAAATAACTTGTTCCAGAGATTTTACTTTGTAAGCAAGTACACATTTTATATAATCATTAAGAAAAATTGAATTTTAAGGGGAAATTTCCCAAAATAAAATCAAACAAAGAGTACTTAATGCATATCCAGTTGTGGCATAACCACACATAAAAACCATTCCAAATGACTTCATAACAGAAAATTTTCACTGTACATCAATAAAGGGAAATATCCTAAAGATTAAAAATTGCAAAAAATAAAAGCTTAAACTGATTTCAATAATCATATTATTAGCAGCAGTATTGGTATTATCATTCTGAGACTGCTGCGTGCACATTGTGGAATGAAAATGAATAATTTTGTGAGATACCAATTCTATTATTCCTATAATCTTGAATTTAGCTTGTAAATATTTGTATTAGTCTACAATATACCTAATTATGCTGCATAACAAACCACTCTAAACATCAATGACTTACAACCCTAAGCATTTATTTCTCATTCACATATCTGTGCTTCTGCTTTAAGCTACATTCTACAGGTTGACTGGCATTTGAACAATTTAGGCTAGGCTCAGCTGGGCTTAGCTCCAGATTGCAGGTTTGATTCAGGTCTACAAGATGTATCTTTCATTATTCTGAAAGCAATAGGCTACTTGTGGCACGTTCTTCTCATGGCAATGACAGAGGTAGAAGAGGGCAAGCCCATATGCACGAGCACATTACCAACCTTGGCAGTCAGATGTGCTAATATACCATTGGTCAAAGCAAGTCACATGTTCAAGCCCTAAATCAATGGTTGTCATGAATGAGATGAAAAAGTCTCATGGCAAAGCCTAATGTCAATAGGAAGGGGTGGTATACTATTTTCAGGGAGGTGATGGGGACGGAGGATTATTTTCTTTTCTTTTTCTTTTTTTTTTTTTGAGACGGAGTTTCGCTCTTGTTCCCCAGGCTGGAGTGCAATGGCGTTATCTCGGCTCACTGCAACCTTTGCCTTCTGGGTTCAAGAGATTCTCCTGCCTCAGCCTCCTGAGTAGCTGGGACTACAGGCATGTGCCACCACACCTGGCTAATTTTTTGTATTTTTAGTAGAGGCGGGGTTTTTCCATGTTAGTCAGGCTGGCCTCGAACTCCCGACCTCAGGTGATCCGCCTGCCTCGGCCTCCAAAAGTGCTGGGATTACAGGCATGAGCCACCGTGCCAGAATTTTCTTAAAAAAAAAAAAAAAAAAAACCATAATACCAATATGAACTTGTAATATATTTTATTTTTAAAAAATCCTTTTATCTGTCCACCTAAAGTGTCTAGAATCAAAAATATCTCAGTAGCTATAAGTACTCCTGGCACCTGAAGGAGTTCAGAACATCCCACTGTAAAATATGCCATGCTGGCATGTTGACTGTTTTGAGTTAAAAACAATAAACAGGCCGGGCGCAGTGGCTCAAGCCTGTAATCCCAGCACTTTGGGAGGCCGAGATGGGCGGATCACGAGGTCAGGAGATCGAGACCATCCTGGCTAACATGGTGAAACCCCGTCTCTACTAAAAAATACAAAAAACTAGCTGGGCGACGTGGCGGGCGCCTGTAGTCCCAGCTACTCGGGAGGCTGAGGCAGGAGAATGGCATAAACCCGGGAGGCGGAGCTTGCAGTGAGCTGAGATCCGGCCACTGCACTCCAGCCTGGGCGACAGAGCGAGACTTCGTCTCAAAAAAAAAAAAAAAAAAAAAAAAACAATAAACAGCAGGTACAAGGACATTCTGATCTCCTTTTTTTTTTTTTTGAGATGGAGTCTCACTCTGTCACCTAGGATGGAGTACAGTGTCACAATCTTGGCTCATTGCAACCTCCACCTCCCAGGTTCAGGCAATTCTCCTGCCTCAGCCTCCCAGGTAGCTAGGATTACAGGTGTGCACCACCACACTCAGCTCATTTTTTGTATTTTTAGTAGAGACAGGGTTTCACAATGTTGACCAGGCTGGTCTGAACTCCTGAGTTCA
This sequence comes from Macaca thibetana thibetana, assembly GCF_024542745.1. Lineage (NCBI taxonomy): Eukaryota > Metazoa > Chordata > Mammalia > Primates > Cercopithecidae > Macaca > Macaca thibetana. Next base: position 79,886,002 of record NC_065594.1, on the reverse strand, counting down.
AGTGATCCACCTGCCTTGGCCTCCCAAAGTGCTGGGATTATAGGCGTGAGCCACCACACCTGGCCTGATCTCCCTTCTTTTTCTTAAAAACAAGTGATGAAATTACCATGTGAGAGCTGCTCTCCCTATACCGGGAGAAAAGAAACATTCTTATCATCAAGGATGGGAGGTTGAGACTGAGAGAATCCTGTACAAACAGACCTTACTAAAATAATTGTTATCTTCCTTTAGCCTCCACATACATTTTCATTACTTTTCCACAATTGTTTAATGTTGTATTAAATTATTTAGGTTTTGTCAGTTCTTTCGGTTTAAATCCTTATGAGGGCTCCTCTGTCACAGAAAACATACAGTAAATAAATGTGTATGTTTCTGTTTTGTTAGTCTATCTAATGCGAAATTAATTATCAGGCCCGACCAGAGACCCCAAAAGAGTAGAGGTAATGTTTTACCTTCCCTACGCACCCATTATTGTCTCTAAATATCATTTCCAATTAAAAGGAATCAGAGAGCTTTGAGGAAATGGCTGAATCCAGGTCTGGGGCAGAAAAAGTGCAAAATGAATTTGGAAAATTTTATCTCACCAGATAGCAAGTAAGCTATCAGAGATTACTAGGAATGTGTCAAAAGGATTTAGGAACCAACCGGAAGAGGCACTCACTGGCCAAATATGGAACAATTTGAATATCAATAAGAATGATAACTGTGGCCGGGCGCAGTGGCTCACAGCTGTAATCCCAGCACTTTGGGAGGCTAAGGTGGGCGGATCACCTGAGGTCGGGAGTTCGAGACCAGCCTGACTAACATGGAGAAACCCCGTCTCTACTAAAAATAAAAATTAGCCGGGTGTGGTGGCTCATGCCTGTAATCCCAGTTACTCGGGATGCTGAGGCGGGAGAAGCATATGAACCCGGGAGGTGGAGGCTGTGGTGAGCTGAGACTGCGCCATTACACTCCAGCCTGGGCAACAAGAGCTCAACACCATCTCAAACAAACAAACAAAAAGAATAATAATTGCAATGGATTGAAGTATATTAATGATATTTAAATACATGAAATAATGAGACTTTAAATATTGGTCATTGTTGGAGGATGCTAGGGAACCAACTCATCCTTTTGAAAACTGGTAAATAAAGGGAAATAAGCATATATCCTGTCTTTCCTGTATGTACTCTATCATTAGTAAACAAATATTAGAGAATAGGAAGTTTCTCTTTATATATATTCCAGCTAACACGTGAAGATGGAATAATTCAATTTGATACCATCATTTTTCAAACGGTAATGAATTAAATATCATTTATGACTCCTAACATCACAAAGAGAGAGATAACCAAATATCATGGGCCTCCTGATAGAATACAACACTGCCTATGAAGTAGTCGTCCCCCCAAACCCCCTCAAAATTTGAACCTGAATCTCATCAAGCCTCTAGATCCAATATGCCAGAAATATGGAGGAGAGAAACATTAAATGACATCATATGGAGGCAATAGCAAAACCCAAATTATGGAAAACTACAGGAGGAACAACTGATTTTCTTCAATACATAAACTGCAAGAATAAAACAAAGATAGAGGCTGGGCGCGGTGGCTCACACCTGTAATCCCAGCACTTTGGGAGGCCAAGGCGGGCAGATCACGAGGTCAGGAGTTCGAGACCAGCCTGACCAACATGGTGAAATCCCGTCTCTCCTAAAAATACAAAAATTAGGCCGGGCGCGGTGGCTCAAGCCTGTAATCCCAGCACTTTGGGAGGCCGAGACGGGCGGATCACGAGGTCAGGAGATCGAGACCATCCTGGCTAACACAGTGAAACCCTGTCTCTACTAAAAATACAAAAACTTGGCCGGGCGAGGTGGCAGGCGCCTGTAGTCCCAGCTACTCGGGAGGCTGAGGCGGGAGAATGGCGTGAACCCGGGAGGCAGAGCTTGCAGTGAGCTGAGATCCGGCCACTGCACTCCAGCCTGGGTGACAGAGCAAGACTCCGTCTCAAAAAAAAAAAAAAAAAATACAAAAATTAGCCAGGCATGGTGGTGCTTGCCTGTAATCCCAGCTACTCAGGAGACTGAAGCAGGAGAATTGCTTGAACCCAGGAGGCGGAGGTTGCAGTGAGCCAAGATCGAGCCATTGCACTCTAGCTTAGGGGACAGCAAAACTCCATCTCAAAAAAAAAAAAAAAAAAGAGAGAGAACTGACAATACAAATGTTGGAGAGGATGTGGAGCAATGAGAACACTCACATATTGCTGATGCGAGTGTAAAATAGTACAACCATTTTGAAAGCTCTTCGGTAGTTTCTTAAAAAGTTGAATATAGGCCGGGCGCGGTGGCTCAAGCCTGTAATCCCAGCACTTTGGGAGGCCGAGGCGGGTGGATCATGAGGTCAGGAGATCAAGACCATTCTGGCTAATAAGGTGAAACTCCGTCTCTACTAAAAATACAAAAAATTAGCCAGATGTGGTGGCGGGCGCCTGTAGTCCTAGCAATTCGAGAGGCTAAGGCAGGAGAATGGCATGAACCCAGGAGGCGGGGCTTGCAGTGAGCTGAGGTCAAGCCACTGCACTCCAGCCTGGGAGACAGAGCAAGACTCCACCAAAAAAAAAAAAGTTCAATATAAATCAGGCAAAGTGGCCAGGCACGGTGGCTCATGCTTGTAACCCTAGCACTTTGGGAGGCTGAGGCACACAGATCACTTGAGGTCAGGAGTTTGAGACCAGCCTGGCCAACGTGGCAAAACCCGCCTCTACTAGAAATACAAAAATTAGCCGGGTGTGGTGGCATGTGGCTATAATCCCAGCTACTCAGGAGGCAGAGGTAGGAGAATCGCTTGAACCTGGGAGGCGGAGGTTGCAGTGAGCTGAGATTGCACCTCTGCACTCCAGTCTGGGTGACAGAGCGAGACTCTGTCTCAAAAAATAAAAATAAATTTAAAAATAAATAAATTAGGCATGGTGGCTCCCTCGCACCTGTAATCCCAGCTACTTGAGAGGCTGAGAGGGAAGGATCACTTGAGCCCAGGAATTCCAGGCTGCGGTGAGCCATGATCATACCACAGCACTTCACTCTGGGCAAGAGAGCAAGACCCCATCTCTAAAAAAAAAAAAAAAAAAAAAAAAGGCCGGGCGCGGTGGCTCAAGCCTGTAATCCCAGCACTTTGGGAGGCCGAGACGGGCGGATCACGAGGTCAGGAGATCGAGACCATCCTGGCTAACACGATGAAACCCCGTCTCTACTAAAAAATACAAAAACTAGCCGGGCGAGGTGCCAGGCGCCTATAGTCCCAGCTACTCGGGAGGCTGAGGCAGGAGAATGGCGTAAACCCGGGAGGGGGAGCTTGCAGTGAGCTGAGATCCGGCCACTGCACTCCAGCCTGGGCGACAGAGCGAGACTCCGTCTCAAAAAAAAAAAAAAAAAAAAAAAAAAAGAAAGGTTGACTATACATGTACCCTATGACCCAGCAAATCCACCTCTAGGTGTTTATCCAACAGAAATAAAAACAAGAATGTTCTAGGCATCTGTATTTAAAAAACTGGGAAAACCCAGCTATAGAAATTACATTACTGGTTGCTTATGGAAGGACTGACTGGGAAGAGGCATGAGGGAACTTTGTGGCCTGATAGAAATGTTCTATATCTGGAAATGTATTCATCAAGACTGACTAAGTGACAAAAAAAAAAAAAAAACAAAACACCACCTGATGGAATAGTGTACTTGAGATCTGAGCATTTCACTCCATGTTAAATACATCTCAGGCTTTTTTTTTTTTTTTTTTTTTTGAGACCGAGTCTCACTGTGTCACCCGGGCTGGAGTGCAGTGGCTCAATTCTGCCTCCGAGTTCAAGCGATTCTCCTGCCTCGGCCTCCCTAGTAGCTGGGATTACAGGTGTGCGCCACTACACCCAGCTAATTTTGTGTATTTAGTAGAGATGGGGTTTCATAACGTTAGTCAGGCTGATATCGAACTCCCGACCTCTGGTGATCCACCCGCCTCAGCCTCCCAAAGTGCTAGGATTATAGGTGTGAGCCACTGTGCCCAGCCATCTCAGTCTTTTAAAAGGTGTTCCCACATGTGCACACACACACATACACACACATGTTAGAAAAGAGACTCAGAAGACAATCATACTGTGTAGACCTTCCCTGGATCCTGATTGAAACATTCTGATTTTTTAAATGTATCACATTTATGAGACAACTGGAAATTTGAACAGTGATTGGAATTTGACAACATTAAGGAGTTACCATTATTTTAGCTATGATAACTGTATTGAGGTGATTATATAAAATAAAGGCTTTGCAGGAAGGACAATGAAGATCCAGAGCCACAGGCTGCCCGTGTGCAGCAGGAAGTAACAAGAGACCAGTGTCCCAGCAGAGCCTGCCTGTCTGGCTCATCTACCATTACAGAGACATCTCTGCCCATGGGGCTGAGAGACCCCAACCTTTCCCCATGCTAAAGCTGCAGGGTATTGAGGTACTGGCCAGATGTCTTCCCACAAAGGATCTGTGGTGGCATGGGGCAATGCGGCTCCTCCCAGTAACAGGGAAACTGACATGGTGGAACTAGCTGAACTGGGACCCCTACTACAAGAGAAGGATGGATGGGTTATCACCAACCCAACCAAAGCTGAAGAAGTGCAAACATGTCCAATGCCTCAGGAAAAGGAGGAGAAGGTAAAGCTACTGATGCACTGCACTTCCACTATGCCACGGAGGAGATGGAGGAGTTTGTGTGCAAGGTCTGGGAGGGACACTGGAGGGCCATCCCATATGATGTTGTCCCTGACTGACTGAAGGACAATGACTACCTGCTACATGGCCATAGACCATCCATGCCTTCCTTTTGGGCTTGCTTCAAGAGCATCTTCCACATCCATGTGAAAACGGGCATCATCTGGACCCATCTGCTTGGTTTCATGCTGTTTCTCTTTTGAGGATCTTGACCATGCTCAGACCAAATATGTACTTCATGGACCCTCTACAGGAGAAAGTGGTATGGGGACGTCCTTTGTGGGTGTAGTGCTCTGCCTCAGTTCCTCCTGGCTATTCCACACTGTCTATTGTCATTCAGAGTAAGTCTCTTAGACTTTTTCCAAACTGAACTACTCAGCGATTGCTCTACTGATTACGGGGAGCTTTGTCCCCTGCTCTGTTACTCCTTCCACTGTTCCCCACAGCCAAGCTCATCTGCCTCTTCTTTGTCTGTGTTCTGGGCATTTCTGCCATCACGGTGGCACAGTGGGACCGGTTTCCACTCCTAAGCACCGGCAGACACAGCAGGAGCATTCCTGGGACTTGGCTTGAGTGTTATTGTGCCCGTCATGCATTTTCCTATCACTAAAGCTTTGTCAGGGCCAGCGCCATGGGCTGGATGGGCTGGTCCTTCCTCACAGCTGTGATGTATAGCTGGCCTTTATGCTGCCCGAATTCCTGAATGCTTCTTTCCTAGAAAATCTGACATATGGTTCCAGTCTCATCAGATTCCCCATGTCCTGGTGGTGGCAGTATCCTTTGTCCACTTCTCTGGGGTCTCCAACCTTCAGGAATTCTATTATGGCCTAGAAAGTGGCTGTACTGATGACTTCCTTCTCTAAGACTTCCCACCTGAGGGGTGGAGGAGGAATTTCTCAAGTGCTTTTAAAAATAACTTCTGGCAGGCACGGTGGCTCACGCCTGTAATCCCAGTTCTTTGGGAGGCCAAAGTGGGAGGGTGCTTGAGCACAGGAGTTTGAGGCTACAGTGAACTATGATCATGTCACCACACTCCAGCTTGGACAACAGAGACCCCGTCTCTGTAAAAAATTAAAATTCAAAATGAAAATACCTTCTTCACTGAAGTGAGGGGAGTCTGAGTTGTCTGGAGGAAACCTCTTAGAGAATTCAACATCAACCAACTTTCAGCCCCCTTCTACATTCACTAGGCACTGAACTTTCCATTTCCACTCCCCTAGTTTGGGAGGGGGAATGGTCAAACCTAGCCATCTCTTCCCTCAACAGTCTTCCTCCTCAACAAGGCAACTATGGGCCCCTCACAGAGACAGAGAGACAGTACTTTGAAACTCATATTGCGATTTTACCCTCTCCTCCAACAATTTTTGGAAAAAATTATGAAATTATGGACTGCAACTTTTTCAATTTTGTCTCTCTCTTTTTTTTTTTTTTTTTTTTTTTGAGACAGAGTCTTGCTTTGTCGCCCAGGCTAGAGTGCAGCGGTGTAATCTCAGCTCACTGAAAGCTCTGCCTCCCGGGTTCACGCCATTCTCCTTCCTCAGCCTCAGGTGACTGCCACCACACCCGGCTAATTTTTTGTATTTTTAGTAGAAACGGGGTTTCACTGTGTTAGCCAGGATGGTCTCGATCTTCTGACCTCGTAATCCACCTGCCTCGGCCTCCCAAAGTGCTGGGATTACAGGCGTGAGCCACCACGCCTGGCCTCTTTTTTTTTTTTTTTTTTTTTTTTTTTTGAGACAGAGTTTTGCGCTTGTTGTCCAGGCTGGCATGCAATGGCGCACTGCAGCCTCCACCTCCCGGGTTCAAGCAATTCTCCTGCCTCAGCCTCCCGAGTAGCTGGGATTACAGGCACCCGTCATCATGCCCAGCTAACTTTTTATATTTTTAGTAGAGACGGGGTTTCCTCATTTTGACTAGGCTGGTCTTGAACTCCTGACCTTAGGTGATCTGCCTGTCTCGGCCTTCCAAAGGGCTGGGATTACAGGTGTGAGCCACCGCGCCCGGCCTAATTTTTGTATTATTAGTAGAGACGGGTTTTACCATGTTGGTCAGGCTGGTCTTGAACTCCTGACCTCATGATCTGCCCATCTTGGCCTCCCAAAGTGCTGGGATTTCAGGTGTGAGCCACCACGCCCAGCTCAAAATTCTGTCCTTTTACTGGAAGGGAATGATCCCTCCCTTACCCACATCCTTACTTTGTATCCTGGCTTATAACAGGCCATCAATTTTTTTTTTTTTTTGAGATGGAGTCTTGCTCTGTCTTCCAGGCTAGAGTGCAGTGGCACGATCTTGACTCACTACAACCTCCATTTCCGGGGTTCAAGCGACTCTCCTGCCTCAGCCTCCTGAGTAACTGGGATTACAGGCACCTGCTCCCACCACACCAGGCTCATTTTTGTAATTTTAGTAGAGGCAGCGTTTCACCATGTTGGCCAGGCTAGTCTCGAACTCCTGACTTCAAGTGATCTGCCCGCCTCAGCCTCCCAAAGTGCTGGGATTACAGGCGTGAGGCACTGCACCCAGCCTGAGCCACCATGCCTGGCCAGGCCATCCATTTTTGTAGCGCTTTTTTTTTTTGGAGATGGAGTCTCACTCTGTTTCCCAGACTAGAGTGCAGTGGCACAACCTCAGCTCACTGCAACCTCTGCCTCCCGTGTTCAAGCAATCCTCCTGCCTCATACAGGCGCGCGCCATAACATCTGGCTAATTTTTGTATTTTTAGTAGAGACGGGGTTTTGCCATGTTGGCCAGGCTGATCTTGAACTCCTGACCTCAAGTGATCCACCCATTTTGGCCTTCCACAGTGCTGGGATTACAAGTGTGAGCCACCATGCCTCTCCACACCCAGTCTTGTAGCACACTTTAAAACAATTATATGGGCGTGGTGGTGCATGCCTGTTGCGGGGGGTGGGGCTGAGGCAGGAGAATCGCTGAACCCAGGTGGCAGAGGTTGCAGTAAGCCCGGATCGTGCCATTGCACTCCACCCTGGGCAACAAGAATGAAACTCCATCTCAAAAACAAAAAACAAATACACAATCATATAATCTGGTCCCATCTTTCTAGGGTCACCTGGATCTGCCTACAGAGGAGGAAAAATAAAGCCACCAACTTTCACATAGCCTCGCTAATCATGGAAGTGTGTCCAGGCTTCAAATAACTTGAGTTTTAATTTCTTAAATTAAAATTGGGAAAGATATTTAATATTTAATACTAAGCTTTAAAACAAAACCTGCTAGCATTGTGATGTATCCTGATGCAAAGACTATGATGTTAATAAAAGAGAGTACAGAAGACAAAAAATAAAACAGAATAAAAATAAAGGCTTTTTCTTCCAGAGTATATACTGAAATGTTTACAGATACCATTATATCGTAGCTGGGGTTTGCTTCATAACAATCTGGAGTTGAGGACAGTGGGTAGAGGCTAACTGGACCAAGATTGACCATGAGTTGACAGTTGTTGTTGCTGGATGATAGGAAATGAACATTCACTATTCTGTTCTGTATGCTTTTTTGTATGTTTAAAGTTTTTCACAGAGTTTGAATGAACTATGTACAACAGGGAATGAATCTCACAAATACTAAGCCGAACAATATTTGAAGCTGGACCAAAAAGCAAGGATACAGTATGATTCCATTTATATAAAGTTTAAAACAAGCACAACAAATTCATGATGTTAGAAATCAGAATAATGGTGGCCGGGCATAGTGGCTCATGCTTGTAATCCCAGCACTTTGGGAGGCCGAGGTAGGTGGATCACCTGAAGTCAGCAGTTCGAGACCAGCCTGGCCAACATGGTGAAACCCTGTCATAACTAAAAATAAAAAAAATTGGGGCCGGGCGCAGTGGCTCAAGCGTGTAATCCCAGCACTTTAGGAGGCCGAGACGGGTGGATCACGAGGTCAGGAGATCGAGACCATCCTGGCTAACACGGTGAAACCCCGTCTCTACTAAAAAATACAAAAAAAACTAGCCGGGCGAGGTGGCGGGCGCCTGTAGTCCCAGCTACTCGGGAGGCTGAGGCAGGAGAATGGCATAAACCCGGGAGGCGGAGCTTGCAGTAAGCTGAGATCCGGCCACTGCACTCCAGCCTGGGCTATAGAGCGAGACTCCGTCTCAAAAAATAAAATAAAATAAAATAAAATAAAATAAAATAAAACAAAATATATTAGCTGCACATGGTGGTGGGCCCCTGTAATCCCAGCTTCTTGGGAGGCTGAGGCAGGAGGATCGCTTGAACCCAGGAGGTGGAGGTTGCAGTGAGTCGAGATCGTGCCATTGCACTCCAGCCTGGGCAACAAGGGCGAAACTCCTCCTCCTCAAAAAAAAAAAGAAAGAAAGAAAGAGAAAAAGAAATCAGAATAATAGTTACCCTTGGGAAATAACAACTGAGAGGAGTCAAGGGGTTTCTGCTGTGTGGGAAATACACCTCTTTACGGTCTAGGTATCGGTTACATAGGTATCTTTACTTTGTAAAAATCCATCAAACTGTACACTTATGATTTAAGTCCTTTTTTGTGTAAAACCTATACTTTAAAAGATGTTTTGATTTGCAAAATTAAAAGTAAAAGTAAATAAACAGTAAAAATGGTTGCATATCCTATGACAGGCTATTCCTACACCCAATGTAAGTGGATATTTTAGGAAGACAGCTCTATTAATAATAATATGCTCAACTCTGTTAATAGAAACAAGGAAACAAATACCTGAAACCCAGAAAGCAAAGTTAGTCAGTACCTAACTCTCTCTCTCTTTTTGTTTTTTTTGAGACAGGGTCTTACTGTGTCGCCCAGGCTGGAGCGCAGCAGCATGATCTCGGCTCACTGCAACCTCCACCTCCTGGATTCTAACAATCTTCTGCCTTAGTCTCCCTAGTAGCTAGAACTACAGGCATGTGCCACCAAACCTGGCTAATCTTTGTATATTTTGTAGAGATGAAGTCTTACTTTGTTGCCGAGTCTGGTCTCAAACTCCTGGGCTCCAGCAATCCACCCGCCTCAGCCTCCTAAAGTGCTAGGATTATAGGCATAAGCCACTGCGCCTGGTCTACCTCAGCCTTTTGAATGGATCAATATTTCACCAAAGTATCTGAGAGGTAGTAAAACGGATTGATATATACACAGAGATGCTAATAAACATTGAAATGCCCCAAGCAATACTAAGTCCACAAGGCCTACTCTTGTATGTAAGTAACAATATGGCAGTTCGACTTACTATATTTGACTAAATTCCTAGTTTGACTAAATAATACATACATACACATATCATAAAACATGCATAATCTTGTTCTTCAAGGCATCAAGGAGCAATCTCAGCTTCAAATCTGTGATAAGCACTCTGCTTTGCCCTGTTATAAAAGAAACTATAAACCAAAAAGAAAACCCTAACCTTCCCCAACCTACTGAATGGAGCTTCTATGGGCCAATGGGACCCCAGAGAAACCTAAAAAACTGAATTTCTGGCCATGATGGGAAGTGGGTCCAAAACACCTCATTATCCCCTCTCCCTTTTGGAGGTGAGGTACAACTGACCAGCATTAACATTGAAACAGAGATCCTAAGACTGACAGAACAGAATCTTTGTGGCAATAAGATACCAAATTTCAACCTGATTCTGGTATAGCATCACATGACAGATAGCAGATCCTGAAGAAAATCAAAATATTTTACCCCAAAATAAATTTATTTGACATATTTTGAAATGGCCCTGCAAAGCCATCATCTTTCATGGGGGAAATTTGCATCTGTAGAGAATCTCCATTAATGCAGCCAGGCCTTTCCCAGATCTAGGAGAGATTAGAGTCTGACACCTTTTAAGGTGTGAAAAGAAACATTTGCCATTTATTCTCTCTGAAGGAAGAGCCTGGAGCCTTCATCTAAATAAAAACATTAGCTTCCACAAGCCACCTTATCTTAAGCATTTCTTTCTACTGACTTCAAGCCTTTAGACAAAGCTTAATTATTTATACCAACTGCCAGTTAGATAATCTTTGAATCCACCTAAGACTTCTAAGGCCCCCTGAACCATTTCTCCCAAACCCCATCATCCCCAATCCCCCACTTTGAGATGTCCTGCCATTCTGGGCCACATGAATGTATACCCTTACGTGTATTGATTTGTGTCTTTGCCTGTAACTTCTTTCTCCCTAAAATGTATAAATCTAAATTGTAACCCAACCACTTTGGGTGCACTTTCTCAGTGATGCAGAATTTTTTGCTCCTTAGCTCAGCTAATCCAGGTTCTTGTTTTATGACCAGGGAGAATTAGGTACACAGACACATGGAAGGGTGAGGAGGGTGGAATTTATTAAGTGAAAGGAAAACTCTCACACAAGAGAGGGGGTCCTGCAAACAGGTTTCCACCTCACAAATTGAATGCCATGACCACCACACAGGAGCTGAAGAGGCCAGGCTCCTCCCATGCATAAGGTGTGAATTCCTGGTGGCTTCACCCTATTCCCCCAGTGCATGTGGGCCTCCAGTAGGCTGCAGGCATGCCCAAACAAGCGCCCTATGCAGGTTCCCTTATTTGCACGAAACATATGATGTAAACACTTGCAGGGGGGCTGGGCACAGTGGCTCATGCCTATAATCCTAGCATTTTGGGAGGCTGAGGTAGGCGGATCACTTGAGGCCAGGAGTTTGAGACCACCCTGGGCAACATGGTGAAAACCCATCTCTATAAAAAAATACAAAAATTAGCCAGTTGTAGTGCATGCACCTGTTGTCCCAGCTACTGGGGAGGCTGAGGGAGGAGGATCGCTTGAACCTGGGAGGTGGAGGTTGCAGCTGACATCACGCCACTGCACTCCAGCCTGGGTGACAGAGCGAGACCCTGTCTCAAAAAAACAAAGCAAAACAAAACAAAAGAAACAAAAAAACACTTGTGGGGCATGTCAGAGATTCTCTAGGTCCCTTCCCTATCTGCCTAGGCCTTTGGCTGCCTCCTGTCTCTATCAACAGGACTTCTTGAGACTGCTCCCCAAGCCATTGTCATTTGTATTGGCTCAGAATAAACCTCTTTGAATATTTTACAGAGTTCGTTTTTTTTTTTTCGTTGTTGTTCACAACATACATACTCTCTCATCAATACAATATAAAAGCTGGATAAGACACACCAATCTGAACCACTTTCTAATGGGATGCAACCTGAACCACTTTCTAATGGGATGCAGTCCTTTATTTAATATAAAAACAAAATCTATTGTGTGACCTTCTTTGACTCTACTTCAAATTCATTACCTTGTCCACATCACACATCCAGTAAAGAGTGGAATTATAACTTTTTTTTTTTTTTTTTGAGATGGAGTTTTACTGTTCTTACCCAGGCTGGAGTGCAATGGTGTGATCCCAGCTCACTGCAACCTCCACTTCCCGGGTTCAAGTGAATCTCCTGCCTTAGCCTCCCAAGTAGCTGGGATTAGAGGCACATGTCACCATGCCCAGTTATTTTTATATTTTTAGTAGAGATGGGGTTTCTCCACGTTGGCCAGGCTGGTCTCGAATTCCTGATCTCAGGTGATCTGCCCACCTTGGCCTCCCAAAGTGCTGGGATTACAGGCATGAGCCACTGTGCCCAGTCAGAATTAGAACTATTGGGAGGGGGGAGGGATTGCTTTGGGAGTTATACCTGATGTAAATGATGAGTTGATGGGTGCAGCACACCAACATGGCACAAGTATACATATGTAACAAACCTGCACATTATGCACATGTACCCTAGAACTTAAAGTATAATAATAATTAAAAAAAAGGAAAAACAAAAGAATTAGAACTATTAACCATTATAATTACAAGTTTCAGTGATAAAGCTTTAGAAAGGCAGTGATGTTAAGACACTTCCCACTCATCCCTCAGGCCCACACTTTACTCTTCTAATATTTCAACTGGTGTTCCCCTTAGAATAAGCAAATAAATAGATATTTTCCCTTATAACTCAGGTTCCCTTAAGAGGTTAAAAGAAGTTTATTATCCACGATAATTTTAGATATTATAAGAGTTCAGGGTCAAAGGAAATATTATATCTCCCTCAACTGCTTATTAATACCTGTGAGATACTGAAATAGTTTGGATATTCATCCCTACATGAATCTCATGTTGAATTGTAATCCCCAGTGCTGGAGGTGGGGCCTGGTGGGAGGTATTTGGATCATGGGAGAGGATTCCTCGTGACTTGGTGCTGCCTTTGTGATAGTGAGTGAGTTATTGCAAGATCTGGTCATTTAAAAGTGTGTGGCACCTCCCTGCCTCCCCTTGCTCCTGCTCTGGTCATGTGACATGTCTGCTCCACTTCACCTTCCTCCACGAGTGAAAGTTTCCTGAGACCTCCCCAGAAGCCAAGCAAAGGTTGGCACCATGCTTCCTGTACAGCCTGCAGACCGTGAGCCAGTTAAACCCCTTTTCTTTATAAATTGCCCAGTCCCAGGTATTTCTTCATAGCAATGCAAGAATGGCCTAACACAAGTTATCTTTCATTCTACTATTAGAAATAAAGGGAAATGGGGGTCTTCTGTTTCTGACCATGATCAAACAGCTTGGATTGGACTAACCTCCCACAGAACAATTGTAAAGACTACCCAACAGGCCGGGCGCAGCGGCTCATGCCTGTAATCCCAGCACCTTGGGAGGCCGAGGTGGGCAGATCAACTGTGGTCAGGAGTTCAAGACCAGCCTGGTCAACATGGCGAAAACCCGCCTCTACTAAAAAAATACAAAAATTAGCCAGGCATGGTGGTGTGTGCCTATAATCCCAGCTACTCTACTCAGGAGGCTGAGGCAGGAGAACTGCTATAACCCAGGTGGTAGAGGTTGCAGTGACCCGAGATTGTGCCACTGCACTCCAGCCTGGGCAACAGAGTGAGACTCTATCTCAAAAAAAAAAAAAAAGAACTACACAACATGCTTAAATTGATTGTGTGGCCAAGCTGTTGGTGCCCCACTTAGATCTCCTTGGGTCCCTTTTCCCAGTCCCATGTACTCACTTGTCAGCAACTATAGCAAATACTTTGTTGCTAATAATTTACACTTGCAATCTTTAGAGTATGCATTCTCAACAGGGGACATAATTGATTCTTGGGGAGCAAAAAGTGTATAAAGTTTTTTTTTTTTTTTTTTTGAAACTGAGTTTTGCTGTGTTGCCCAGACAGGAACGCAGTGGCTCAATCTTGGCTCACTGCAACCTCTGCTTCCCGGGTTCAAGCAAGTCTCCTGCCTCAGCCTCTGGAGTAGCTGGGATTACAGGTGTGCACCACTAGGCCCAGTTAATTTTTTGTATTTGTAGTAGAGTCGGGGTTTCACCATGTTGGCCAGGCTGGTCTCAAACTCCTGACCTCAGGTGATCCACCCGCCTCAGCCTCCCAAAGTCCTGGGATTACAGGCATGAGCCACTGTGCCTGGCCTACAGTTTTTTATGTATAAAAAGCTTTTACTCTTTTTATGTATAAACCACAAATAAAAATATAATACATAAACAGATAGTAGGCCAGGTGGGGTGGCTCATGCCTGTAATCCCAGCACTTTGGGAAGCTGAGGCAGGTGGATCACCTGAGGTCGGGAATTTGAGACCAGTCTGACCAACATGGAGAAACCCCATCTCTAATAAAAAATACAAAATTAGCCAGCTGTGGTGGCACATGCCTTTAATCCCAGCTACTCAGGAGGCTGAGGCAGAAGAATCGCTTAAACCCGGGAGGTGGAGGTTGCAGTGAGCCAAGATCGCACCATTACACTCCAACCTGGGCAACAAGAGCAAAACTCCATCTCAAAACAAAAAACAAAAACAAAAAAACCAGATACACAGTATATTTGTGGTAATCAAATTACATGGTGGGTGTACAGGAAAAAAAAAAGCCAGACTGCATGGTGGCTCATGTCTGTAATCCCAGCATTTTGGGAGGCCAAGGTGGCAGGATTGCTTGAGTCCAGGAGTTTGAGACCAGCCTTGGCAACATGGCAAAACCCTGTCTCTACAAAAAAATACAAAAATTAGCTGGGCGCAGTGGGTCACACCTATAGTCCCAGCCACTCAGGAGACACGCGGGAGGATCACTTGAGCCCGAGGGCAGAGGTTGCAGTGAGCCAAGATCAAGCCATTGCACTCCAGCCTAAGTGACAGAGCAAAACCCTATCTCAAAAAATAAAATAAAATAAAATAAAAGAAGTTTTGGCAAGAATATGAAGAAATTGGAACCCTCATGTATTGCTGGTAGGAGTGTAAAATGGTGCAGCCACTGTAAGAAAACAGCTTAGAAGTTCCTCAAAAAGGTGAATAGAATATAATTACCATATCATCCAGAAATTCCATATCTAGGATAAAATGGTAAATTTAATGTTATTTATATTTTGTCACTATAAAAAAAAAGCAAAGTTCTTTTTCTTTTTTTTTGAGACAGAGTATCACTCTGTCACCCAGGCTGGAGTGCAGTGGGTACAATCTCTGCTCACTGAGACCTCCGTCTCCCAGGTTCAAGTGATTCTCCTGCCTCAGCCTCCCGAGTAGCTGGGATTACAGGCATGCACCACCATGCCTGGCTAATTTTTTTATTTTTTAGTAGAGACAGGGTTTCACCATGTTGGCCAGACTGGTCTCAAACTCCTCATCTCAGGTGATCCACCTACCTCCGCCTCCCAAAGTGCTGGGATTACAGGTGTGAGCCACTGCAACTGGCCAAAAAAAAAAAAAGCAAAGTTCTAAACAGTATTCCACCTCTTGAGTAAGAAACAGATACATAAGACTATAGGCCAGGCGTGGTGGCTCACGCCTGTAATCCCAGCACTTTGAGAGACCAAGGCGAGTAGATCACCTGAGGTCAGGAGTGCAAGACCAACCTGGCCAACACGGTGAAACTCCGTCTCTACTAAAAATATACAAAATTAGCCAGGCATGGTGGCACATGCCTGTAATTCCAGCTTCTTGTGAGGCTGAAGCAGGAGAATCGTTTGAACCCGGAAGGCAGAGGTTGCAGTAAGCTAAGATCACACCACTGCACTCCAGCCTGGGCAACAGGAGTGAAACTCTGTCTAAAAAAAAAAACAAACTACATATTCATATTTCCTTATATTTGCCTAAGAAATATTAAAACAACAAACAATAAGCATGTAAGGTTTACCTGTAAGAGGAGAAGTGCAATTGGGTGGATGGACACAGATGTGAGAAGGAGATTTCTCATAATGCATACTTTTCATATCATTTTTATTTTGGGTCATGTAATGCACTATGAATAAATTTTTCAAACAGGTAAATAAATACAGTTTATCCAGATATGTGTTTTTACTCTGCCCCTCAATGAATACTCAAGGAATGACATGACTTTTCAGATCATTCTTATTTAATTAAAAGTCTCGTAGTTAGTTTGATTCACAAACATAGTGTCAATTTCATTTTAAATAAAAATGTTTGATCCCATAAAATAATGCACTGCAAAGTTAATTGAAAGCAGATCTTGTCCTCTCCCACGGATGGGGTCTGCAGTGGGGTAAGCCCATCAGTGCCAGAAGGGAACATGGTCCTTTCTCCCCTCAAGCTGCTACCCTGCCTCCTGTGAATTGACTAACCTCTCTTTCTGACTTGGCCCTCTCCACACAGAGGAGGACAGCAATGTTCTTGTTCTACCCATGAGGTCATGAGATGGTTTCATGCTTTCTGGGCTTGCAGAAATTGAAAGCTGACTCCTTCTGTTTTGGAGTTCTTTATAGCAGAGGTCCCCAACCCCCGGGTGGCAGACTGGTCTCTGTCAGTGGCCTGTTAGGAACCAGGCCACACAGCAGGAGGTGAGCAGAAGGCAGGAGAGCATTACCTCCTGAGCTCTGCCTCCTGTCAGATCAGCAGCAGCATTAGTTTCTCATAGGAGCGCAAACCCTATTGTGACCTGCAAATATCAGTGATCTAGGTTGCGTGCTACTTATGACAATCTAATGCCTGACGATCTGAGGTGGAACAATTTCATCCTGAAATCATCCCCTCACCCCTCACCCACCCCATTCATGGAAAAATCGTCTCCAAAAAGGTTGCCGACCACTGTTTTATAGGTTCTTAGGAAGTAAGTATCTCCCACAAATCATTGTTGGACTCTCACCTTCTGTTCCCTTGACCAGAAAAAATGTACTCTATTTCAAGGACCTTATTCATTCCTAACCACTAAGAATTCAGTGAGTTTCTGCCAGCTTCTCCCCTGCTAGGTCTGTTCACCCTTTCAGTGGCCTTTGAGTCAGATTATGAAATGGCCCCAAACAGGCTGTCTTTTCATGGGACAGATGTTGCACTCCAGCCTAGGTGATATTTTTATTTAAAATGAAATTGAGACTATGTTTGTGATTCAAACCAGCTATGGGACTTTTAATTAAGTAAGAATTCCCATGACATCTGGTTCATGGGAAACACTTAAGCACTTGTTGCCTTACAAACTCTGGAATAACAGGCTAATTCCAATCTACTAGTAACTCTCCTTTGTTGCACCTCCAAGCTGCAAGGCAGCCCTTCTTTTTTTTTCTTTTGGCGGGGGGCGGGGGCAGAGTCTTGCTCTGTCGCCCAGGTTGGAGTGACCTCGGCTCACTACAACCTCTGCCTCTCAGGTTCAAGTCATTATCCTGCCTCAGCTCCCAAGTAGCTGGGATTACAGCCAGCCACTACCACACTTGGCTAACTTCTGTATTTTTAGTATAGAGACAAGGTTTCACTATGTTGACCAGGCTGGTCTCAAACTCCTGACCTCGTGATCCACCCACCTTGGCCTCCCAAAGTGCTGATTTTACAGCCCTTCTCCTAATGTCAAGATTTCCTGAAGAGGAATCAGACATCAGTGAACTCTGACCTGATAAATAAATCAAGAGAATACATATTAAGCTTTCCAGTTGGTCTCATTGAAGCCTCTCTCTTTTAACTTCAGTTGAGTGGGAAATAAAGTGTCTACATCTCCACATTAGAGGAGAGTAGGCTTCAAAGCCCATCAGCAGCTCTTGCCAAAGAAATCCTTTTAAAAATTCCTCTCTCTTAGAGTGAAGAAATCGCTAACACCTTAGCCAGATTATCAAAATGAATATCAACGATGAGAAACAGAGATATTGGTGCACCTAAAAATGTGATACTCCAGGAATATATCATTTATGTAGCATTTTAATTAAGAACATATAACCTGAATATTATCCTGAGAAAACATCAAACTAAAAGTGGGAATCATTCTTGTTAAAAAAGAATCAGATATCATTGTCATAAAGGACAAAGAAAAGCTCAGGAACTGTTCCAGACGAGAGACTAAAGAAACATAACAACTAAATGTGATACGGATACTGCAACCTCTAGTGGAGGACAAAACAAATGCTATAAAGAACATTATTTGGGCAGTTGACAAATTGGAATGTGGATGGTAGATTATTTTACAAAGTATTGTTTCAATGGGAAATTTCCTGACATTGATAACTGTACTGTGACTTTCTAACGGAATGTCCTTTTTCTTAGGAAATATACAAGAAAGTATCTGGAGGCAAAGGGGCATGATGTATGCAGTTTATTCTGATATCATTTTTACAACTTTTCTGTAAGTTTGAAATTATTTCCAAATAAAAAGATTTTTATTTTTTTAAAAAATCTACTCTTCTCTCTCTTAAATCTTCAAGAACATGATTCACATGTATCCCTGATAAAGGTAAAGGGACCAACAGTCATATATCTGGCTTTTAATAATGTGTTCTATTTAACTATTTCAATGTGAAAACATTATACACAAATAAAAAAGTATATATTATGAACACATAGCTTAGATAATAACATGAACACCTGTGTACCCAGGATGTAGCTTAGAGAGAGAACATTATCAATACTTTGACACCCTTCCCCCCACATCATGCTTTTTCCCAGTCACACCCTCATCATTCCACCCCAGGTAATTACTATCCTGAGTCTTATAATAATTGTTCAATCATTTTCTTCAAGGATTTATGACATATGTATATTGAGCTTAACAATGTATAATTTAAATGTGCCTGTTTCACATTTACTACAAACAGAATATTATTTACTTTTCTGTGACTTACTTTTTTCACTCAATATTACATTTTTGAGATCATTCTTACTAATGAGGACAGCTAAGGCACATTTATTTTCATTCCTATAAAAGAGATCAGTG
The DNA here is from genome assembly GCF_024542745.1 of Macaca thibetana thibetana. Classification (NCBI taxonomy): domain Eukaryota; kingdom Metazoa; phylum Chordata; class Mammalia; order Primates; family Cercopithecidae; genus Macaca; species Macaca thibetana. The sequence continues at coordinate 79,867,150 of NC_065594.1, read as the reverse complement.
TATGACTATACTGTAATTTATTTATCTAGCTTACTATTGATGAACATTTGTGTGGCTTCTGTGTTTCTGTCCTGATTAAACAATGACAGTATTAACATTCTTACACTTGTCTCCTGAGGAGCATGAGCTTTCTCTAGGTTATGGAAGTTTCTTCATATTTCTAGCTTATTTAAACTGGGCTCTTTTTTTTCTGTACTTACTAAGATGACCATATGGTTTTCAATCCTTTATCCTTTTTTTTTTTTTTTTTTTTTTTTTGAGACGGAGTCTCGCTCTGTCACCCAGGCTGGAGTGCAGTGGCCGGATCTCAGCTCACTGCAAGCTCCCCCTCCAGGGTTTACGCCATTCTCCTGCCTCAGCCTCACGAGTAGCTGGGACTACAGGTGCCCGCCACCTTGCCCGGCTAGTTTTTTGTATTTTTTAGTAGAGACGGGGTTTCACCGTGTTAGCCAGGATGGTCTCGATCTCCTGACCTCGTGATCCGCCCGTCTCTGCCTCCCAAAGTGCTGGGATTACAGGCTTGAGCCACCGCGCCCGGCCCCTTATCCTCTTAATCTAGTAAATGGCATATATTATTAACAATAATAGAATTGATCTTTGAACATTACACTTTACCTTACATTTGTGGGTTGAATCCAATTTGGTAATGATGTATTTCTCATTCTTTTTAATCACTGGATTCGATTTGCTTAGATTTTACTTAGGATTTATGAGTGAGATGACCCTATACATTTCTTTTACTATCTTTGTTAGCTTTTGGTGTTGCTCTAAATGAGTCTCTTTCATAAAGAATGAGAATTTCAAAGATAAAGAAAAGTTGCTGACAGTGACAATACAAAGGACCCTAGATATTAGAATAATTATTGTCTTCTGATTCTCCTTTCCTTATTCTCTCATCCCATTTATAGAGAATAATATTTTTAAATGATATATACTGTGCCACATCTTTTTTCAATTTTTTGTATTTTATAGAAATTGAGTCAATACAGGAAATAATGTGAACGATGATCAACAGAATTATTGAGTTATAATTCCTAAAATTATACTTTGGGCTGGGTGTGGTGGTGGGCGCCTGTAATCCCAGCTACTTGGAAGGCTAAGGCACAAGAATTGCTTGAACCCAGGAGGCGGAGGTTGCAGTGAGCTGAGATCATGCCACTGCACTCCAGCCTGGGCGACACAGTGAGACTCCATCTTAAAAGAAAAAAATATATACTTTGGAAATAAATCATGTTCTGTAATTTTCCACTGAATGGAATGGCCTCTTCATACCATGTCATGTCAACAGTTGTTTCAAGTGAGAAAGCTATGTTAGTGAAAAAGCGTGAAAAATAACTCTTAACCTATTAATAGAGAAAAATAGGGCCGGGCGCGGTGGCTCACGCCTGTAATCCCAGCACTTTGGGAGGCCGAGGCGGGCGGATCACAAGGTCAGGAGATCGAGACCACGGTGAAACCCCGTCTCTACTAAAAATACAAAAAATTAGCCGGGCGCGGTTGTGGGCGCCTGTAGTCCCAGCTACTCGGGAGGCTGAGACAGGAGAATGGCGTGAACCCGGGAGGCGGAGCTTGCAGTGAGCCGAGATCGCGCCACTGCACTCCAGCCTGGGCGACAGAGCGAGACTCCGTCTCGAAAAAAAAAATAAAAATAAAAATAAAAATTGAAGTCACAGACCTGGGTATTTTGCTGCTTCCTCTAAAAATGAAACTGTAGTTGATGAATGCATTCATGTGCTAACTCCCTAGTATACAGAGAAAATTAGACTTGAAGTGATTCCGTCTTTGTTAAATGCAAACAAAATTGTTGATTCAGCTCTCAACAGGAAAGGCAATGTCCTTGTCCTGGGAATTCAAAACATAAAAGGAGCAAATGCTGTACAAGCTATCTAGTGACAATTTGAATGAAAATAAGGTAATTAGGTTCTAATCTTCTAAGCATAGGCATTTAAATGCAAAATAAATGTATAAAGTGTTACCTCTGACTATATTTTCTTGAAATTCTAGGACATTATTTTCTGAGATTGCTATTTTAAAAGTTATAAAAGCAATGCTAAGTCTCTTAAAGTTAAAAATATATAGTGTAGTTATTTAGGCATTGGTTCTCACACTCTCAGTCCTTCCATATGTCACATGGCTATATGATATTCCCAAGTCATGGGTTTTGCTGTTTGATCTCTGATTCAGCTTGAAGATATTTCAGGGCTCCAGAAGCTAGGCAGTTCTCTGAATACACTATGTATACATATGAAGCAGCTCAAATGTACAAGTGATTCCATCAACAATCACTTCAAAGGTCATTAATAACTTACAGGTGTGAGAGTGGAAATGCCCTCTGCACTCTCCTGCCCCTTCCTGAACTCTGGTCACTCTCTTTGGGCCATTTTTGTAATGGTAAATTCTTTTTTTTTTTTTTGAGATGGAGTTTCACTCTTGTTGCCCAGGCTGGAGTGCAACAGCACAATCTTGGGTCACTGCAACCTCCGCCTCGCAGGTTCAAGAGATTCTCTTGCCTCAGCCTCCCAAGTAGCTGGGACTACAGGCGCCCACCACAACACCCGGCTGATTTTTTGTATTTTTAGTAGAGACGGGGTTTCACCATGTTGGCCAGGCTGGTCTCGAACTCCTGACCTCAGGTGATCCACCTGCCTCGGCCTCCCAAAGTGCTGGGATTACAGGCTTGAGCCACCATGCCCGGCAATAATGGTAAATTCTTTTTTTTTTTTTTGGAGACGGAGTCTTGCTTAGTCGCCCAGGGTGGAGTACAGTGGCCCAATCTCGGCTCACTGCAAGCTCCACCTCCCTGGTTCACGTCATTCTCCTGCCTCAGTCTCCCGAGTAGCTGGGACTACAGGCGCCCACCACTACGCCTGGCTAATTTTTTGTATTTTTAGTAGAGACGGGGTTTCACCGTGTTAGCCAGGATGGTCTGCGATCTCCTGACCTCGTGATTCGCCCGCCTCGGCCTCCCAAAGTGCTGGGATTACAGGCGTGAGCCACCGCGCCCGGCCAATAATGGTAAATTCTTAACTTGATATTTCTCTTTCCCCATTTTCTCTTCTCTGGCTCTGGGGCTATTAAGATGACATTCTAAAATCTTCTAGGAGACACAAAAGCAGACCAAAATGCTTAGATGTGTTAATTCTGTTCTTTAATCCTTTCATGATGTATTTGTTTATTGAGAGTAGAGAAAAGCAAAAACAATTTAAATCCTTACATTGAGAGGACATCTATAAAGGAAATGGAAAGACAGAACAGGTAGGTAGTAAAATTCTGCCTGGTTTGGATCACGGGGAAATTCTGATGGACTCTAACATCTGCTTGGTTTCTACTTCTGAAGATAATCTCTAAAACTTTACTAGCATCTCCAAAAAGGCCAATGAACTGTGTGTAAGAAAGAAGCTTAATCCAATGTCTAGATTAAGGCTTCCCACCTAGTGGAACTACTGACATTCTGGGCGGGATAATTCTTTGCTGTGGGGATAATTCTTTGCCCTGTGGACTGTACGATGTGTAGCAGCATCCCTGGCCTCTACCCATTAGATGCCAGTAGCATACCTGCCTCCAAGTTGTGACAACCAAAAATATCTCCAGACATTGCCAAATGTTCACTGAGGGGCAAAACTGCCCCCAGTTGAGAAACACTATCACTGAGGGGCAAAATCTCCCCCAGTTGAGAAGCACTAATCTAGATGGAGGTGTCTTCTGATTTTGAGCCTATGAATATGAATCAACTCTACACCAGAGCAAGCCAAATAAGACAGTTAAATGCATGTTTAGGAGCCAGGTGCAGCAGCATGCACCTCTAGTCCCAGCTACTTGGGAGGTCAAGGCAGGAGGATCACTTGAGCCCAGAGTTCAAGGCCACCCTGGCAACATAGCAAGACCCCCTTCTCTATAAAAAAATAAAATAAAATAAATAAATGCATGTTTAATCATTGGGTGAAGGAATATTTGTGCAATGCCAAAGTATCACTCCATAGCTTACCTGGAAGTACAAAGGGAAAATGTACCTTTCTGATATAATTTACAATTACTACCTTACTGCAAGTGACCACTTAAGTGACCAAACATAGCATCACTAATAATGGGAAAAAAATGTCTTTATATATTTAACCTGTGTTTAATCAAGTCTCTAGACTCACATTGAATTTATAGAAGAGAAGGGATAGAGCAAGTTAAATAACATCATCATGAAACAGACAAACACAGAATGTAGGACATACTATAAGAAAAGCAGCCTAAACTCTTCAAAAAAGAGTTAACGTGGGGCCAGGCGCGGTGGCTCACGCCTGTAATCCCAGCACTTTGGGAATCCGAGGCGGGCAGATCACAAGGTCAAGAGTTCAAGACCAGCCTGGCCAACATGGTGAAACTCCGTCTCTACTAAAAATACAAAAATTAGCTTGGCACGGTGGCATGTATCTGTAATCCCAGCTACTCAGGAGGCTGAGGCAGGAGAATCACTTGTACCCGGGAGGCGGAGGTTGTGGTGAGCCAAGATTGCGCCACTGCACTCCAGCATGGGTGACAGAGCAAGACTCCGTCAAAAACAAACAAACAAACAAAAAACATTTAATGTAATAAAAAAAAAAGATGAGAGACTATTCTAGATAAAAAATTATTAAAGAGATGGAACAATGTGGAAACTTTTAATATATCTTATTATTTATTTATTTATTTATTTTAAATTTTATTTTAGAGATGAGGTCTCACCATGTTGCCCAGGCTGGTCTTGAACTCCTGGGCTCAAGTCATCTTTCAATCTTTTCTTAAAAAGCTATAAAAGATACTTGTTGAAACAACTGGACCAGGCACAGTGGCTCACACCTGTCATCCCAGCACTTTGGGAGGCCCAGGTGGGCAGATCACTTGGGGTCAGGAGTTCGAGACCAGCCTGGCCAACATGGTGAAACCTATATCTACCAAAAATACAAAAATTAGCCAGGTTGTGGTGGCAGGTGCCTGTAATCCCAGCTACTTGGGAGGCTGAGGGGAGAATTGTTTGAACGTGGGAGGCGGAGGTTACAGTGAGCCGAGACCGCACCACTGCACTCCATTCTGGGCGACAGAGACTTTATCTCTCTCTCTCTCTCTTTTTTTTTTGAGACGGCATCTTGCCCTGTCGCCCAGGCTGGAGTGGGTAATTTTTTGTATCTTTAGTAGAGATAGGGTTTCATCATGTTGTCCAGGCTGGTCTCAAACTCCTGACCTTGTGATCCGCCCACCTCGGCCTCCCAAAGTGCTGGGATTATAGGTGTGAGCCAATGTGCCCAGCCTCAAGACTCCATCTCAAAAAAAAAAAAAAAAAAAAAAAGGAGGCTGAGGCAGGAGAATGGCGTGAACCCGGGAGGCGGAGCTTGCAGTGAGCTGAGATCCGGCCACTGCACTCCAGCCTGGGTGACAGAGCGAGACCCCGTCTCAAAAAAAAAAAAAAAAAAAAAAAAAAAGGAAGAAAGAAAGAAAAGAAACAACTGGAGAAATTTGAATATTAACTATATTTTAGAAGTTGTGGGCTGGGTCCGGTGGCTCATGCCTCTAAGCCCAGCACTTTGGGAGGCTGAGACGGGCAGATCACCTGAGGGCGGGAGTTCAAGACCAGCCTGACCAACATGGAGAAACCCCGTCTCTACGAAAAACACATACACAAAAATTAGCCAGGCATGGTGGCACATGCCTGTAATCCCAGCTACTCAGGAGTCTGAGGCAGGAGAATCACTTTAAGCCGGGAGGTGGAGGTTGTGGTGAGCAGAGATTGCCATTGCACTCCAGCCAGGTCAACAAGATTGAAACTCCATCTCAAAAAAAAAAAAAAAATTGTGATAATGGTGATACAGTTATATTGGAGAATGCATTTTTAGCAGGTACGTGCTGAAAGTTTAGGTGTTGTTATGGTATCAAAAAACTTTTTTGGCTGGGCGCAGCGGCTCATACCTGTAATCCCAGCAGCTTGGAAGCCCCAAGCCGGCAGATCACAAGGTCGCGAGTTCAAGAACAACAGCCTGGCCAACATGGTGAAACCCTGTCTCTACTAAAAATACAAAAAATTAGCTAGGTGTGAGGCGCATGCCTGTAGTTCCAGCTACTCAGGAGGCTGAGGCAGGAGAATTGCTTGAACCTGGGAGACAGAGGTTGCAGTGAGCTGACAGCGTGCCACTAAACTCCAGCCTGGGCAACAGGGTCTCACCATGTTGCCCAGGCTGGTCTTGAACTCCTGAGCTGAGGAGATCCACCTGCCTTGGCCTCCCAAAATGCTAAAATTACAGGAATGAACCACCATGCCCAGCCCAAAAAAGCTTTTATATGTGCGCGTGCGCACACACGCACACAGACATTAGATTCACCTGCCTCAGCCTCCCAAAATGCTAAAATTATGGGAATGAGCCATCATGCCCAGCCCAAAAAACTTTTTTATGCACACACACTCACACACATACACAAACATACACACACTAATTAACCTCTACATAATGATGTATCACATATATGATAGTGGTCCCATAAGATTATAATGGAACTGAAAATTTTATGTTGCCTAGTGATGTTCTAGCCATCACAACGTCATAGTGCAACGCATCTCCTTTTCTATGTTTAACTATGTTTAGATACACAAATAGAGAGAGACAGAAGTACAAAGCAAATGTGGCAAAATGTTAACAGTTGTTGCATTTAGATGGAGGTGTTCATTTTACTACTTTTTAAAGCTTTCAGTATGTTTGAAAATTTTCAAAATAAAAAAATTAGGGAAGAAAAAAGTATTTAATGTATAATCTAATTGAAAGGATCACTAGTATTTATATCATCACCAATAATAATTGTGTATTGAATGTAAAGTACTATGAGCAATTCAAAATATATATCATACACAATTCTTGCCCATGAAGGAAAAAATTTTAATTCCTTTATCAAAACTAAGAAAAGAAAGCTCTGAAAAACATAGCATAACAACTGCATAGCTTAGAATTGGATCTGAATAAATATCATTCTTTTCTTTTCTTTTTTTTTTTTTTTGAGACGGAGATTTGCTCTTGTTGCCCAGGCTGAAGTGCAATTGCATGATCTCGGCTCACTGCAACCTCCCTCTCCTGAGTTCAAGCGATTCTCCTGCCTCAGCCTCCCGAATAGCTGGGATTCCAGGCATGTGCCACCACGCCCAGCTAATATTTTCCTTTTAGTAGAGACGGGGTTTCTCCATGTTGGTCAGGCTGGTCTCGAATTTCCTACCTCAGAAGATCTGCCCGCCTTGGCCTCCCAGAGTGTTGGAATTACAGGCGTGAGCCACTGTGGCCAAATACCAATTCTTGAGAAAAAATCTTAACACCTTTTTTTTTTTTCTTTTTTTTTTTTCTTTTTTTTTTTTTAGATGGTGTCTTGCTCTGTTGCCCAGGCTGGAGTGCAGTGGTGCAATCTTGGCTCACTGCAACCTCCACCTCCTGGGTTCAAGCAATTCTCCTGCCTCAGGCTCCCAAGTAGCTGGGATTACAGGTGCTCGCCACCACAACTGTCTAATTTTTGTCTTTTTAGTAGAGACGGAGTTTCACCGTGTCGGCCAGGCTGCTCTCAAACTCCTGACCTCAGGTGATCTGCCCTCCTCAGCCTCCAAAAGTGCTGGGATTACAGGCGTGAGCCACCGCGCCCGGCCAACAACTTTTTATTTCTGTCTGGTATAGGTGTTGCATCAGCCAAACCATAGCCCACTAGACTGGGCCATGAGCTCTCAAGATTAATCTTGAGTCAATTCTTTTTCTTTCTTTCTTTTTTTTTTTTTTGAGATGGAGTATCACTCTGTTACCAGGCTGGAATGCAGTGGCGCACCACACCCAGCTAATTTTTGTATTTTTAGTATAGATGGGATTTCACCATGTTGGCCAGGATGGTCTTGATCTCCTGACCTCATGATCTGCCCACCTCAGCCTCCCAAAGTGTTGGGATTACAGGCGTGAGCCACCGCACCTAGTCTTGTATTTTATTTTAATTTGGTAGTTAACTCACACCTACCCTGATATTTTTGGACCCATGTCATAAATGAGAAAATCGAGGCACAGAGAGTTTTAGTAACTTTTCCAATTTTACCTGGCTAGTAAACGTCAGGACTAGGACTCAAATCCAAGTAGTTCTGTTGGAACGTATAAGCTAAGAAGGTGAAATGAAATCTATGTTTCATGGGGCAGAAAGCATGGTTTTCCAGGCAGGGCTAAACCAAAAACTAAATTAAAGATAAGATTACAGTTTACATAGCAATTATAGTTAAAAGTTTAACTTTCTCGGCCGGGAGCGGTGGCTCACACCTGTAATCCCAGCACTTTGGGAGGCCGAGGCAGGTGGATCACGAGGTGAGGAGTTCGAGACCAGCCTGACCAACGTGGTGAAACCCTATCTTTACTAAAAATACAAAAATTAGCCAGGTGTGGTGGCACGCGTCTGTAATTCCAGCTACTCAGGAGGCTGAGGGAGGAACATCACCTGAATCCAGGAGACAGAGGCTGCAGTGAGCCGAGATCGCGCCATTGCACTCTAGCCTGGGCAACAGAGCGAGACTCCATCTCAAAAAAAAAAGAAAAAAAAAATTTAAATTTCTCTTAGGTGAGGGTTATATTTGGGACTCCTCCCCCTAATACCAAGCTCCCATCACTCAAGTGCCTTTGTACAGCCTCTTGGTGTCAAAGGCCCACCTCTACAACACATGGTGGCCCATTATTGTAATATTTCCCAACCCCTTGCCTTCCATCAGAACTCTCCTGAGTATTCCATGAAACTGATCATCTAAACTAAAGATTCTAAAGCACATCAGATTACGAATGAAGATCTAGGTTAGCATGTTACACATTTGTATTTTAACTAGGACTTCTGAACACAGCACCCGGATTCAAGTCAAGAACACAAATTAGAAAATCTAGGTACTTTGGTGGGAGGTCAGTGGCGCAGAGCTCCCTTCAAATTATAAAAAGTTATCTGAAAAACAGAAAAAAAAAAGTTATCTGCTTCATGAAGTCTTTTTTTTTTTAACAAGAATTTACATTTATGAGGTCTTATTTTTACTATGTAATATATTTTCATGATTAAAAAATTAAATAGGCCGGGCGCAGTGGCTCAAGCCTGTAATCCCAGCACTTTGGGAGGCCGAGACGGGCGGATCACGAGGTCAGGAGATCGAGACCATCCTGGCTAACATGGTGAAACCCCATCTCAACTAAAAAATACAAAAAAATAACTAGCCGGGAGAGGTGGCGGGCGCCTGTAGTCCCAGCTACTCGGGAGGCTGAGGCAGGAGAATGGCGTAAACCCGGGAGGCGGAGCTTGCAGTGAGCTGAGATCCGGCCACTGCATCCCAGCCTGGGCGACAGAGCGAGACTCCCTCTCAAAAAAAAAAAAAAAAAAAAATTAAATAATATAGGCAGGGCATGGTGGCTCACGCCCATAAACCCAGCACTTTGGGAGGCCGAGGTGGGCAGATCTCACTCTACTGGCGTGATCTTGGCTCACTGCAACCTCCGCCTCCCGGGTTCAAGCAATTCTCCTGCCTCAGCCTCCTGAGTAGCTGGGATTACAGGTGCCTACCACCACGCCAGTTAATTTTTGTATTTTTAGTAGAGACGGGGTTTCACCATGTTGGCTAGGCTGGTCTTGAACTCCTGGCTTCAGGTGATTCACCTGCCTCTGCCTCCCAAAATGTTACAGGCGTGAGCCACCGCGCCTGGCCTTCTTGATTTCTTTTTTTTTTTTTTTTTTTTTTTTTGAGATGGAGTCTCTTTTTTTTTTTTTTTTTTTGAGACGGAGTCTGGCTCTGTCGCCTGGGCTGGAGTGCAGTGGCCGGATCTCAGCTCACTGCAAGCTCCGCCCCCCGGGTTCCCGCCATTCTCCTGCCTCAGCCTCCCGAGTAGCTGGGACTACAGGCGCCCGCCACCTCGCCCAGCTATTTTTTTTTTTTTTTTATTTTTTAGTAGAGATGGGGTTTCACTGTGTTAGCCGGGATGGTCTTGATCTCCTGACCTCGTGATCCGCCCGTCTCGGCCTCCCAAAGTGCTGGGATTACAGGCTTGAGCCACCGCGCCCGGCCTTGATTTATTTCTAAAGGTTCTCTATATTTTAGGAACCTTACCTGTTTGTAATATGAGTTGCAAGTATTTTCCCACTTAATCATTTGCCTCTTCATATTACTTCTGGTACTTATTGCTGTAAGTTATTATTATTTTTAACTTAAATTTTAAGGTTTTCCTCATAAAGGTTTAACATATTCAGAAGATTTTAGCATAGCCTTTTTTAGTAGATCAATAATTCAGTAAGTCTGCTCCCTAATCTCAAGCAATATCTTTGAGGTGTAGTGGCTGATTTGTTTTCCTTTCTTTCTTTCTTTTTTTTTTTTTTTTTTGTTTTTTTTTTTGAGATAGTCCTGCTCTGTTGCCTAGGCTGGAGTGCCATGGCACAATCTCAGCTCAATGCAACCTCTGCCTCCTGGGTTCAAGCGATTCTCCTGCCTCAGTCTCCTGAGTAGCTGGGATTACAGGCACCCGCCACTACATCTGGCTAATTTTTGTATTTTTGTAGAAATGGGGTTTTACCATGTTGGTCAGGCTGGTCTCAAACTCCTGACCTCAAGTGATCCACCTGCCTCGACCTCCCAGAGTGCTGGGATTACAGGCATGAGTCACCGCATCGGGCCTGTTATCCTTTTTTATTTCTGCACAAATACTTCAAATGGAGGAAAATTACCATGTAAGAAATATTCAGAAGATGGCCAAAAATATTCCAAGTAAGGTAACACAATTTTTAACATGCAATTACTGCTTTACTTAAATTCATTAAATTAAAAGGTATTAAAAAATCCACAAATTTGCTGGGTCATCATAAAATACTACTGTTAGAGTATGTTTTTGTTTTGTTTAGAGACAAGGTCTCACTCTGTCATCAAATCTGGAGTACAGTGGCTTGAAGATAGCTCACTGCAACCTCAAACTCCTGGGCTCCAGTGATCCTCGTACCTCAGCCTCTTGAGTAGCTGGGACCACAGGTGCATGCCCCCAAGCCCAGTTAATTTAAAAAAAAAAAAAATTTGTATAGACGGGGCCTCACTATGTTGCCGAGGCTGGTCTCAAACTCCTGGCCTCAAGGGATCCTCCTGCCTCAGCTTCCCAAAGCACTAGGATTATATGCACGAGCAACCACAGCTAGCCAGTTTTTTAAAACCCACTTGTGTTCTTTTAAATTGTGTTTTTGAGAAATCCATCCCAAGATCTATAGAAAAAACATTGTTTCTCCTAATTAATATGAATTAGGAACCATTTCTGGATCACAATGAGGCAATAACACTTAACTGAGTTACATACAACTAATTAAGAAAGAAATGTGGCCAGGCGCGGTGGCTCATGCCTGTAATCCCAGCACTTTGGGAGGCCCATGCAGTTGGATCACGAGGTCAGGAGATCAAGATCATCCTGGATAACACGGTGAAACCCCTTCTCTCCTAAAAATACAAAAAGTTAGCCAGGCGTGATGGCGGGCGCCTGTAGTCCCAGTTACTCGGGAGGCTGAGGTAGGAGAATGGCGTGAACCCGAGAGACGGAGGTTGCAGTGAGCCGAGATTGTGCCACTGCACTCCAGCCTCGGCGACAGAGCAAGACTCTGTCTCAAAACAAAATAATAATAAAATAAAAAATAGTAAAAAAATTTTAAAAACAAAGAAATGTAAGCAAATAAAAATTTGGAAGTTGCAAAACAGAGAATTTTGCTAAAATTAATCATAAAAAACATTTTAAGTTTTCTTACAATTTACAAATTCTTGGTAGTGGGAAAATATTGTGTTTATACTTTATACTATGTTGCTTTTGCATTTTCCAAAGAATGTTTCTATAGTTGTAGGGACTGAATTTTTTTTTTTGTTTTTTTTTTTTTAGACGAAGTCAGGCTAGAGTGCAATGGCACGATCTCGGCTCACTCTAACCTCCGCCTCCCGAGTTCGAGCAGTTCTCCTGCCTCAGCCTCCCAAGTAGCTGGGATTATAGGCACCTGCCACCACGCCCAGCTAATTTTTATATTTTTGGTGGAGACAGGGTTTCACCATGTTGGCCAGGCTGGTTTCGAACTCCTGACCTCTTAGGTGATCCGCCCACCTCGGCCTCACAAAGTGTTGGGATTACAGGCGTGAGCCACCACGCCTGGCTTAAAAAAAAATTTTAAAGCTATTTGGTGATAAAGTTATATATCTACGTAAGGAAAAAAAAGTTTTTGTTATTGTTCTTGGGAGTAAACCTACCTTAGACTTTGCATTGGGCCTATTTTTACTACTTAGATTCTACTGAGTGTTGGCCACCAGGCATTAAGTCCAGAAAAGAGGAGCATGATCCAGAACACAACAAGATGGGAAGCATCCCATCCACTTTTATGATGTCAACGGCCATATAGGTGACTTTCAAGTCTCTTTCTCTAGCTGTGATCTGCCCCCTTAACAGAGCTATACTTCCAGTTGCCTTCCTGATATATCAATTAGGATATCCCAAAGGAACTACAATATAAATTTTAATACACCCAAAGTTGAATGCATCTTCTCCTCCAAAATCCACAGCTCCTTCTGAATTATCTGTTTCAATTAGTGATCATCCTTTCATCTTTTGTCTTATTGATTTCATCTTGCCTTGTCCTACTTACTCATACTATAAAGGTAAATAACTACTCAGGAGGCTGAGGCAGAAGAATCGCTGGAGCTCAGGAGTTGATCGCGCTTGTGAATAGCCACTATGCTCCGTAGCACTAAGCAACGTAGCAAGACTTTGTCTCTTAAAAAAAAAAAAAAGGTAAATAAGCTGATGAGCACTAGGTAAAGGTGGAGTCCTGAAGTGTGGGCTGCAGCAGGTTAGTGGCTACGGTGGCCTCCATGCCTATCTGTGAATTTTCTTCAGGGCAAATTATATGAGGGTTGGTGCACTGGTGGGGGGAGAAAAATATGGAAACAAATACCATGAAGACAACAATCAATTTTTTGGCCATCACCAATGATTTATAGATGCTTTTGAAATTAATGGCAAAACATAATCTGGGATGTGAATGAGAGCACAGTACCTCCCAAATGGCACAGGTTGTTTCACTGTGTGACCGCTGATTCTCCAAAAAAAAAAACGACCTACTCCTCTTAAATTCATTTAGACAAACCAAAAATTCAAAATCCAGAACAGTATTACCTTATTCTACTACTAGAAAGAAGATTCAGAAGTGAATCCCACCTTCAGCACTTTACAAATAAAAACATTAATTAACAGTTTAAACATGTAAAATATGGGGCTTTTCATGTAATAACACGTTTTTTTTTTTGAGATGGAATCTCACTGTGTTGCCCAGGCTGGAGTGCAGTGGCAGGACCTCGGCTTACTGCAACCTCTGTCTCCTGGGTTCAAGTGATTTTCCTGCCTCAGCCTCCCGAGTAGCTGGGATTACAGGCACACACCACCACGCCCAGCTAATTTTTGTATTTTCAGTAGAGCTGGGGTTTCACCATGTTGGCCAGGCTGTGCTTGAATTCCTGACCTCAGCTGATCCACCCACCTCGGCTTCCCAAAGGGTTGGGATTACAGGCGTGAGCCACCACGCCCAGCCATAATTACACTTTTACTGATTATTATAAGTTGATTAAAATCATTTGACTAAAATTCTTTTTAATAAAAAATAAGTTAGCTGTTAAGCATTAATTTATAAGCCTTCCTATGAAATACATTTTAAGAGTTGAACAGTTTATTATATTTCCATAATACTTTGAAATCTTTTAAGTACAAATTATTTACAAATACAGTTGACCCTTGAACAATGCAGGACTTGCATGGCATCAACTTTCCATGCAGTCAAAAATCAAAGTATAGGCCGGGCGCGGTGGCTCAAACCTGTAATCCCAGCACTTTGGGAGGCCGAGACGGGCGGATCACGAGGTCAGGAGATCGAGACCATCCTGGCTAACACGGTGAAACCCCGTCTCTACTAAAAAAATACAAAAAAACTAGCCGGGCGAGGTGGCGGGTGCCTGTAGTCCCAGCTACTCCGGAGGCTGAGGCAGGAGAATGGCGTGAACCCGGGAGGCGGAGCTTGCAGTGAGCTGAGATCCGGCCACTGCACTCCAGCCTGGGCGACAGAGCGAGACTCCGTCTCAAAAAAAACAAAAACAAAACAAAACAAAAAAAAAACCCAAAAATCAAAGTATAATTTTTGACTCCCCAAAATCTCTACTAATACCCTACTGTTGACCAGAAGCCTTATTGATAACATAAACACATATTTTGTAGGTTATATGTATTATATACTGTATTCTTAGAATAAAGTAAGCTAGAGAAAATGTCATTAAGACAATTATAAGAGAAAATATGTTTACTGTTCATTAAGTGGAAGTAGATCATCATAAAGTTATCACATTGAGTAGTTTTGAGGAAGAGGAGGGGGTGATATTGCTCTCTCGGGGTGGCAGAGGCAGAAGACATGGAGGATTGGAAGGGGAAGCAGGAGGGGCACGCACACCTGGTGTAACTTTATAGAAATACATCCATTTCTGTCTGACTTGTTTACTTTCTTATTTCTCTAAAAATGTTTCTATACGGTACCAATCCTCCTTCCACCATTTGCCTTCCTTTCAGTGCCCAAATCATAGAAGACCCCACATTGTAAAATAAGTGAAAAGCAGTCTTGAATAACTGGAAGCTCTTTCCATGTCTTCTACCTCATCATATGGCACCAGTTCGGACGCACTCATCTGCATCAAGTCATCTTCTGTTAATTCCTCTGGTGTGGTGTCTATTACCTCTTGAATTCCTCCAAGATCCATATCTTAAAACCCTTCACACACACAACCCCCACTCCACCTTTTCTGGCCGTATCCACAATCTCTTTCATGATTTCCTTGATTGGCTCTGTCGTAAATCCTGTGAAGTCATGCACAACATCTGGACACAGTTTTCTCCAGCAGGAATTTTTTGTTTTGGGTTTGATGGCTTTTACAGCTTTTTCTATAACAATGATGGTATCTTCAATGGTGTAAACCTTTCAGACTTTTTTTTTTTTTTTTTTTTTTTTTTTTTGAGATGGAGTTTCAATCTTGTTGCCCAGGATGGAGTGCAATGGTGTGATCTTCGCTCACCGCAACCTCCGCCTCCTAGGTTCAAGTGATTCTCCTGCCTCAGACTCCTGAGTAGCTAGGATTACAGGCACCCGCCACCATGCCCAGCTAATTCTGTATTTTTAGTAGAGACGGGGTTTCTCCATGTTGGTCAGGCTGGTCTTGAACTCCCGACCTAAGGTGATCCGCCCGCCTAGGCCTCCCAAAGTCCTGGGATTACAGGCATGAGTCACTGCGGCCAGCCCTTTCAGACTTTCATGATGTTCTATCACAGTTCTGTTCCACAGCATTGACAATCCTTTCCATGGAGTACTGTGTGTAATGAGCCTATGATTCTGATCTAGAGGCTAACTTAGAGATGATGTGTTCTGAGGACCGGGGCATGGGCCAATATCAAAATAACTTTATCAAAATAACTTTAAAAGGCAATCCCTTACTGGCAAGTTACTTCCTGACTTCAGGGACAAAGCATCAATGAAACCAACCCAGAAAAAGCGTTCTCACTGTCCAAGCCTTCTGCTTGTACAACCAAAAGACTGGCAGCTGGTGTTTATCTTTTCTCTTCAAGGTTCAGGGGTTAGCAGTTTCGTAGATAAGGGCAGTCCTGATTATAAATCAGTTACACAAAAACATTTGCACAAAACAGTAGAGTTAGCCTGTCACTTCCTGCCTTAAATGCTGGTGTTAGCAGTTGATGCCATTTTATGTATTTCCACATTTCTTTGAAAATTCCAGAGGTTGTTCCAACTTGTGCTCCCATTAACACCAAAGAAGTTTCAGTTTTCCCACATTCTGTAATAACTCAGGCTATCAGATATATTGATTTTTACCAATCTGATGGATGTGAAATAGTATCTCCTGTTTTCTTAATTTGCATTTCCTTGATTACTGCCAAGTGTAAGTATCATCAACCATTCAAGATTCTCCTTTGAAATGACGAATCATTTTTCTATTTGGTTGTCTGTTTACTTGATTGTAGAACTGTGTATATATTATTGATATCAATATACCTTCAAAATAGTTTCTCCCAGTTTTGGGTTTGAGCATTCAATTTTTTCATGGTGTTTTTTATTATAAAGAATTTTTTAATTTTAATATAATTATTGCAGACACTACTAATTGTCCACTGTACTCTATCCTCCCCTTTTGCCACAGTAATATTTGGAGTTAGACACAGTATTCTATTTCAAAGTTGCAAACAATGGAGAGTGCCTGGAAGTAAAGTGTGCCACTTCCTGGTATGTGCCTTAAAATATTGAACATGTGTTCCATCACTGTCTCTTCACCTTCCTTCATACTGGCACGTTAAATGTTATAATTGAGAGCAATCTTACAAGCTATATGTTAAGAATAACAAAGTTACTCAACCAGCCTGGGTCTGTAAGATGGCTTCATGGATCAAAAGTTCATCCGTCGGCCGGGCGCGGTGGCTCAAGCCTGTAATCCCAGCACTTTGGGAGGCCGAGACGGGTGGATCACAAGGTCAGGAGATCGAGACCATCCTGGTTAACACGGTGAAACCCCGTCTCTACTAAAAAATACAAAAAAAACCTAGCCGGGCGAGGTGGCGGGCGCCTGTAGTCCCAGCTACTCGGGAGGCTGAGGCAGGAGAATGGCATAAACCCGGGAGGCGGAGCTTTCAGTGAGCCGAGATCCGGTCACTGTACTCCAGCCTGGGCGACAGAGCTAGACTGCGTCTCAAAAAAAAAAAAAAAAAAAAAAAAAAAGTTCATCCGTCTACCCTGAACTATTACATAAAAGAAAAATAAACTTCTGTCATGTTAGCCACTGAATTTTGATTATTTTTTTAAAAAGACACTTGGTAAACTGGGCATGGTGGCTCATGTGTAATCCAAGCACTTTGGGAAGCCAAGGCAGGAGGCTTGCTTGAGGCCAGGAGTTCCAGACCAGCCTGAGCAATATAACAATACCTGTTCTCTACAAATTATTTATTTATTTATTTATTTATTTATTTAGACGGGGTCTCACTTTGTCACCCAGGCTGGAGTACAGTGGCACGATCTTTCCTCACTGCAACCTCTGCCTCCTGGGTTCAAGTGATTCTTGGGCCTTAGCCTCCTGAGTAGCTGGGATTACAGGCGTGTACCACCACGCCCAGCTAATTTTTGTATTTTTTGTGGTGACGGGGTTTCACCACATTGGCCAGGCTGGTCTCAAACTCCTGAGTTCAAGTGATCCGCCCACCTTGGCCTCTCAAAGTGTAGGATTACAGGCATGAGCCACCGTGCCCGGCCTCTACAAACAATTTAAAAATTAGCAGGATGCAGTTGCTCACACCTGTAGTCCCAGCTACTCAGGAGGCTGACATGCAGTGGGCTATGATTGTGCCACTGCACTCCACCCTAGGTGATAGAGTGAGACCTTGTCTCTAAAAATAAATTCTTTTTAAAGACATGTGGCCAAATACATTTAAGAAGAATTTCTTAGATAACACACAAAGAGTAATTACAGTTGTCACTCCTTATCTGTGATTTGGTTTTTTATCTGTTTCAGTTACCTATAGGATGAAAATATTACGTGGAAAATTCCAAAAATAAAATAACTCATAAGTTGTAAATTGCATGCCATTCTGAGTAGCTTGATTAAAATCTCACTTCTTGCCCCATCCTGCCCAGGAAGTGAATCATCCCTTTGTCCAGTGATCCATGCTATATATGCTACCTACCATTGAGCACTCTTAGTAGCTGTCTTGGTTATGAGATTGAAAAGGAAAAAAATAGTATATATAGGGTCAGTACTATTCCTGGTTTCAGGCATCCACTAGAGGTCTTGGAATGAATTGCCCACAGATAAGAAAGGACTACTGTACTTTATTTAGGGTGACTACTCTTTGTGTCTAATATAAGAAATTCCAGCCAGGCACGATGGCTCATGCCTGTAATTCCAGCACTCTGCGAGGCTGAGGTGGGCGGATCACCTGAGGTCAGGAGTTTGAGACCAGCCTGGCCAACTTGGCGAAACCCCGTCTACTAAAAATACAAAAATTACCTGAGCATGGTGGCAGGTGCCTGTAGTCCCAGCTACTCAGGAGACTGAGGCAAGAGAATTGCTTGAACCCAGGAGGCAGAGGTTGCAGTGAGCCGAGATGGCACCACTGCACTCCAGCCTGGGCGACAGAGCAAAACTCCATGTCAAAAATAATAATAATAATAGATAAAAAGAAATCTCTCCAAAGATCAAAAAGATATTCTATTTTTCTTTCCTAAAAC
This sequence comes from Macaca thibetana thibetana, assembly GCF_024542745.1. Lineage (NCBI taxonomy): Eukaryota > Metazoa > Chordata > Mammalia > Primates > Cercopithecidae > Macaca > Macaca thibetana. The sequence continues at coordinate 79,848,838 of NC_065594.1, read as the reverse complement.
TTTTAGGCTTTGCTTCTCAAATTCAGCCTTTAATTCTGGAATGTGGTGTGTGTACAGTTGAAGTAAGGATTTACAGTTATAATGTAGTTAACCAATTCTTTCAGCACTATTTATTGAATATTCCATCCCACTGATTTATAATGCCATCTCTTTCATATACCAAACAACCATAGATGACTATTCTATGTCCTATGCTTATAAACTTGCCCTATGCTTATAAACTTGTGCCAATATCACATTGCTATAATTACTTAAACTTCACACTAAATTCTGATGTTTGGTATAACAAACCTCTCATTATTTTTCAAATGTGTCTTGAAAATTATTGATATTTACTCTTCCATTTAAAATTTAACATTCACCTATCAAACCACACACACACACACACACACACACACACACACCTGCCAGGATTTATAGTGGAACTACGCTGTATGAATAGATTAATACAAGAAGAAATGACATCTTTAGGACAGGCGCGGTGGCTCACACCTGTAATCCCAGCACTTTGGGAGGCTGAGGCGGGCAGATCACTTGAGGTCAGGAGTTCGAGACAAGGCTGGCCAACATAGCGAAACCCCATCTCTATTAAAAATACAAGAATTAGCCAGGTGTGGTGGCAGGCACCTGTAATCCCAGCAACTCAGGAGGCTGAGGCAGGAGAATCACTTGAACCCAGAAGGCAGAGGTTGCAGTGAGCCGAAATCATACTATTGCACTCCAAACTGGGGGACAAGAGTGAGACTTCGTCTCAAAAAAAAAAAAAAAAAGAAATGACATCTTTATAAAACTGAGTTCTCATTCATGAGCATGTTGCCTCCATATTATGTACTTAAGTAAATTTTTATAATTTTCTCCATAAAGATCTTCATGTTTTCTCTTTTTTGAAACAGGATCTCAGTCTGTCACTTAGGCTAAAATGTGGTTACCGATTATGGCTCCCTGCAGCCTCAACCTCCCTGACCCAATCCATCCTTCCACCTCAGGCTCTCAAGCAGCTGGGTCCACAGGCACGTATCACCACACCCAGCTAATTTTTGTGTTTTTTGTAGAGATGGGGTTGTGCCATGTTGCCCAGGCTGATCTTGAACTCCTGTTCAAGCATCTGTCCACCTTGGCCTCCCAAACTGCTATGAGGTGAGAGCCGCTGCACCCAGCCAACATCTTTTGTTTGGTATATTATAAAGTTCTTCATAGTTTTTTTTTTTTTTTTTCACATGTGTATTAGTCTATTGTCATATTGCTATAAAGAGCTACCTGAGACTGGGTAATTAATAAAGAAAAGAGGTTAAGACTCACAGTTCTGCAGGCTGTACAGGAAGCATGGTTGGGGAGGCCTCAGAAACTTACAATCATGGCAGAAGGGCAAAGGGGAAGCAAGCATGTCTTGACATGGCAGCAGGCGAGACAGAGAGAGTGAAGGTGGGAGAAGTAGTACACATTTAAACAACCAGATCTTGTGTGAACTCACTCACTATCACAAAAACAGCAAGGGGGAGGTCTGCCCCAGTGATCCATCACCTCCCACCAGGCCCCTCCTCCAAAACCGAAGATCATAATTCAATATGAGATTTGGGTGGGGCCACAAACCATATCATCCTGCCCCTGGCCCCTCCCAAATCTCATGTCCTTCTCACATTGCAAAACACAAGCACGCCTTCCTAACAGTCCCCCAAATTCTTAACTCATTTCAGCATTATCTAAAAGTCCAAGTCCAAAGCCTCATCTGAAGCAAAGTAAGTCCCTTCCACCTATAAGCCTGTAAAATGAAAAACAAGTTAGTTACTTCCAAACACAATGCAGCTACAGGCATTGGGTAAATGCTCCCATTCCAAAAGGGAGAAATTGGCCAAAACAAAGGGGCTACAGGCCCCACACATGTTTGAAAACCAGTAGGGCAGCCATTAAATCTTAAAGCTCCAAAATAATCTCGTTTGACACTCTATCTCACATCCAGGGCATGCTGATGAAAGAGGTGGGCTCCCAAGGCCTTAGGCAGCTCCACTCCTGTCGCTCTGCAGGGTACAGTCCCTCCAGCTGCTTTCACCGGCTGGTGTTGAGTGCCTGCAGCTTTTCCAAGTGCACTACACAAGCTGTTGGTGTATCTACCATTCTGGGGTCGGGAGGATGGTAGCCCTCTTATCACAGCAGTGCCCCAGTGAAGACTCTGTGTGGGTGCTCCAAAGCCACATTTCCCCTCTGCACTGCCCTAGTAGAGGCTCTCCATGAGGGTGCTGCCCTTGGAGCAGACTTTGGCCTGAACATTCAGGCATTTCCATATATCCTCTGAAATTCAGGTAGAGGCTCATAGACCAACTCTTGCCTTCTGCGCTCCTACAGGCCCAACACCTTGTGAAAGCCACCAAGGCTTGGGGCTTGCACCCTTTGAAGCAACAGCCTGAGCTATACCTTGGTCCCTTTTAGCAATCGCTGGAGCTAGAGCCACCGTGATGCAGGGTGCCACGTCCTGAGGTTGCATAGAGCAGCAGGGGCCCTGGGCCAGCCCACAAAACCATTTACCCCTTCTAGGCCTCCAGGCCTGCGATGGAATGAGCTGCTGCAAATGTCTCTGAAATGTCTTGGAGGCATTTCTCCCATTGTCTTGGCTTCTAACATTCAGCTCTTTACTTGTGCAAGTTTCTGCAGCCTTGAATTCCTCCAAAAAATGGGTTTTCTTTTTCTACCACATGGTCAGGCTGCAAATTTTCCAAACTTTTATGCTCTGCTTCCCTTTTAAGTTCTAGTTTCAGGTCATTTCTTTGTTTATGAGCATAGGCTTTTAGAAGCAGCCAGGCCAAATTTTTTTTTTTTTTTTTTTTTTTCCTGAAACAAAGTTTTACCCTTGTCCCCCAGGCTGGAATGCAATGACCCGATCTCGGCTTAGTGCAACCTCCGCCTCCTGGGTTCAAGCAATTCTTCTGCCTCAGTCTCCCGAGTAGCTGGAATCATAGGCGCCTGCCACCACACCTGGCTAATTCTTGTATTTACTTTTAGTAGAGACGAGGTTTCACCATGTTGGCCAGGCTGGTCTCAAACTCCTGACCTCAGGTGATCTGCCCGTCTCAGCCTCCCAAAGTGCTGGGATTACAGGCGTGAGCCACCGCGCCCAGCCCAGGCCAAATCTTGAACACTTCACTGCTTAGAAATTTATTTTGCCAGATATCCTAAATCATCTCCCTCAAGTTCAAAGTTTCCCAGGTCTCCAGAGCAGGGGCACAACGCTGTCAGTCTCTTCGCTAAAGCATAGCAAGAGTGACCTTTACTCCAGTTCCCAAGAAGTTCCTCATTTCCATCTGAGACCACCTCAGCCTAGACTTCACTGTCCATATCACTATCAGCATTTTGGTATCATTCAACAAGTCTCTAGGAAGTTCTAAACTTTTCCTCATCTACCTGTCTTCTTCCAAGCCCTCCAAACTGTTCCAACCTCTGCCCATTACCCAGTTCCAAAGTTGCTTCCACATTTTCAGGTATCTTTATAGCAATGCCCCACTTCTCTAGTATTTTCTGTATTAGTCCATTCTTACATTGCTATAAAGAACTACCTGATACTGGGTAATTTATGAAAAAAGTTTGACTCACAGTTCTGCAGGTTGTACAGGAGGCATAACTGGGGAGGCCTTGGAAAACGTACAATCATGACAAAAGGGTGAAGGGGAAGAAAGCACATCTTGACGTGGTGGCAGGAGAGAGTGAAGTGGGAAGTGCTATACACTTTTAAACAACCAGATCTCCTGAGAACTCACTATCACGACAACAGCAAGGGTAAATCTGCCTCCATGATCCAGTCACCTCCCACCTAGCCCTTCCTCTGACACTGAAGATCATAATTCAACGTGAGATTTGGGTGCAGACATAGAGTCAAACTATATCAATATGATGTAATTTTTTTATATTGCACTTTATCTTGTTTGTTGTTGGTATATAGGAATGTTGTTGGTCTTTGTATACTGATCCTGTAATCAAATTTTGCTGAATTCTCTTATTAATGTTAATGGTTTACATCTTCTATGTAAGTAATTATGATGAATGATAAAAAGTTAGACTTTCCTTTTTCATCCTTATGCATTTCACTTTTGAAATGGGCACTTATTGCCCTGATACAACTTTAATAAGATGTGGAACAGTAGTCATGAGACTGGCATCTTTATCTTGTTCCTCACTTAAAAGGGGATACTGACTGATGCTTACTATGAGTTTTATGAGATACCCTTTATCACGTTAAGAGGATTATCTTATCATTTCTCCTATATAAGTTTGTACTATAAATATGTGTTAAATTTTATGAAAACTTCTTTTTTGAATCTTCTAAGGTGATTGTATCATTTTATTCCTTTAATCCATAAATGTGGTAAATTATTTCAGTAAGCATTCTATTGTTAGACCATCCTTGAATTACTGGGATAAATCCTCCTTAGCCAAAATTGTGTTTTTATACATGCCACATATTATTTGCTCATGTTTCATTTAGGAATTTTGCATTTATGTTAATAAGGAAAACAAAACTATAATTTTTCTTTTTTTTTTTTTTTTTTGAGACAGAGTCTTCCTCTGTCGCCCAGGCTGGAATGCAGTGGGGTCGGATCTCAGCTCACTGTAAGCTCCGCCTCCCGGGTTCACGCCATTCTCCTGCCTCAGCCTCCCGAGTAGCGTAGCTGGGACTACAGGCGGCCGCCACCTCGCCCGGCTAGTTTTTTGTATTTCTTAGTAGAGACAGGGTTTCACCGTGTTAGCCAGGATGGTCTCGATCTCCTGACCTCGTGATCCGCCAGTCTTGGCCTCCCAAAGTGCTGGGATTACAGGCTTGAGCCACCACACCCAGCCTATAATTTTTCTTTCTTCATTTTATTTTACTATCCACATTAAATTTTACCACACTCGTCAAATAAATTGGAAAACTTTCCTTCCTTTTTAAAATTCTATTGAACTGTTTATGTAAAATAGGAGTTTTATACCATTATGAGGCAGGATAGGTAGCTAAGGAAGTGACCATGTTCTTGGGAGGCAGCAACCATGGTGACTGTACAATTAACACAACAAGCCTTTGCATTCACATTGAAATTGAACTCATTCAAGCAAAGCTGTCTTCAGTGGGGACTTTCCCCTCTAGAGAACATGCACAATTTTTTTTTTTTTTTTTTTGAGGCAGAGTTTTGCTCTTGTCACCCAGGCTGGAGAGCAATGGCAGGATCTCAGCTCACTGCAACCTCCGCCTCCCAGGTTTAAGCAATTCTCCTTGCCTCAGCCTCCCCAGTAGGTGGGATTACAGGCGCCAGCCAACACAGTCAGCTAATTTTTGTATTTTTAATAGAGACAGGATTTCGCCATGTTGGCTAGGCTGGTCTCGAACTCCTGACCTCAGGTGATTCATCCGCCTTGGCCTCCCAAAGTGACGAGATTACAGGCGTGAGCCACTGCCCCCAGCTTCTCTTAAAATTTTTAAGAATCCCTACCATATCTACAGTTTTGCACCTTGAAAAAATGCTGACTATTGTACTTCTGTGCCTTTTAAAATTCTTTTTCACCAAAAGTTTGTCTATTTTATTTGCCAGGGCTGGCGTGCAGTGGCGCAATCTCGGCTCACCGCAAACTCCGCCTCCCAGGTTTCCTGGGTTCAAGCAATTCTCCTGCCTCAGCCTCCCCAGTAGCTGGGATTACAGGCGCCCACCACCACATCCAGCTTATTTCTTGTATTTTTTAGTAGAGATGGGGTTTCACTATGTTGGTCAGGCTGGTCTCAAACTCCTGACCTCATGATCCACCCGCCTCAGCCTCCCAAAGTGCTGGGATTACAGGTGTGGGCCACCATGCTTGGCCTCCACCTTTGGTTTCTTTGAGCCTCCAATTGTTCCTTTGATTTCTAGTCATTCTTTTCTGTGCTCAATGTTATTTCTTCCTTCTTCACATCTTTGTTAATTTCTTTTTTTGCCCCTGAACCATTTTCTATGTTATTGCTAATGGCGTTTTAAAACCATCTGAAGCCAGGCGTGGTGGGACATGCCTGCAATCCCAGCTACTCAAGAGCATGAGATGGGAGGGCTGCTTGAAGCCATGAGTTTGAATCCAGCCTGAGCAACATAGTGAGAGCCTGTCTCTTAAAAAAAATTTACAAAAATAAAGTTGGTTTTCATATGTTTACCTTGTATCTAGTTATCTTGCTAAAATGTACTTATGACTTTGGATAGTTCATAGATTCCTTTAGGTTTTCCACCTATATAGTCATACCCTTTGCAAATGTTTTATTTATTCATTACCAATTATTAATTCTTATGCCTTTTCTTTTTTTCTTGACTTACTGCACTGTCTACAAGGCTAGGACCTCCAGCACAATCTTGAATAAAAGTGGTTAGAGCTGACATCCTTATCTTCTTCCCAATCTTAGAAAGTATTTAGTCTTTTACCATTGATTATTATGTTAGCTGGAGTTTTTTGTTTGTTTGTTTGATTTTTTAGATGCTCCTTATCTTATAGGGAAGATGACCTATTCTTAGTTTGCTAAGAGTTTTTTATCATGAACTAGAGTTAAATTTTGTCAAATGCTTCTTTTTTGTTTCTATTGAGATGAAAAGGTTTATATTTATGAATTCAAATTCTTTACTAGATATAGAGTATCTTAGTCTGTTTCATGTTGCTATAACAGAATATCTGAGACTGGGTAATTTATAAAGAAAAGAGATTTATTTAGTTCATGGTTCTGCAGGCTCGGAAGTGTAAGAAACACAAAACTAGCATCCATTAGGCTTTTAGTGAAGGCTATGCTTTAAAATGGTAGAGAAAGTTCAAGAGAGAAGCAGATACAAGTGAAGAGAGCAAGATCTGGGGTGCATCCGGGATTTATAACAATCCATTGTGTGAGAACTAGTTCATCCCTGTGGGAACTAATCCAGTTTCTCAGAATGAGCATGCACTACTGGGAGAACTACACCAAGCTATTCATGAGACATCCACCATGTTTTAAACACCTCCCACTAGCATCCACTTCACCACATCATGGACCAAATTCCAACACAAGCTTTGGTGGGGACAAACAAACCGTATCCAAACTATACTACACGACCATTAAATTTTCAATTTCTTGTTTTGTCAGTTTTGGTATTTATGTCTTTCAAGAAATTTGTCCATGTCATATAAGTTGCCAAATTTGGCCGGAGCTGGTGGCTCACGCCTGTAATCCCAGCACTCTGGGAAGCCGAGGTGGGTGGATCACCTGAGGTCAGGAGTTCAAGACCAGCCTGACCAACAGGGTGAAACCCCGCCTCTACTCAAAATATAAAAATTAGCCAGGTGCAGTGGTGCACACCTGTAATCCCAGCTAATACAGCCACCTCGCCCAGCCTCCTTTCTTATTTTTTAACATGAGCATTTAAAGCTACAAATTTCCCTCTAAGGACTGCTTTAGTTGTGTCCCCAGGTTTTATGTGTTTTCATTATCATTCAGCTCAACATATTTTCTAACCTCCTTTGTGATTTATTCTTTGATCCATAGGTAATATAAGCTGTGTGGCTTAATTTCCAAATATTTCAGCATTTTCCAAATATCTTTTTTTTCAATTTCTAATTTAACTTAATTTAGGTCACATATCTGTATGATTTTAATCTTTTTAATTTTGAGACTAGATTATGACATAGCGTATTATTTTGGCAAATGTTCAAATTGCAATTGAAAAGAATTAATATATGATTGTGTGTAGTGTTTTATAAATGCCAGTTATCTCAAAGTGGTTGATAATGTTGTTTAAACCAAATCTTGGGTGTAGTGTTTATATATTTCAGTTAGGCTCAGGTGATAAAGTTGTTAAAAGTATCTGTATCACCACTGAGTTTTTCTGTTTTATCAATAACTAAGAGAGGGGTACTAAACTCATCAAATGTAATTATAGATTTGGGGGCCAGGTGCTGTGGCTCATGCCTGTAATCCCAGCACTTTGGGAGGCCAAGGCAGGTGGATCACTTGAAGTTAGGAGTTCCAGACCAGCCTGGCCAACATGGCGAAACCCCATCTCTACTAAAAATACAAAAATTAGCCAGCTGTGGTGGCACATGCCTTTTGTCCCAGCCACTTGGGAGGCTGAGGCAGGAGAATCACATGAACCTGGGAGGCAGAGGTCGGAGTGAGCAGAAGATCATGCCACTGCACTCTAGCCTGGGCAACAGAGCAAGGCTCCGTCTCAAAAAGAGAAAAAAAAGAGTGTATATTTGTGCATTTTTCCCTTTAGTTCTGCCCATTTCACACTATTCTATTTTCTTCATGAATATTTATCTTTATTTCTTGAGTAAGTGACACCTGTTCCCCACCATCAGAAGCAGCAGTCCCAGGATGCCAGCTCACTCCACGGATGTCAAACCACTCCATTGTTTGAAAGACACACTCATACAGGCATTGGATGGAACCATACTTTACTCACGTAGAGAACAGACACAGCAAGAGATCAGCTTCAACAGTAAGCATTCACTTCCCCATGGCCAGCGGGTCGGACCACATAGCCAACGCAGGGAGATGGTCTGCATGCATCCATCTTGCGTTATAGGTGAAGGATGCCATCTGCTCCCTACTGGGAACAGATATCATAGTGGGGTTGGCCAGGCACACATGATGCACACACTTTAAGTAAAACAAGGGAATAAACATCTAGCCCAGAACAGGGGAAGATAATCCCAAGCAAAGCGATATGCCCAGCACAAATTGTGAGGTTTCTTTATCTCCATATAAGAAAATATTCCAGGTCCACACCACACTCTTACACAGTTGTTCAAGGGTCAACAGGCTGCACAAGACTGTCTTTATCAACGTTCTGAAATGTCCCTTTATTCTCGAATAATATACTTTTGTTGTTGTTGTTGTTGTTGAGATGGAGTTTTGCTCTTGTTGCTCAGGCTGGAGTGCAATGGCCAGATCTCAGCTCACTGCAACCTCCAGCTCCCAGGCTCAAATGATTCTCCTGCCTCAGCCTCCCAAGTAGTTGGGATTACAGGCATGTGCCACTCCACCCAGCTAATTTTGTCTTTTTAGTAGAGATGGGGTTTCTCCATGTTGGTCAGGCTGGTCTCAAACTCCTGACCTCAGGTGATCTGCCTCCTTGGTCTCCAAAGTGCTGGGATTACTGATGTGAGGCACTGCACCCAGCCTCTGATAATATTATTTGTTTGAAGTATACTTTTCTGATATGAAAAGCCACTCCATTTCCTCATGATTAATGTTTACATGGTATATAATATTTTTCTATCCACACACAAATTAGCCAGACATGGTGGCAGACACCTATAGTCCCAGCTACTTGGGGATGTGAGGGATCTAAGTTGCCTGCTCCTTATGAGAATCTAATGCCTGCTGATCTGTCACTGTCTCCCATCAACCCCGCATGGGACCATCTAGTTGCAGGAAAATAAGCTCAGGCTCCCACTGATTCTACAGGATAGTGAGTTGTATAACTATTTCATTATACATTATAATGTAATAATAATAGAAATAAAGTGCACAATAAATGTAATGTGCTTGAATCACCCTGAAACCATCCCCTTTCCCCTATCCATGGAAAAACTGTCTTACACAAAACAGGTCCCTTGTGCCAAAAAGGTTGGGGGCCACTGTTGTAGCCTGAGTGACAGAGTAAAACTGTCTCAAAAATTGTTGGGTTTCAGGCCACTATGTCACTATTTGTTTTCTAGTAGTACTAGATACTACAAGATGTTTTTGTTGTTGCTGTTGTTTTTTTTCCCCTCTTTGCCTGCACTATTTTGGATTGTTTTTGTTTTCCACTTTGTGTCCTGTATCGGCTTTTTATTATACCTCTTTTCACTCATGGTTCTAGGGGTTACAATATGCATTCTTAACTTATTACACACTTTACCATGAATTCATATTGGACCATTTTGTATATAACAAAGGAACCTTAAAATGATAGACTTCCATTTTTCCCTTCCTGTGCATTGTGCTATTATGGCCATTACACTTCACTTCTACCTAATTTAAGCCACACAATAAATCACCATTTTTATTTTGTTTTTGCTTTAAATTGTCAATTATGTTTTAAAGGAATTTAAAAATGAAAAAAGTATCTTCTATTTACCCACAAATGCTCAAGTGTTCTTCATTCCTTCTTGTAGACATGATTTTTTCTACCTGGTATCTTTTTCCTTCAGCCTTCCTTTAACATTTCTCATAGTGCAGACCTGCTAGAGACTAATTTTCTAACCTATCTGAAAATATCTTTATTTCCCCTTCATTTTAGAAGGATATTTTCATTGGATATAGGTTGACATCTTCTTCTTTCTGTACTCTGAAGATGTTATTCCCTTGGCTTATGTTGTTTCTGATGAGAAGTCATTCTTCATGTTTCCTAAATTTAGTTAGTTGTCTTTTATTTCTCTTTGTCTTCAGTTTTTAGAAATTCAACTATAATGTGCCTAGTTGTGTTTTTTCTTTTTTCTTTTTTTTTTTTTCTTGAGACAAGGTCTGGAGTGCAGCGTCCCAGGCTGGAGTGCAGCAGCATGATCAAAGCTCACTACAGCCTTGACCTCCTAGGCTCAAGTGGTCCTCCTGCCTCAGCCTCCTGAGTAGCTGGGATTACAGGCATGTGCCACTACATCCAGCTAATTTTTTTTGTAGTTTTGGTAGAGACAGTGTTTCACCATGTTGCCCAGGCTGGTCTTGAACTCTCAGAGTCAAGCAATTGGCCTGCCTCAGCCTCCCAAAGTGCTGGGATTACAGGTATGAGCCATACCGTAGGGTATGGGCCCCTACTTGTGTTTTCATTTGTTTATCTTACTTGGGGTTTGTTAAACTTCTTGAATCTGTAGGTTTACAGTTTTCCTCCAATATGTCAGATTTTTCAGTCACTATTTCTTCAAAATTTTTTTCTTCCTTATTCTCTCCTATCCTTATGGGTTTCCTGTTTCACAATCTTATCCAAGAGGTCATTCATTTTCCATTAAAATTGTCCCCCTAGCATTTTGCTGTCTGTGCTTCAGTTTGGATCTATTTTTTGCCATGTCTTCAAGTGCACTGATTCTACCTTCTGCCATGTCAAATCCACTGTTAAGCCCATCCTGCATAATTTTCCCTTTAGATATCATATTTTTCAGTTCTTGAATTTCTCTTTGGTTCTTTTGAAATAGTTTCCATTTTTCGACTAATATTTCCTATCTGTTCATTCACTAGGTCCTTCTTTTCCTTCATTTTCTTTCTTTTTTTTTTTTTTTTTTTTTGAGACGGAGTCTCACTCTGTTGCCCAGGCTGGAGTATAGTGGTGTGATCTCGGCTCACTGCAACCTCCACTTCCCAGGTTCAAGCAATTCTCCTACCTCAGCCTTCCAAGTAGCTGGGATTACAGGTGCCTGCCACCACGCCTGGCTAATTTTTTCATTTATTTATTTTTTTTTTTTTAGTAGAGACAGGGTTTCGCCACGTTGGCCAGGCTGGTCTAGAACTCCTGACCTCAAGTGATCCACCTGCCTCGGCCTCCCAAAGGGCTGGGATTACAGGTGTGAGCCACCACACATGGCCTCCTTTAATTCTTAAACATTTAAAATACTCACATTAAGCTCTTTTCTGCTTATTCTCATATTTCTGTCAACTCTCAAGTCCTTGTCTGTCTCTATTGACTGCTTTTCTCCTAGTTACACATATCAATTTCCTACTTCTTTGCTTTTCTTTTTTCTTTTTTTTTTTTTTTTTGAGACAGAGTCTCACTCTGTTGCCCAGACTTGAGTGCAGTGGTGCAATTTCAGCTCACTGCAACATCTGCCTCGAGGGTTCAAGCGATTCTCCTGCCTCAGCCTCCTGAGTAGCTGAAACCACAGGCTCATGCCACCACACCCGGCTAATTTTGTATTTTTGGTAAAGATGGGGTTTCACCATGTTGATCAGGCTGGTCTTGAACTCCCGACCTCAAGTGATTCGCCCAACTCGGCCTCCCAAAGTGCTAGGATTACAGGTGTGAGCTACCACTCCTGACCTTTTCTAATAATCTTTAACATTTATGCTAAATATTGTGAATATTACTTTGGGTCTGGATTGTATCTTTCTTCGAAGAATTTTGTTCTGGCAGGTTTTTTTTTTTTTTTTTTTTTTTTTTTTTTTTTTTGAGATAGAGTCTTGCTCTGTCACCCAGGCTGGAGTGCAGTAGCGCAATCTCAGCTCACTGCAGCCTCAACCTCTCAGGCTCAAAAGATCCCTCCATCTCAGCCTCTGAAGTAGGTGGGACTACAGGCATGTGCCACCACCCCATCCCCAATAGCTAATTTTTAAATTTTTTGTAGAGATGGGGTTTTGCTATGTTGCCCAGCCTGGTCTTGAACTCCTTGTCTCAAGCTATCCTCGCAACTCAGCATCTTGAAATACTGGAATTATAGGCATGAGTCACCACACTCAGCCTTACATGGATTTTTTTTTTTCCTTCCTAGACAGTCTTGCTCTGTCACCCAGACTGGAGTGCAGTGGTGCGATCTTGGCTCACTGCAACCTCCGCTTCCCGGGTTCAAGCAATTCTCCTGCCTCAGCCTCCCAAGTAGCTAGGATTACAGGCACCTGCCACCACACCTGCCTAATTTTTGTATTTTTAGTAGAGCTGGGGTTTCACCATGTTGGTCAAGCTGGTCTCAAATTCCTGACCTCATGATCTGCCTGCCTTGGACTCCCAAAGTGCTGGGATTACAGGCATAAGCCACTCTGCCCGGCTGGATTTTTTTTTTTTTTAATGACATATCAGCCAGGTGGCTCACGCCTGTAATCCCAGCACTTTGGGAGGCCGAGGTGGGCGGATCACTTGAGGTCAGGAGTTCGAGGCCAGCCTGGCCAGCATGGTGAAAGCCTGTCTCTATTAAAAATACAAAAATTAGCTGGGCATGGTGGTGGGTGCCTGTAATCCCAGCTACTTGGGAGGCTGAGGGAGAAGAATCCCATGAACCCAGGAGGTGGAGGTTTCAGTGAGCTGAGGTCACGCTATTGCACTCTAGCCTGGGCAACGAGAGCGAAACTCCGTCTCAAGAAAAAATAAATAAAATAAAATAAAATAACACATCAACTCAATTGTTTTAAAATTTTGTTTGCATGGGTCTAGTAGACACTTTAGGGTCAGAATAGCCATACTCCTATGTTGTTAACTGGTGTGTTTAGTGAGGTCTCTCTTGTGGCTGACTGAAAGTCCAACATCTCTTCCAGTGCAGTATGATTTCTGGAGTCTCCATTCAGCTACACTGTAGGTACTCTCTGCCAGGTCTTGCAGAGTTTCTCCCTGTGGATACACAGCTTATATTCTGCCAAAGACTTAAGTGGCCCTTATGCAGACTTTTAGTGCTACTCCTCTGTGGAGCTCCCCCTCTGGTACCTGACCTAGCAATTATAGAACTCAACAGCCCAAAAATTCAATCTCCATATCTTCAACTCATGAAGACCACAATATTCTACAAGGGTTACACCTCCCTGCACCATGGATCACAAAATGCCTCCACACAGAAAGGCAAATTACGAGGCTCAACTTGTACATTTTCCTTCTCTGACAGATACAGTCCCATACTGCCTATTGTCCAAGATCTGAAAACAGTTGTTTCATGTATTTTGTCCAGTTGTATGTGGTTTACACTCTGTTATTTTGGCTTGCCAAAAGAGGAGTGATTGTTCAATAACTTGTCAACAATTATATATATGTATTATATAAAATGAATAAAACTTACCAAAACTGAGAGATGATCTAGAAAATATAACATCGAAAATTTTATATATACACTGGCCAGGTGCAGTGGCTCACGCTTGTAATTCCAGCACTTTGGGAGGTCAAAACGGGTGGATCACCTGAGGTTGGGAGTTCGAGACCAGCCTATCCAACATGGAGAAGCCCCGTCTCTACAAAAAATACAAAATTAGCCAGGTGTGGTGGTGCATGCCTGTAATCCCAGCTACTCAGGAGGCTGAGGCAGGAGAATCACTTGAACCTGGGAGGCGGAGGTTGTGGTGAGCCAAGATCACACCATTGCACTCCAGCCCAGGCAACAAGAGTGGAACTCCGTCTCGAAAAAAAATTTTTCATGTGTATATATACCAAAACTGAGAGATGATGTTGAGTTTTGGTGGGTTATATTCATTTTATGTTAATGATATATGTATAATATATATGATATACATCCAAATATATATAAATTTTCTTTTTTTTTTCCTTTTGGAGACAGTCTTGCTCTGTCACCCAGGCTGGAGTGCAGTGGTGCGATCTTGGCTCACTGCAACTTCCGCCTCCCTGGTTCAAGCAATTCTCCTGCCTCAGCCTCCCAAGTAGCTGGGACTATAGGCACCCACAACCACACCTGGCTAATTTTCTGTATTTTAGTAGAGACGGGGTTTCACCATGTTGCCCAGGCTGGTCTCGAACTCCTGAGCTCAGGTAATCCGCCCACCTCAGTCTCCCAAAGGGCTAGGATTACAGGCGTGAGCCACCGTGCCCAGCCAAATATATATAAATTTTCTATATCATATTAACTTTCTATATCATCTTCTGTTTTGGTAAGTTGTATTTCTTCCATGTTTTAAATATCTCAAATTAGTCATTATTATTATTTTATACATGCAATAATTATTTCCATATTCCCATATGTTGGTGATCAACTTCTTTGCATACCATTCCTTCTTGTAGTCCACTTTCTCCTGCTGGGTTTAATACACTTTTTCCTCCTATACATCCTACACCTCCTGTAACAATTATCAAAGGGCTTTAAGTGGTAAATTCCCATGTTTGAAATCTGGAAAAGTGGGAATTTACTACTGTAAAACCTGTAATCATTATTAAAAGTCTGTAAGTGGTAAATTTCCACTTTCTGAAATCTGGTTTTTGTTGAGCTTTCAATTTTGAATAATAGTTTAGCTGGGTATGGCATCTGAGTTATAGTTATTTTCTCTCAGGCCTTTCAAAATATTATTCCTTTGTCTTCAGACCTGACTTGTTAATGTTGAGAAGTATGCTGCTAGCCTAAATGTTGCTTCTTTGTATGTAATAGTTTGATAGTTTCTGATGTTATCTTATCTACCTTTGATTATCCAATAAAAATTTACTGATATTTCTTCTCTCTTTCTCTCTCTTTTGAGATAAGGTCTCACTCTCACCCTGTCACCTAGCCTTGAGTGCAGTGGCGTGATGACAGCTCACTGCAGCCATGACCTCCTGGGCTTAAGTACCTCCTGAGTAGCTGGGACTACAGGCGCATGCCACCATGCCTAGCTAATTTTTTTATTTTTTGTAGAGATGAGGTCTCATGATATTGCCCAGACTTGTCTCAAACCCCAGGGCTCAAGCAATCCTCCTACCTCAGTCTCTCAAAGTGTCGAGATTACTGGCGTGAGGTACCGTGCCTGGCCTGATACTTATTTAAGGCACTTACTATATTTTGTGTTAGCCCCTTTCCATACTTTAACACTATTTACCTTGTATTATTTCGTTGTGTTCCATATTTGCCTTAATCCCACCATTAGAGAACAAGCTACCTGACACTATACGAAGTACTATACATCTTTTCCTATAAAGAGGCACCATGTTCTTTCATGGACTGGGGGGTGGTACACAAAGAATAAAGAAGGATGGGAGTGGTGGCTCACACCTCTAATCCCAGCAGTTTGGGAGGCCAAGGCAGGCGGATCACCTGAGGTCGGGAGTTTGAGACCAGCCTGACCAACATGGAGAAACACCATCTCTAGCTGGGCGCAGTGGCTCACGCCTGAAATCCTAGCACTTTGGGAGGCCCAGGCAGGCAGATCACGAGGTCAAGAGATTAAGACCATTCTGGTCAACATGGTAAAACTTCACCTCTACTAAAAATATAAAAATTAGCTGGGTGTGGTGGTGTGTGCCTGTAATCCCAGCTACTTGGGAGGCTGAGGCAGGAGAATCACTTGAACCTGGGAGGCAGAGGTTGCAGTGAGCTGAGATCACGCCACTGCACTCCAGCCCGGGTGACAAGAGCTAAACTCCGTCTCAAAAAAAAAAAAAAGAAAAGAAAAGAAAAGAAAAAAAGAAAAAGGGAAAAAAAAAAAAAAGAAAAGAAACCTCGTCTCTACTAAAAATACAAAAATTAGCTGGGCATGGTGGTGTGTGCCTGTAATCCCAGCTACTCGAGAGGCTGAGGCAGGATAATGGCTTTAACCCAGGAGGCAGAGGTTGCAGTGAGCCAAGATGGCGCCATTGCACTCCAACCTGGGCAACAAGGGCAAAACTCCATCTCAAAAAAGAAAAAACATCAAAATGCTGAATCTGAGTTTAGCAACAGAGGCTCATCTCAAAGACTGCCTAGATATGGCTAATGTTTAAGAACAAATAAGTTATGTGTGCATTGACTATTCTATTCATAATGTATTGTCTGGCTTTCAGCAGATGGCTGGCATTCTTAGGAACTGTTTACATATCAAAAAGGTATTTGTTAAGCTCAGCAAAGTTTTCATCTGCCAATTTAGGAGTTTATCAGTGTGTATACACATCTGTGTCTGCGTGAGTGTACTGGGAAGAGGAATAGTCCCAACTACTCCCCAGCTACAAAATCTAAGTTGTTTGCATCGCTAGGGTTCATACATATCAGAGCAATTCTGAAAGCATAAGAAGAAAACCACCTGAAATGTATTCATATGACAGACTGAAAAATCTCCTGGGTGTAAACTTATCTTAAGCAAAGAGAAGATCAAATAGTTTCATTTAGAAACAAAGCTTTGGTGCTTAGTGGTGTAATTTTGAAAGTACCATAGTGCCTGATACTGGAAATCATCTCTACCACAACTACTTTGGATTCAAATCTAGGTTCTAAGAAAAGAGAGGGGTATAAGTAAAAATGAAAATATCGGTTTTTATTAAAACCAGTAACAAAATACATTGCAAACCATTTTGAAACCCTTTGAGACAGCACAGCACAGATAATTAACAATAAATGCCTCAGAGCTTTAGCGTCTCTATATTACCCATACAGTCAACACCAGCTGTATCCAGAAAAAGCAGCAACAATGCACACAGAAGAGATGCCTGACAAGAGGGGCAACACCCAGCAGACCTATCATCAGTGCATGCAGGCGGGGCGTAGTGGCTCACACCTGTAACTCCAGAACTTTGGGAGACCAAAGCGGTTGGATCACCTGAGGTCAGGAGTTCGAGACCAGCCTGGCCAACATGGTGAAAACCCATCTCTATTAAAAATACAAAAATTAGCTGGGCGTGGTGGTGCGTGCTTGTAATCCCAGCTACTTGAGGCTGAGGCAGAAGAATCCCTTGAATCAAGGAGTCACAGGTTTCAGCGAGCTGAGATCGTGCCACTGCACTCCAGCCTAATGATGGAGCGAGACTCCATCTCAAAGAAAAAAAAAAGAATGCTGGGGGAATACTACTTAGGAAGTGAATTTGTAACCTCTTCCTCACACCCACAATACAGTCAATTTTTGTTACTACACTGAAGATAATTATACTCACTATGAGTATGATGATTTAAAATCAAGATAGTTCTGACTTTATAAAAGCATGTGGTTATTTTAATAATTGAAAACTCCTACATTTCCCTCTAGTTTAGACATTTTAAAACAGCTAGAAATAGAATGTCCAGAGAAATCTTTCTCAGAATGACAACCAATATGAAAAATATCATCCAATGAACTAAAGCAGGGGAGTACTGCTGAAGTTTAATTTCCACACAGTATACACCATGTTACTATAAAATAACACTTTGTACTTACCTTCCTCAGAAGAAAACATCCTTCTCCCACCCCCTCCTTCTTATTTTTAAGACGGAGTTTCGCTCTTGTCTTGTTGCCGAGGCTGGAGTGCAATGGTGTGATCTCGGCTCACTGCAACCTCCGCCCTCCAGGTTCAAGTGATTTTCCTGACTCAGCCTCCAAACAGCTGGGATTACAGGCATGCACCACCAGGCCCGGCTAATTTTGTATTTTTAGTAGGGACAGGGTTTCTCCACGTTGGTCAGGCTGGTCTCAAACTCCCAACCTCAGGCAATGCTCCTGCCTAGGCCTCCCAAAGTCCTGGGATTACAGGTGTGAGCCCTGCATGACCAAACCTCCTTATTATTATTTTAGCTTTCTAGGGATGAGAATGAATACAAATGGTTCTGTGGCCCCGATCTCCAATTAAAGCCCAGACCTCAACCCTCTTACTGTCTTTTTTGCCAGAAGCAGCACTAACCTTCATTCTAACAAGGAGGGAGGGATGTCAGAGCAATGTCACACAGCAGCAGACACTTTGAGGGAGAAAGACCAGAAAGGAAAAATGGAGAAAGGATAGGAGGCTGAGAGGAAAAGACAGAAAAAGAACTCCAGGGCTGGGGGCGGTGGCTCATGCCTGGAATCCCAGCATTTTGGGAGGCCGACGTGGGTGGATCACCTGAGGTGAGGCGTTCTAGACCAGCCTGGCCAACATGGTGAAACCCTGTCTCTTCTAAAAATACAAAAGTTAGCCAGGTGTGGTGTCGGGTGCCTGTAGATCCAACTACTTGGGAGGCTGAGGCAGGAGAATAACTTAAATCAGGGAGGCAGAGGTTGCAGTGAGCAGAGATGGAGCCACTATATACACTCCAGCCTGGGCGACAGAGTGAGACCTCGGTCTCAAACAATAAAAATAAAAAATTAGAAAAGGAACTCCAAAATCCTGAGTTGAGTATAGACGCTCTAGTATAGACATTGCAGACCACCGGACCGAACCGTCTCTCATGAACCGGTCAAACTCCTCCTGGGCTTTCCTAGAAAGGGCTGGGGACAGACTCAGGGGGCTGAGCCCAGGACAGAGCCCCACCAGGCGCTGTCAGGGCGGTTTCCCGACCACACGTCCCTGTCCGAAAACAACCTCACAGCAAATGTGGCTATGCCAAGTCCTTCATGTATCAGTTAAATGTCCTCCTCTTCTTTATGAATTTGTATTATTTATAAGACACTTGACACACGTTTAAACACTTACATTGCTCCTGCGACTCAGGAAATAGGGCTTGTTCAGCTGAGGGAAAAAAAGCATGTAATGAGGGAGTTAACAAGGGCTGATATTTTTTTACAACATTCTTTAAAAACTGAAAAACCTCTTTAAACACCAGGAACAGCTTAAATAATTCACTGTGGGCCTGAGGGGCCCGTGTGGACGTTTCCCTCGCGGGTCACTTTCTGGCCGCGGCCTCCCCGAGTGTCATCTGCCACGGTGGGCCCGGAGGGCGACGGGCTCCAGGCCTCGGTCTCAGCGGTCCCCAGGCTACCGGGGCCCACAGGGGCCACCCGGACCTGGGGAGGCCGGACCCCGGAAGTGGGTCGAGGCCGGCCGTGCCAGCCGGACTTGGGGAGCCCGAACCCCGGAAGTGGGTCGAGGCGGGCCGTACCTTTTGACCGCTGGGTGCGCGGGAAGTCGGAAGCAGGCGGAAGTGCGGCCCTCGAGGCGGTCGCGGCCTGTGGGGGCCTGGAGCGAGTTGCTCCAAGGCCGTAGGCTGGGCCTGGGCCGCAGCCGTGGGAAGCCGACGATGCCTGAGGAGCTCTGTCCTCGGCCCACCCTGGGAACTTGTATGGCCGCAGGAAAGGATCAGGAGAGGCCGCTGCCCTTCTCCCACCTGCTCTAGGCTCCCTCGGCGGGCCGATGTGGGGAAGGGGAAGGGGAAGGGGCCGCCCCGAGGCTCTAGGGGCGACTCCTAGGCCGGGTTCTCCGACTTCAGGCCCTCCTGGCGGTGGTTTCGCGGGAGTGAATTGAGGGAGCTGCTTTCGCTCAAGTCCCTCACATGCCCGAGGGCCCGGGAATCGTGAAGCCGGGCCTGCCAGCCCGGTAGGAGGAAGGGGTACTTAGCGCTGCAGCAGTACTCGGCCGGCGCCGGGCTAGGTCTGCTGTGGGGACCGCGCCGGCGTAGGAAAACGCAGTGCAGGGAAGCACCTGCCCCCGCCCACCTTGACTAAGGGGCCGCCGCGCCCCTCCTGGGTCATGCGCGCGGGGGGTCTCAGGATGTCGAAACCCGGGACCTCGCGGCCCTCGAGTGCTCGCCTGCCAGGGGGCGACCTAGGTACCCTTTATCGTGCCCTACTCCCCATGGCAGAGAGAGTTCGACGTTCCCAAGGAGGGAGTCTCCATGGAGGAATTCGTCCTGCTTCACTTCCAGAGTTGAAAGCCCGGAGGCCGTCGGTTCTGCAAAGAGGAGCAGTCGGGCGCGGGCTAGCAAGCAGCTGATGAAAATAATTGTCCTCGTACACACAGCCCTGCGCCCAGGGGCGCGCGTGCACACACACACACACACACACACACACACACACACAACTTGCCTCCTCTAGCCGCCCAACCTTAATATTCTGGGCATGCAGTTTTCAACAACTTGCTTGACACAATAACAAAGACATTTAAATGCCAGGACGCAGACTTCACTTTTTAACCTGCTGAGAGGAGCTACTTTCAAAGCTTCCCTACCGCGAATAAACTGACAAAAAATATGGGGTGCACTTATAAATTAAACACCTTACCCTCAGAGCAACATGCGTTAATCAGGTTTCTAAGGCAATAGCCATCTCTGTCTTTTCCTATTCACCCAAATAATGCCCCAAGAAGGAACCCCTTTACACAAGAGAGAGCTGGGGGAAAAAAAAATGAATTATACCCATTGCTAGTAAAAAATCATCTTAAATCAATAGAGCACCACTTGAACTTGAGTTTCTATTGTTTCACTGAATCATCAATGTTTTTAATTAAACACAGCTACCCTTTCTGTTAAAACATTACATAAAAGGGTTAGGTTTCTACTTTTGTTGAGGCAGCTGGCGTTTGTTGGCTGTTGTGTTTGAGCAACAGACTGTTCAATAGAAGCGAGAAATAGCTCAACGCGCTCTTAATAGACCTGTTTCAACAATGTACCTTGAAAAGGAATACATTGTGTTATTGTGTTAGTTTGCTACAAACCTATTAAAAGAAAAATAGCATCCATCAGGTCTAACAAAACGCATTTGTATTATACGTACTTATCTGCTTCAAATACACTTCTTGGCACAATGTCTAGAATTCAACTAGATCATCAAGAGCTGGACAGAAGAACACATACCAGTTAGGTAATGATACACGGGCTAAAAATAATAATAAAGAAAGGACTAAGCAGACGGTAATTGCTACTTTTTTGTGTGTCATGAGAAATACAGGCAACCCTATTTCAATTAAAAATATATTGCAAAAGTGTGGACTCCTATGACAAAAACAATTCTAAAAATATTTGTAGCATGGGAATATTGATCCAAATCCCATATTTGGAACGAATCTGATACACTTTCGATAGGAATTTGTTTCAGAGAAGGATTCAGGGCAGAAACGATGCATTTTTTAAAGCAGAATTAAACAGCACAGAGCCCGGTTCTTTAGGGAAATGCGCGAAACAAACAAATCGAAAGCAAGCGTTCCAGCCAAGAGGTTGGGGAGCCCCGTTGCCTGGCAGTAGGAAAGGAAGTGCTTCTTGAAAGTGCTCTCTTAAAAATGATTTTCTAAACTAATTTTATTGCATTTTAAACACAAAGTGAAACTTGAAGCAAAGAAACAGGACATTACCGCTACCGAACAGAACCTATGGTCTATTGCAGGAAGGACTGCCACTTGGACCACAGACCTTTAGAAAAAGCAGAAAGGCAAATGATTAGGCTAATTTAACGCGGAGATCTGCTTAGCAGAAAAGACACTCAAAGTAGCATCTGTCTAGGAAAACATCTTTTGCTTCCACACAAGGCACTCGATTTGGTTTCCAACCTTGAGTTCTCAACATTCAACTTTCAAGTGCAACAATGTTGGGGGCACAAGAGAATAGTAGATTATCTGCAAATGAACACAATTGTATAAAAAAGAGACTTACATAACTTACAATGGCACCGTATGTGAGATATCTACTTTAACAAATAGGTAGAGCAATATTTTGCCCAATAAAGTCAATCATTTGTTACATTTTGAATAAGTAAATTGTCACATGAAGATTTAGAAAAATGTTACCCTGAAACATTAAACGATAGTTTTGCCATATTACAAAATAGCTATTTTAAACTTTTGTATAAGACGTTTGAAGCCAAATGGCTGATATGACTGTTCTCTTCAGCTGAAACATTTTTTTTTCTTCTCAACAAGGGTGTGTGTGAATGATGTGTGTGCATACTGGAGGTAGTTGAAAAGAATTTGATTAATACTTAAGACTTTTCACTAATGTCTCCCCTCTAGTCCAAATTTACTTTTTAAATTAATTCACTTGGATTTAAAGAACAGAAATGAGATAATAAACCGCAAATTACAGATTATAAAAATGAGTTTCTCAAATGTATAAGATTTTTGGAAGAGTGCATTTTCAAGGTGAGAATTTTTGATGTGTCTGATAATCTACCAAATATGAGAGGAATGTCACAATAAAATTGGTTTTACCATGATATGAAATGTTGTTGCTGAAGCTTTATAAAGTGTTTGATTTACATTTAGAACTTTTAGAAATATTTGTGTGTCTGAAGTTGAACTATCTAGAGAGAAATATTCAATGCATTTTAATTTCAAGAGATTGTTCAAATAAACAAAGAATCACCAAAGATATCATTTGAAAACCCAGCAAAGGAAGAAGTGTATTTTAGAGGAAGACTGTAATCTGATTCTTTGTTTTGTTCTTGGTCTTGAAAATCCTTGATACTCCACTTTCTCAAAGAATTTTCAATAGTCTATGAAAGCCAAATATTTTTATTTATCTAAAGTTTAAAAAAGTCCACATAGTATGTACTATAATTTGTCTCCCTTTAAACAATAGGAAGAAGACTATTATTAGATTACTAGATTACTTTCTATATCCCTCCCAAATTGTTCCTAGAAAGAAACTTCTGATCTGTTCATTTATCATCACTAATATCTAAAAGAGTTTTAACCAATCAAATAATAAAAATATTTTTACTGCCATTGATCTTAAGCAGCATCTAATTTGAAAGATTTTACAGACTACATTTTCAAAGCACCAAGCATCTTTACAGTTTCTTGGTCGGCCTTCAGTAGGTAAATGAGTGTCATTTCAGATTTCCTTTCAGCTTCTTTTGCCTTTTAATTCACAAGTATGGAAAATAAGAGAGGTTAATGTTTTTAAACATTTCTGCTACACACCATTATTTCAGTGCCATTCTCTGGTGTTGTGTCTGAAAAACGGGTGGCCGAGCCTGCTGCCCGCAGCGCCAGACATTCAGCCGGATCCACCCCTGGGCACAGTCATCAGGGGGAAGAGATTCAGCTTCCAAACTTGATTAAAAACAGCCCAACAATTTCTGCCCCGTTAAAGAACTGTGTGATTGGAGAAGCTGAGTAAATTGCATCAGAGAGGAGGTGGCTGAGGTCTATGTCTCTTTCAAGTGGGAGCAGCGAGAAGCTGAAATAGGCAGTTAGACAGTGTGCTGCGGAAGGCCAGCTTGTCCACCAAAATCGCAGTTAAAGTCCACTTTACAGGATTTAGGTGCTGAGATGGAGTGATTCTCCCTTATAATTTTTCACCTTAATTTGAAAGGAAAAAGAAAACACACACACCTGCCAAAGACCTACAAAGATGCTTAGGAATTATTAACTTATTTCTGAGTTACTGAGACCTTTTGTTTTCTATTTAGAAAATATTTCAAGATATGCTTCTCTCCTGAAAGCTACAATCTGAAAGATATAATTACAAGAAAAACACTAAAAGGGGAAAAATGAAGTAGGAATGAGGAGTGTGTAGGTTGGTGAATAAAATAGGTATCTGTCAGCATCTTTTTAATGATACATTGTTATTGTTGCTTGGTTTGTGATATTTTTATAGTAAAAACAAGACATCCAAACAGGAATCCAAATATGAATGGAAGTGGGAGGTTTTCTGGTGTGTTTCGATACTAAAATGAACACTATGTCTGTATGTGCCTGTGTGTTCTCCTTCAATTCAAATTTTTATTCCAGAAAGTGGTGGTGCAATTTGTTACTTTTTTTCTGGGCACAGGAGGAGGAAAATATGATACATTTGGGGATTTTTCAGTAGAGCTGTGTTTAGTTTTAATTTTCCTGTATTTTAAAATAAACACTTTGACCAAAGCATGTTTGATCTTTGCAAGAAGGAAGTATACATTGTGAAGGAATGTGCAGCGGTTGGGTATGAAAATGGGGTTGTGACTCACAGCTGCAGGCAGAAAAAAAAAGGCGTCGTGGTGTCAGCCAGAGGTGTTCAGTCTAATAATTCAAGCTGTAAACTGTATCCCCTAAAATTACCTACATAATAAATCATTGTGCAAAGAAAAAAAAGAAGTTTGGACTGAAAAGTGTAAGTGAAACAGAATCCTCAGGAGACTTCAATGCTGGGATCTATTGGCAATGAAGTGAAATACAGGCTTATTTTGTTCAAAACTTTAAGGATCAGAATAATATTGAAAATTACTCTAGCACAACTGATTTTTTTTTTTTTTTCTGGCTTGGGTTTCAACACATTTCTACGTAGTCTGTCACAAAAATGGGCTTATGTATTTCTCTCCTGATCACACAGCCGAAACTGCTTTATAGAATTTACAGTCGACTTAATGCAGTTTCAAGAAAAAGCTCAAGAATGGCTTTATTTTAATAAAAGTGATTATACCTAAGTTATCAAATGCATATCAAGAATGGAGGCAGAAATTTTTCTGACAATTCTTTTAGATTCCTGTCTCATATTACAGTGTTGCTTATAGGTACCAAAGAAACCACAAAATTTATGTAACGTGGTAAATTAGCTTGCCTAAGAATTCACTGCTAGGTTGAAATACTTAGGCACTGCGGTTGGCAAAGCCAGTGCCAAGTCCTGAAGACTTGAGAAACGTGAACGTTTGGGGACAGAATGCACCGTTTGGAGCAGAAACGAGCTCCGTGGCGGGAGAAAAGATGCAATTGTCAAGAGGAAGTTTAAAGGCCAAAGACACAAGAAGTCTTTGAAACAATAAGGGTGAAGAAGTCAAGAAGCAGACTCGCCAAAGCCACATTGAAACAATTTATTTTATAGGATCCCTATATTTCCAAAATTAGTAAACAGAGCCACACTGGAAACACGGGCTGTGGGCTCTCGAGCTCACACGGGCCTCTCGAAGAGGAGAGAGTCAGGTTGTCACGGGTCTCTTTCGCCTGGGTATTTCACAGGAAAATATAAGGAGGAGGGAGGCTCGAGAAAGCTGACTCCAGCGAAGTTTGCAATAAGGATTAACTGGAGAAAGGAAGTCCACAGTAATTAAAACCCCTACCCTGGCTCATTAGTATTCATGACTGAATGTCCAGCTTTTCTGTTTATCTTTCTCCCAGGATCAATATCGGAGCAGCGTGGGCCTGGGAGGAGCCCAAGTTGGGCTCCGCGTGCGCCTGACCTTTCGCGCCCTCCCTCCAGGTCAGCGCATCTTCAGAACCGCCGGCCAACGCCGCACAAGCGCTCATTAAATCCACCATTCACGGGCGGGCGGGCGGAGGCTGGGGGACAGGACTGAGGGTGGGGACGGGGCCAGGGGCAGGCAGACCCAGCCGACACCAAAGAGTTTCGGGAAACCACACTCGGCCACCTAACCACTGTGGGCCCAGTGGACCAAGAGAGAGAAAGGAACAAGAACCAGCTCTGGCTGCAACAAGAGGCTCCAGCGCAGCTTCTGGCAGGCCCTCGCTGGCTCGGCCTGGTTCCAGACCCTAAGTTTAGGGGGCTTTGCCTGTTGGGGTCGGGGGACGGGCAACATAGGAACCCCCGCGAAAAGGGAACCACACTCCCACCTCCAGTTCTGCCAGTCAGTATCCTATACAGGTCTCCGCCGGCCTCCGCGGAGCAGCCCAGTGGCTGAGCATTAACTGCGATGATTATCTCTGACATTATTAACGTTATTATTATTTCTACCCCCCACCTTCTCTAGCAGCTCTGAGCTCCCTTCTGCTCTCCAGGGCCACCGGCTTGGCCTCTAGGGCAGAGGTAAACCTGGCCCCGGGAGTTTGGGAAAGGGAGAGGTTGAGGCCAGGTTCGGGGGACGCGGGGGCCAGGCAGCTCTTCCCTCACTCCAGATTTCCTGGGAGGTGAGGGGGCGCCTCCCCTCCCTACGCCCGAGGGCTGGAGGGCGCGCCGGCAGGCGAGGCAGCCTGGCCTCTCGCAGCCCCTGGGAGTGGGCTTGGGAGACCCAACTCCAGGGAGCCCTGCTTAGCCCAGTCCCACGTCAGTGGCGCGAGTGCGGGCCTGAGGAGTGCCGCCCTGGTGGAGGACCCCCCGAGGCCGAATTAGGTTGAGAGCGCAAGGCAGGCCCGGTCCCCTCCAAGCGGCTCTAGAAAGGGCTGGGGGAGGTAGGAATGGGAGGAAGGGGTGCGGGGAGCACCTCCTGCTGCCCATGCTCACCCACATTTCTGCGGCCTCAGGTCCTTCCCACTCCCGCGAGCCCGTGGCTGGGAGGTGGGGAAGCCGAGGGAGGTGAGGATGTGTGAGCATATGGTGTGAGTGAGTGTGTTGGGTGTGTGTGTCTGTGTCTGTGTGTGCGTGCGCAAAGGCAGGGGACCTCCCCACACACTCTCTGCCTGGCAGCTGCGCTGAGCATCGTCTCGCTTCGTGGGGCAGGAGGGATGCCGGACGAGGGCAGGGCCTAGAGCACGAGAAGGCGAGGCGAGGTGTCACCTCTTCCAAAGCTCGTCGGCCCCTGGGAACAAAAGAGAAACGTGGGAGGGCGACGAGGTGGCCCCAGCACCGAGAATTCTCGGACTGTCGGGGCGGGGCAGGAGTGGGAGGACCCTGGTCTCGAATTCCCTGCAGAGGATCTTGGCTGCTGCAACTCGGGGGCGGGGCGGGGCCTGAACTCGCTGGACCTAGTAGCCCACAGCCTTGACCATGAACTCATACCCTCGGACTGCCCTGGTTATGGCTTACAGAAGTTTCATTTGCAACACCCGGTTCAAACGGCCACAGAGGCCTTTTCGTGCTCGGGCACCCAGCCGGACTGGCCTGAGAGTTTTTGCCCTACCATCTGATCCAGTCTGGAAGGACCTAGTGTTTTTTCTCCCCGAAAATAAAAACCCAGCAACGATCTGAAGTCCGGATGGGGGAAGTGGAGGGGAACTTCTTCCGATCCAGTTCTGAGCTGCCAGTGAAAAATAGAAACCGTTCATTTCGATCTGCTGGGGGTAACAGTGGGCCAAGGAGCTCCGAATTTCTGTGGAACCAGAGCGATATCAGACTATAATCAATCAATCCACAAATCATTATTGAACCTTTGCTTTGGGTTCTGAGAACCTCTTTCCGGGACACGTGTCTGCTAAAGTAAAAACAAAACAAAACAAAACAAAAACCTAGCCAAAGGTTCAACCAAGTCTTGATGGTGCGTGATTTTGAGGCCTTTATCGCTCAGCCCTTGGAAGCAGGCCTAGCGTGCCCTTCCGATAATTTCGGTGGAGTGGTGTGGGGGAGGGTAGGACCCGAGTCCCTAGTGGGCGCTCGGTGGGTTCCCGCGGGTCCCCGATGCCACGGGTGAGCTCACCAGGGACCTACCAGGACACACCTCCCCCAGTCCTGGCGACCTGGGCAGGAGACCCATCACCTCGCCGGCCCAGGCCTTCCTTCCTAGCCAACCCTGGGATGCAGAACAGCACGGAGTCCAGGGAAACCCGAGCCTCCGGTACAGTCTGTGATCTGCCCTTGATCTCAGGGTTTTGTGCGGAAAATAAAACCACTTGAGACTGAAAACATCCGTCTGAAAAAGAGACAAAGGGGCTAGGGGGTGGGGAAGAGGAAGAACGAAGGTGCCGGCCTAGGGAAGAGCACCGGGACAGCTTGGGATAGGCGTGCGGGGCCTGGGACGAGATTCTTCCCTCGCGTCCAGCCGTGGCTTGGCCCCAGCAGCAGCCTCCCCTTGCCCATGCCCCGAGCAGAACCGACGCGGCCTCTGATCCTGGAGTCACTTCCTCCCCGCCCCGAAGTTCATGGGATATCACTGAACCGGGGAAAGCTGATACCGATGCCGGTTATCATCGTGGGCATTAATAATGCAGTGAGGATCACGATAATTAATAATAATAATGACGGGCCTCCCGAGGGGGTTCCAGCTGCCTCCAGATAAAGCGACGCTCGCGCTGAGGGAAGTTCTTAGGTGGTGGATGGAGCGGAGCGCGAAGGAAGCCGGTCTAGGCTCACTGAAGTTCAAGTTGACCGCGACGGCGAGCAGACACCGAGCTCAGGCCGCTGCAAGTTGGGCCTCCCTGCGGGCAGCGACCCGCAGCGCAGCGCAGGGTCCCGGTGAGGGGCGAGGGCTGGCTTCAGTTTCGTGTCTCTGGAGTCGAGGCAACAGCAGGTTAGCATTTAGGTCCGTTTAGACAGCAGAGCAGGGATGGGGGTGGGGGTGGGGGGGGGGACAGGCGTCCTCCCCCACCCCCACCCCTACCCCCAGGCCCAAGCCCAGGAGCCTGAGTGCGGTGCAGGCTGTTGGGCCGCGAGCCCCCGCGAGCGTTCTCAGTTGAGCAATTTTCACATCTTGACACTTCTACACTATTGCCATCTCCCCTCCCCTCATTCAGTCCTTCGGATTCCAAGGGCAGAAGAGAAAGGCCAAAGGCAGAAAGACTGGACCACCTTGTCGGGTCCGTGACTTGTTTGGACAAAGCCTTGGGAAGCGAGGGACCAGGAACTGGGAGCCCTTTTGAGGGAAAACGGCTCCCGCCCGCTCCGCACATCGTAGGGTGGACTCGCAGACCACTCCCAGGCTGTGATCTTCCTCCTTCGTATTTTATTTTCCTGCTGAAAACTAGGATCAGCGCCCCCGGACCTGAAGGGGCCTCGGGTGGCTCTCTGACTTTCAGATGAGGACAGCCATCGAACCAACTCAAGGCTGTGAGATTGGCCACCTCTTCTGGCCGTTTTCCTTTTTCCCCAGATGGGAAGAAAAACCCCAAGCCCCATGGTAAAGTTGCCTTCCCCACCCCCACCCTCATCTTGTCCTTCTCCTTAGATTTGGGACTTCTCTCAAAACCAATTTCCACCAAAAAAAAAAAAAAAAAAAAAAAAAAAAAAAAAAATTAAAAAGTTGAAACATTTCCAATAGGCCTTTTTGTTCTTGCACAAGTAATGACAAATATTTCATTTGACTCCTTCGTTCCCCCCTTGGGGGTGGGGGGGCTTTGGAAAACCCTAAATGATTTTCCTCACAGCTTATAATGTGTTCAATGAACTCTCCCAAGGATCAGTAACATATGCCAATTATTTTAATAATTTCGCCTAATATTATTAGGGGTTATAAATTTGATTTTAATAGGGATCTGGTTGCTTCAGGAGTTGGCGCTTGGGCAGTTCGCAGGGCCGCTGGGGAAGGCGAGCCTAGCCTCTGTCACCCTCTGGTCACTCCCCCCCACCTAAGGCTGGACGTCTTTCCTCCCCATTGAACAGGTAGTGTGACCTCCGGGAGGTCAGGGCTGCCCCTCTCTCCCCAAGCGCCCTTTAGGCCTGGCCAGTTTGAGAGGCTCATTCCAGGGCTGGAGGGAAAGGAGAGCAGGGCAGCCGTAGCTATCGCAGCCACCCGCGCTCTGCGTCTCTGCGGTGGTGCTGGGTGATCCTCTGGAGGTGTCGCTGCCACCACCCAAGTCTTTTCCGAGCCGGGGGAGCTGGAGGGGGGAGGTCCAGCACCACCCAAGGCCTCTTAGAGCTACTAGGAGAGGGAGATATTGTGATGGCTCAGAAATTTAAAAATAATCTTCCCTATCTCTACCCTTTGGTTATTACAATTATTTTTGCCTTCTTCCTTAGAGTATCTTGCTTGAAAACTCTGATCAGCTCTTGCAGGGGAGGTAGGAAGGCTGTAAACATGGGAGAAAAGCTGGTGGCTGGGGCTCTGGATCTCACTTCCACCTGGCAATTTTAGTCTTGATATCTTATTCTATTTTATTTTTACTGAATTCTTCAAGAAGTTCTCTTTCCTTTTGGGGCCAACGGTTTGTTGCTTTCCTATCTATTCTCCTCCCCCAAGAAGATCAAAATGTAGCCTATTTATCACCTTCCCTTGACCATCCTGCTTATTGGCACACAGCTGCTTTGCTTCAGCAGGATTTCTCTGCTTAAATTTTCAAGCAACTTGTGGTACAAACGGGCCCTTAAAACTATAATCATTAGGCCAAGTTCAAAAAGAAAGTACTCTGCTCAGTTTTAAATGTGTAATTAAAAATAACTGTACCTCAGCTTTTCAGAGGGAGGGAGAGGAAAGGGGGCAGGAAAGGGGGGAAAACAAAGAATAAGGAAATGTTTAGTGCTCTTAAATCCAGCCCAAATAGCTGAAAGAAAGAAAGAAAGGCATTCCCTCAGATAATGGAGCCATTAGAAGCTCTGAAGCTTCCTGCCGCCATTCCTCACAGGGGCTTTCCAAAAATTTAATTCACTCTCAGCTATTAAACAAAGGACGAAGAAAATAATTTTGAGACCTTCTGCCAGAGGCAGATACACACCTTCCTCCCCAGGACGCATGTGCCTCCCGCCCACTCAGCCTCAGCCAGCCTCTACCCAGGTCAATCCTCAGCTGCCTCTTTCCCCATTTTCTTTAATAACTTTGCTAGAAAAAATAGTATGTTCATGCAGTTTCAACACGTTTTATTATATTTCTGTATGCATTACTCTCAAAACATCACAAGAAATGATCAAACCACTTAAAACCTTCAAATAAAAAATCTGAAACAGTTTATGCCCACAATTGTACATATTTATAGTTAAGAAACATTCTTTATAAATATTGTTTCCTCTGTAGCAAGTTAATACCATAATTTAATTACAAATGGATAAATATGGTAACGGGTATTTACAGAAGGAAGGGTGTTATTACGGAAAAAGCTAACGGCACGACGTTTATTTTTCCCCCACAATCTTTCATACAGGAACTAACAAATTGAACTTGCAAAAGCACTAAAACATCACATGTAAACCCAGCTAACAGAAAAATACATTCACAAGCGTTGTTGTTGGTGGTGTGTATGTGTGTGCTATGGGTCAGTGTACTGAAGAAACAGAAGGGAGACTTTGGCACGGCTCGTTTTTTTCCAGTCTATAGTTACATGAAGTTTACAATCAGGTTGCCTCATAAAAAGGAACACAATATTCAATACCACAATACAAAACAAACCATTTTCTTCCACATTACTTAAAAAGAAACCGGGTAAACTAAAAAAGGAGAAAAGAGAAAGCCCATCACTTTGGGGAAGCAAAGGGGAGGAAGGCGGGGAGGAACGCAGTCCGGAGTTTTACAAATGGACAAACTTCTATACACCAAAAAGCCATTAAAACCACCTCGGAGGAGAAAGGAGGAGTCCGCTATGTACACAGTTTGTCAGAAGACTGGGAACAGGGTGGGAAAGAACATGGGCATGGAGATTAGCAGGAAGGTTTGGTTCAACATTTTTGTGGGTTTTTATTTTTTTATTTTTTATTTGTTTTATATTTTCAGCTTCAAAGACTCCGGAAGGGGTATTTTTGCTCTTCATGCCTAGATTATTATTATTAAAAAAAAAAAAAAAACTTTAAAAAATCCTTCTGCTGGTAAAATTTTCATCATCATAAAAATCAGTTTCATAATTTTAACAACATGATCACAAGGTGCCCTCGCTGCTAGCAGCGGGGAGGTTTGCTACGCTGGGGTGGGGACAGGGAGAGGGAGCGAGGCCCCGACCCGTCACACGTACCATTCATTGAAGTTGGAGGAGAGGCCGCTGTGGCCCCCGGCTGTCCCGCTGCCCCCGCCAGAGCTGCCGCCGCCCCCGCCGCCCGCCCCGCCGCCGCCCCCGCCACTGCCGCCTCCCGAGCCGCCTCCCGCGCCGCCACTGCCCGAGCCTCCGCCCCGGTGCACGGCGGACACCGCGGCCGCCGCCGCCGCAGCCGCCGCCGCTGCTGCAGCCGCCGCTGGGGACAGGTTGGAGCTGCTCTGGGGCTCGGCGCTGGGGGACACAAGCCCCGGGGGCGTGGACGACTCATAGCCAGAGCTGGCGGCCGGGGAGGATTCAGAGCCCTGTGGGGAGGACTCATGGACCTGCAAGACAAAAGCCGGGAGGGGGGACCAGAGGGGACTGGGTGTGAGTGCAGCTGCTGTGGGGCCGGGCCCCTGGGGGAGAGCACCCCCAGAAATGTCCCCTCAGCCTCCCTGGCCCCTGGGGACCCTCCCAGGCCGGCTGAGGTGGTCCAGGCCGGTGCTGCACCGCACCTCGGCCTGCCTCGCCCTCCTCCCGGCCGCCGCGGTGGTACCTTCATGTGCTTCCGCAGCGAGCTGGGGTGCGTGTAGGACTTGTCGCACATCTTGCAGAGATAGGGCTTATCGGAGGTGTGGACGTGCATGTGCTTCTTCCTGTCACTGCTGTTGGCGAAGCGCCGGTCGCAGCCCTCGAACTCACACTGGAACGGCTTCTCCCCTGTGGATGGCAAACATTGGCGCTGGCTGCAGACACCCAGAGCCTGCAGAGCCCCCACTCAGGCTGCGAGGGGGCTGGGCCACGGCGAGGGAGAAGGGCCTGAGGGGGCTGGGTCCCTTAAAACAGTCCAATCCCCTCTGCGGCAGAACTAAGATCAAATTAACCGCCTTCCCGCCCGACAGTCCTGCTCATTTATTTCATATTTTACTTTCTTCCAGGCTGACGCCCATCTCCTCAAATTTCTCAGGAATGTGGGGTAGCTCCTGGCCCTGCCTGCCTTTCTACGGGGCTTCTTGGATTTGCAGCTTCTAACAAGTTGGTCTCGCCACAGAGAAGCTGTTATTATGACAAAATATTTGGGGCATTATCAAAATCACACAGGCTGCTGGGCTGCTGTCGGTTTCTCGCCAGGGCCAGTAAGCAATTACATTTGGAGTTGCTACGTGTTGTTTGGGGGCCGGGCTGTGGAGAGTGACTGAGCCAGCATTTTTCATCCAAAATTCTGCAAACTGAATTAATAATTCTGGTCTCACCTCCAGTCTTTAAAAAAATAAGTTGAAGAAAAGGTAAATATTAGAGATAAGGCAGCATCTAGTGACTGCGGAGAGGCACAAGCTGGTGGGCGAGGGTTGGGGGAGTCAGCAAAGCCTTTCAAAACCTCCCCGTTTAATTTTCTGGCGGCCTCTGCATCCTGTTGCCAGAATTCCAAACGCTTGGAGTCATTTAGAGCTGCGAGAACTCAAACGTCGTTCCACTAGGAAAGGGGACCGTTTAACGTTAAATTCCATTAGCACCTAAATTGTTTCTTAAAGACATCCGCTCAGACACAGAACTCGAAAGCGAGCATTTCATGCAAATAAATTTCTCAAATTTTAAACCTTGTTAAAAGCTTGTCTCGCACCTCGGCTCCCTCCCTTCCCGGAAGAGAACAATAGGCCGCTGGCGCATCCCCACTTCGGAGTAAATATTGACGGGGGAAGTTGCTAAAACATTTGGCTTTCTTTTAGGAAATCGTCTGGCACGATTTTGGCTGAGACCTGGTCATAGATGAATAATCTATGAGGCAGGAGGCGCGTTCTCTTGCGGCTCTCTCTTCTCACGCGATCCCCCCACGGGGCCGCGCTGCCTGGGGCTCTAGCTGACCTGGGGCTCTAGCTGACCTGGGTCCAAGTTGGGAATTGCAAACTCTCTGGTGCCCATTAGAGAATTTCACAAACTGCTGCGAAACCACAGTAAAGGCCCCGCAACCCACCCCGAGACGGGCTTTAAAAACACTTTTAAAATGAGAAATGCATTACAGCTTCGGCTTACAGCAGACTCATTTAATGGGAAACAGTCCCGGGAAGGGCGTTTAGACCCCGAGTAAAAGAAGTGGGAAAACACACAAACCACTCAAACAGACATACACTCCGAGCAGAAAAGCACATTCAGACAAGCTGGCAAAATCCTCTCTAGGCTCGCTTCCCGGGCACCGAATTAGAGAGCAGTTTTATTTTGTGCTTTCCACTTAGAACGGAAATTATTAACCGGGGCTGAGTAAACGAAGCAATTGCATGACCCAAGCATACATTTGATGTGAGGTTGATCATTTAAAACTCGATTTCCGCACATGGAAAAACCCAGCCCAATAATATTCTGTCATTCTCCAACAGAAACAAGCTGCTGGCACTCTCGTATACGCAAAAACACCTCCCATTCCAGGTTCCCGGCTGGCGGTCTGTGCCCAGCGTCGGCACACACAGTCTCTCAGGCTGTGCGTGTCTCCCCTCCGCGCCTGGTCCCTATCCCAGCCCGCGGTTACCTGTGTGGGTCCTTTTGTGAATCTTGAGGTTCTCGGAGCGCGCGAAGACCTTGCCACAGCCCGGGAAGGGGCAGGGGAAGGGTTTCTCGCCTGTGTGCACGCGGATGTGGTTGACCAGTTTGTATTTGGCCTTGAAGGGCTTGCCCTCGCGCGGACACTCCTCCCAGAAGCAGACGTGGTTGCTCTGCTCCGGGCCGCCGACGTGCTCCACGGAGACATGGGTCACCAGCTCGTGCATGGTGCTGAAAGTTTTGTTGCAGCTCTTCTTGGGGTTGCTCAGCTGCTCGGGGTCGATCCACTTGCAGATGAGCTCCTGCTTGATGCACTGCTGCCGCATGTAGCGGAAAAAGGCACCAGGGTGGTGGTGGTGGTGGTGGTGGTGGTGGGCCGCGGCTGCTGCCATGTTCATACCCATGTTCATATTCATGGGGCCGTACTGGTTGTGGAGTTGCGCCGCCGAGTAGGGGTCGGTCCGCGGGCTGGCCACCTGGCGGTATTGCTCCGAGCGCCCGAACACCTCACCGGGCAGCCCGAGGCGCATCTGCCCGTTGAGCACATTCTGCGAGCCGTGCGGCCCGTGCTGCTCTGGCAGGCCGGGGAAGAGGAGGTGGCCCTGCGCGTCCGAGTGCGCGTGGTGCAGGCCGCCCGCGCCCGGCCCGAACAGCCCGTGCTGCCCGCCGCCCGGCGCCGAGTCCCCGAAGCCGCGGCTGCGGAACAGGAAGTCCCGGGTGGAGTTGAAAGGAGGCCCAGAGTAGGAACCAACGTGCGCGGCGTGCGGCCCGAGCGCTGCGGCCGCAGCGGCAGCCGCAGCGGAGCCGGGGTAGGCGCCGGGGCCCTGCGACGTGAACGCCGAGCTCTGGCCGGGGGACAGCTCGTGCGCGCCCGGATTGAGCTTGAAGGCTCCCATGTGCGCGGCGGCCGAGTCAACGAAGCCGTTCTGCGCCGCCGCCAGGCTCAGTTCACGGTCCTGCATCTCGGCGGCCGCGGCCGCCGCCGCCGCGGCGGAGTGGTGATGGTGGCGCGCGAAGCTGCCTACCCCGATGGCCGGGAACTGCGGACCCGCGTCCAGGAGCATGGCCAGCGCGCCCGCACGCCCCGGCGAGCCCCGTGCCTCCGCGCCGCCTCGACTCCCGCTCCCGATCCGCGCGGTGCGTCCGGCGGCCACCGGGCTCCAGGCGCAGGCGGTAGTAGTGGTGGCGGCCGCTTCAGTCCTGAGAGCCGCTCTCCTGCGCCCGCCGCCTCCGCCGCCGCCTGGCTCTGCCTCAGGCGGCCGGGCGCGGAGCGAAGGCGCGGAGAGGAAGAGGAGGAGGCGGCGGCGGAGGAGGCGCGGGAGGAGGAGGAGGAGGTGGAGGAGGAGAAGAGTCCAAAGCCAGGCGGAGAACCAAAGTGTATTAAAGGAGCTGCGGCGGGGGCGGGCGGGCAGGGCAGGGGAGGGCGGGCGGGAGGAGGGAGCCGGAGGGAGGTGTGGGGAGCCGAGAGTAGAGGGGGGCTACCGGGGGGCGAGCGCCGCGCCGCGGCCCCCACCCCTGCGCGCACCCGCGCGCGCACGCACACACTCACTCGCTCGCACGCCCAGCGGACCCGGAGCTCGGCCGCGCCAAGCAGCGCTGGTAGAATGCAGTCACAACCGCGGCGGGGCCACGGTGCCCGAGCGCGGCGGCCGTGCGCACTCCAGGAAGGCGGGCGAGGAGAGGACCGAGGCGAGATCCGCGATTGGCACCCGGGACCAGCGCACCAGCGGCTCCACCTGACCGCGACGGGGGCGCCGGGGCGGCAGGCGGAGTCCAGGCGTCCTCTCTGTGGCGCGCTCCGGCGACAGCTCCCTCCCCCGCGGCCCTGCTCGCGCCGCCCCGCGCGCGGCGGGTATTGTTCGGAGCTGCGGCCGCAGTGTTTAGCCCTCCTCGGCCTCGGCGCTTGGCATTGGCTGCGCCTCGCGTAGTAAACTTGCAGTGGCCACGAATTTCCCCAGATGAAGGCAGCAGCCGCGCCGCTCCCCCTTTCTTTAAGTTGTGCCGGAGAAGTAGGCGGGGGAGTAGAGGGGAGGGGGATGTGGGAGGGGAGAAGGCGAGCAGGGGGAGGGGAGGAGGGGGAGGCTGGGCTGAAAAACAATAACAACAATAAAAAAGTGATCTCTCGCTCGCCTCTTCCCTCCCGCCGGTCGGGCCTGGGCGCTGGGCCCGGAACTAGTGGCCGCGCCGCGTGGACCGAGCGCAGTCCGCGGCCCGAGCGAATGTGAGGCCCAGGCGGGCTCTCAGGTCTTGGCTGCGGTGGGCTGCGTTCGCCACCGCCTCTGTTGATTTCGGTGGGCGCCGCCAACGCCGCAGCAGCAGCCTTTTATTTTTTACTTTTTGTCTCCTCCTTTTCCTTTCCCCTCCCCCCGCGCCCCCTAGTCTCCCGCCCCGGCCTCCCTCCCTCCCTCCAGCTCGAGGCCGGGCCCCCGGTCAAACCGCCCCTTTAACGGCGGCTCCCGCCCCGCTCGCCCTCCCAGCGCCGCGATTGGCCGCCGCGGCCTAGTCAATCCCGCGCCCCCGCCCCGCGGCCCGGCCCGCCCCTCGGTCCCCGCGCTCCCTGAGCTGCTCCCGGCTCGGGCAGCCGCCGTACGTGCCCGCGGGCCCGGCCTGACATCCTGCAGCGCTTCTCCCGAGAGCTCGGCGCCGCGGCTTCTAGTCCCGGCCGACCGCGGCGCTCCCAGGAGCCGGGCGTCCAGCGTGGCTCGGACGCGGGCCCGGGCCGCGGGGTCGAGGCGCCCTCAGCTGGGTCAGTAATGGGACGCAGCCCAGCGCTCCAGTCTTTCTGCGTAGGCCACCTACTCCCCCGGGATCCGAGCAGCTCCCAGCGGACACCGAAAACCCCGGGGACGACTGGCCCGAGCACTCCTGGCCGCTCGAGATGTGGCTAACAGCTGGGTCGCCCAGCAGGAGGCTCTGCGCGCGGGGACATTTCAGGCCCGGGGCCCCGCCGGGAGCGCGCCACAAGGAGCGGCAGGGGGCCGGTCTGCTGCCCGCTTGGCACGCTCCCTACTCTCACCCCGCCTTTGCTAACTTGCTCTGTGGCATTGAAACCACAGGTGCCGGACGGTGGGCACAGAGAAAGCCAGGCATGCCCCTTCTTCCCACCCTCCGGACGCCCACCCAGACACCGCCTTCCCCACCCCCCGCGGCGTCCCCGTCCGCCCCTCAGCGCGCTGAGCTCCCCCCCGCCGCTTGCGTCCTGCTCCGATTACAGCAGTAAACACTGGGCAGCGGCCCCCGCGTGGAAGGGGGTTGTTTGGAAGTCTTTTAAAGACAGTGTCACCCTCAGGGTAAATGCCCAGAAGCCGGGCCGCGCATCCTTGGGCTGGGAAGTGTGGGAACGCCCGAGACCAAGCGAGGTTCAGGCCGGAGTTTGGCTGCTAGTCAGGCTCAGGGTATCGGGAGAAGAAGCCGTCAGACTCGGCAGGGCTTAAACCTTCTAGAAAGCATATATATCCACTCCTTCTGCAGGAGCGGGGAGTGCCACCCGGGCGGTGGCCCGGCGGCGAGGCTGCTCCCAGCGCCGCGCTGGCCAGCGCCGCGGCCCCAGGCTGACCGCTGCGGACATTTCCTGTCCCGCCGCCCAAATCTCGCGCTCCCGAGGTAACCAGAGGGAAAGGAGGGTCCAGAGGCTGCAGAGGTGTGAAGGGACGGCCTGAGGCCAGCGCCTCGGGCGTGTTCGCCTGGCTGGCCTGGAGAACTGCTTTTATTTATAAGTCTCTAGGAGTTGAAATAAAATTAAACGAAGAGAAAATAATTAATTTTCAGAATTATGTTCTGAAATGAAATCAACAAAAACGCGGGAAGGATCCTCTAGCTCACTATGGCTGGCAGAACCCGGGCTGTCTTGCGCCGGCTCAGGCAGCCTCTCCCGGCTTAAGCGAGTCTCTGCAGGTTGGCGCTGGCCGCAGCACCTTGCGTAAGAGGCCCTGTGCCCTTCCTCCGTCCCACTCTTCCCTGTCATGGGGGTGGGGGTGGGGGTGCAAGAATGAGGGAGGCTGTGGCATCTTGTCTGAAAGCAAGGCAGTTTGCCTGGAAGGTGGAGATTCTCACCTTCCCTGAAAGGAGGAAATGTTCCCATTTCCACACCCCTCTCTGTGCATAAAAGGGGGCGGAGGGCACTAGCCAAACTGGCCCCCTAGGCCTAAAGGGACCTGAGACAGAGACGCAGAGAGAAAAGAGAACATCTCTGGCGGAAAGGCTGCCCTGCTACGTTGAATCCATTAAAAAATGCTAGTGCAATTTTTATATTGCACACTTGTTTGCTTTATTCATCAATTTTTATGGAGATGGGAAGCGAGCGCGAGAGGAGAGTATTTGGAAAGGCTTACTCCAAAAATATTTCCGAAGGAAAATGTTTTCTTGGAGATTGGTTGTGAGAATAGCAAACCTGCACATGCAGACCTCACTTCCCTTCCTTCTTTCAGGCCATCAGACTTCCAAGTCTTCCTCCTTTCCCACTGTCTTACCCCATCCCCAGTCCTCCCTCCCTCTCCTGTTTGACCCATTCTCTCTTTCGCTTTGATTTCGCCTTTGCTGCTCCCGCGTTTGGGGATCGCGCGGCTGGGTGCTCGCTCGCGCCGCATTCCGGGGGCCGCGCGCGGCCGGGCGGTGGGGCGGACGCCTTAATTCCCGCCGGAGACCCTGCGGGTTGGGCCCTCCTGGCTATTATTTCCCGGCTCCAGTTCTCCTCTCTCTGCAGGGCACAGAAGAGCTGAGCCAAGTTCAAAGTCACGTCGCCGTCCCTTCTCAGAAGTGCTTTATTTCTCTACAAACCGCAAAACCCCTTTACTTCATGACACTTTTTTTTTTTTTTTTAAAGGAAGGAAAGTGAAGAGAGAGCGAGAGAGAGCAAGGGGGGAAAAAGAAAGCATGCAAAGGCTTTCAGAGTTACTGCCTCAAAAGTAGACTCGGGTTCCTTGGCTGAAGGAAAAAAGCAGCCAAGCGGCACATTGAGAGTGAATTCAGTTTTTCAACAGGTTTCTGGAAGGGCCCGTCTGTGGCAGTGTCAGGCCCGCAGGACCCACAACTGTCTCCATCCGGCAAACATGTCCCCTCTTTGTAAGTTTCCCAAAACTATGCTTCCAAAATCTTGCGGAGGCTGCGCGCGGCTGGGCCACAGGCCGGGGCTTGAGCGGATCCCGCTCCAGGCCGCGCGGGCCGGTGTTCATTTCTTTGCAAGTAGAGGGAATGGCAGCGCGATGGAGAATTGGGGTTGTCTTCAAAAACCAGAAAATCCCGCCAACACCCGAGCCCCCATCAACCAAAGCACCTCGTTGCCGTTTGTGGGCATCTGTGAACAGTGTTGACTGAGTTCTTTTGTGGTATGGGATGTGTTTTGTTTACCTATGCATAAATATAGCGTGTATGCACACACTATACCCTCACACACACACATAGGTATACATTGCTGGACAGGAGAAGCCAAAGAACAGGCAAACAAAATTGACCTTTACATTGAAAAGCAGAAGCTCTCGGTTGCCACACCACTCAAACTTTTAATTTTCCTCTTAAGGAAGAAGGTGGAAATGAGGGTAGTGGGAAAGAGTTGAGAGAATAAATGAGAGAAACAAGCGACAAAAAAAGGGGGGGATTTCATAGGATTCCAGCACCATCATCTGTATCACAGACTCATAAATTCAACAAGATCATCAACAGGATATTAAGTTGCAGGGCACCTTTGATTCCGCCTTCTCAGCTACTCCTGGGCTGGGTGACCCCTGACCCATGAAGGACCACATGTGTGGTGCGGGAGCCCCTTCTATAAAACCCACCTAGAACAAAAGTTCTTTGTTAGTGCTTTAGAGAAGTGTAATGTAAAAGAAGGGGAAATTGTGAAAATCTCAGCCAATGTTGTAACTTTTAAATACCATTTTTAAGAAGTGGGGGTGCTGAATGAGGTTGTGATAGGATAAGGCCCTCTCTAGTTTGCTAAAAGAATGTCTTTTCTTCCTACAGTTAAAATTTACTGTCCTGTAACTGGGCTTATAAAAAGTCTCCATATAAAATATGTGCTCACCAGCAGTTTAGTGATAGGGGTGCAAATATTTGTGTATTTGTCAAAAGGGACTCAGAAAAAATAGAAGCTATTAACCACCCTGGACTTTACCCCTGCATTGGTGATAGTCAGTGGTTGTGGTTTTCCAAAAGGAAGAGAATTAATTGTCCTTACTTGTCTTCTCTTTCCTGATGGGAGTGATTCTACTGCTGAAAAACAAACAAAACCAAACAAAAAATAGGAGGCATTAGCTAACGTGAATGTGTTTAATATTATTCTGAAGACCTATCCTTTGGGTTCCCAGGCGAACTATATCCAGAGAGATTGAATACAGATGACAGGCGAGCAGCTTTCCAATAAACTGTAGTATTATTGCAATAGACTTTGTAATACAATTTATGCTGTCATTCATAAATAACAATGCCATATGTCAACCATATTGCTTACACAAGTAAATCCATCAACGTGTCACTATTTGATTTATCTCAACAGCTTCTTCAAATATTGAAGTATAGATATTGGAAGGGGTGTGGAGTGAGAGGAACTACCCAAGAAATTTGAGATTTTATTTTTAACTGCACAACCTCTACTTCTTCATTTCCCATCCAAAAACATCCTAAAGGGTAAGAGATGAAGGGGAGGAGAAGCACATGGAGGGGCCAACACAAATAAATATTGAGTGGTTATATGAACTGTGAACATGCAAGCGAGTTCTGTGGTTGTTTTGACCTTCTGGACATATTTTAGAACACTAATGCATTTCCCAAGAAATTGTCAATCCTAATGGTCAACTGTAGGTCAAAGGTCTTTCTCCAACAACCTCTATCTCTGAGAGTAGAAATGACTGCAAACCAAATGAGAGTATTTGGCGACAGGCAAATTTTATTCAACTTATTCTTTAGAAGTAAGGAAGTAAAGGGAGTGATAGTTTTTCAGTGGTTTTCAACCACAAAGGTGAGGTGGACATGGGATAGGCCCATTTCATGACTGTACAAACAACAAGACAAAACAAATCCCCACGGAATCCAACATATCAGTCACCACCACACAGCCCCAGTCTTCTGCCTTTTCATCCTCGTTAAGTCTACATAAGTGTGATAGGGCTATTAGAAGCACTTTTCTGGATACTCTTAGCTCCACACATATCCGTTGAGCCTCAGGACTCAGCGCCAGCTCAGGAGGGCGGTAACCCTCGAAGAGCCCCTGAGAGGACTGAGAATTGCGGAGCGATTCTGAGCACCCAAAGGCCTTGGGCCAGTCGCAGCCCCCACGCAAGTCAGATTGCGAGTTGCCAAGGCCAGAGGGTGGGGATGGGGATCTGGTCCCTGCCTCGTGCAGACGGGGAGGCCGGCCAGGAGAGGCTGCCCTGAAACTCCCTGCCTAGCCTGGCGAACCTGATTTGGGGAAACCCTTGGACCCTAAGTCACCATCACTCACGGCCGTGGCGAAGCTCTACTAAAATGCAACAGTGCTGGTGCCTTTGCCCACCCCGCCCTAGCTTTTAGGAAAGGTCTCAGTGGACCATCAGGCCCTTCCCAGTGTCTGCTAGCAACCCCCTACTTCTGCGCCTATTAAGCTCCCATTGGCGCCCTTGGGCTAGGGTTCAAAGGTCCTTCGATTCCTCTAGTAATTCGGGTGCCCCATTCGCCCTTGAACCCGCCCCTGGAGCGGCCCAAATGACACTAGAT
This sequence comes from Macaca thibetana thibetana, assembly GCF_024542745.1. NCBI lineage: Eukaryota > Metazoa > Chordata > Mammalia > Primates > Cercopithecidae > Macaca > Macaca thibetana. The sequence goes on along the minus strand of NC_065594.1, from coordinate 79,807,019 downwards.
GCTCCAAACCCGCCGACACCCAGCCCTTCTACAGGGAGGCCGCTCTCACAGAAACCACGCGGGACCAGCGAGTCGTAAAGCAATTGCAGGGGCAATAAAAGGCAGTTCGGTGGGTCCCCCAGCTCCTTTCTTTTCCACCCCATCGTCCCCGAGATCCCCCCGCCCTCCGCCTGCAGAAACAATCAAACAAAGGCTCAAAAGCCAGGAAATGTCCAATTCACTTCCCTTGGAGTTTATTAATTGCCTACACCCATCGCAGGAAACTTGGCTGTATTCGGTGACATACAGAGGGCACCGGGGAGCGGTGGAGCCTCAGTCCCCCGACTCTGCGCAGCGGGAAGCCGCAAGCGCCAGCTCGAGCATCCCCAGAGATCGGGTACCGTGGCCTCCAGGCAGCTGAACGTGGTTAGCTCAGCTAACCTGGGTTCTGGTTAGCTGGTCATTTACTGGGCCTCTCATCTCCCCAGCCTACTCGCTACTTTGTCTGGGTCTGGAAGGACTTTGGGGTTCGGGGTGCAACCTAGAGGTCTGGAAATGGACACCCCGCAAGAGCCCTTGCTAACTCCAGAAAGGACATTTCCATGGCTTGCCACTTTGCTGCCACCACACAGACACCTCCGCTGCAAAACGCAGAAAGAGCATGGGTTTGAGGACTGGCCCTGACGACCAACACCACCGTCGAAATGTGCGGGCCAAACCCACAGAAGAATTGGCATAATGCCTTCCACAGCCCCCTGCTTTTAAAACTAGTATTATAATTCCCTTCAGCGCCCTGGAAATTGTTGGTGTTTATTTAGGAAGTGTGACAGAGTTATTGGGTCTTCAGAAACTTGGGATGTTAAGGGGGTTTGATTTGGCTCCCAAATAGCTTGAAAAAGAAACAGCGCACCTGGGGTCAGGCGGGTCATCACAATAACAAAAAGCGCTTCTACAAAATAAAAAGCTCTTTTATAAAGAAAGGCAATCCCGGAAATCCACTGCAAGCCTTCCTGATGACCATCTAGCTAGGCCTATTCTCAGGTTTAATTGGCAGGCGGTTTATTGGCGCCTTATTGGTGTTGATTGAAATTTTGCTCCCAGTCTTTTCTTTTAAGAATTAGCATCTCAAGTCGATTTACCTGAGTCAATTATCTTTTTAGGGTCTAGGTTTGGTCATAAATTTGCAAATATTCATTAAACGCACTTTGTAAATATCCTTCTTTCCTATCGCTACCCAAATCTCTATTATTTCCTAAGAAAGTCTTTTCTTTTTTAAGGCTTCCATAAAAAGAAATTGATCAGGGAGCTATATTTGAATTAAGACATATTAAATCGATGACAGATACATATCACGCTGTGTTTAACAAGAGTTGTACAAGGAGGCGGGTTCCAGATTCCGCACGGCTCTGCTACACCATTATTCACATTTTTACAGCCTTTCCTTCATGCCTTCACCCATTAAACCATTAAATTTCAGCAATTCAATAAAACAAAGCAGTTATAATTTTGACGAAAAGCTATTTTGAAGGGGGTGGAGGTACCCATTTTATTGCACAATAAAAATGCTGAACAGTCCATATTAAAGGCTAGCTTGTGTTTATTTTCTTCTTTCTTTATTCATTCTTTTTGTTTTGTTTTGTTTTTACTTATAACCTGCAGGATTGAACCCAAAGCTGCCATTACTACAAGAATTAATGCTTATTGCCAAGAAATTCAAATAATGGAAACTCATTGGAAAGGTTCGGAGAGGAAACGAAGACAGTGATAATTCCAAATATGATGTTTTCTTCATATACTATCCATGGAGATGGCACAGTTCTCTATCAACCTCTGCCTGGTTGGCTTGAAATGTTTTAAGTCTTTGATATAAAAATTGTGAAAGGACTGGTCCTTTCCAAAGAGAGATGATTTTGTTACCGCTGTTTATTAAATGTTTTTCGTTTTATTTCCACACACGCCTTTAATTCCCCATATTTGAACTTCATTGAAGCTTAAAAGTCCATTTAAAATTTGATGGTAGCATTGTCTTTGTTTGCTTGTCAGTTTTATAAAAGAAATGACATTCCTAAGTCTCATACCGAAGCCCCCTGTTAAACATCGTTCACACCAATGTAAATGGCGCTATCGAATCAACTCTTTTGAGAATATTTCTGATTACTTCCCAGGGCCACCTCCCCGATAACGGCTTTGTGTAGTCTACTTTTACTTGGACTGCAAACGAATTAAGTTGGAAACATGTTTTATTGTATCCCCAAAGAAAACAAATCACGTTCTAATCATTATTATTATTATTATTATTTACAAGTAATGTTACAGATGGCAGCAAAATACAAATTTTAAAACCCTGACTTTAATATTTGAGCATTTTGGAACATAACAAATTTCAAAAATGTTTTCTTTTAAAATCTGAAAAGGACACTTTGGGGAAGTAAAACCCCTAATTTGGGGGGAGGGTCCCACATTTCTCTGCCCACCAAAAAGTGAAGGAGGGAATTTCTATTTTTAAAAAATCGATTTGATACCAAACCGCTGGAAAGGGATGGGATTCGTTTTAAAAGCCAGTTTTTATGGTTTTCAAATAAGACATCTTAGAGGTAGACTGGTTTATTAGAAAACGATAAGAAGGCGAAAGATTATTCTATCAGTAAATAAAAAGCAAATATATTTCTTGATTTCAAAATAATACTTTATTGTATCAGTTCTAATTGTGGACCAGTCAAAGAAACTGAGGTATACATGTGGACTGTGGACTGCGATCTGGACCGGAAGGAGAAATTCTGCTTAAAGGACGGTGCTCATTTAGCGGCTTCTCTCTGAAGAGATGCCGTTTGGCCTGCCCTGCCACTGTATCTCCGAAAGGCAAAAGTTAGAATTGCTGCCCGATCTCCTCTCCCCCGCCCCTACTGTAGATCTAATTGGAAGTGGCAGATCTAGAACCGATGAGTAGTGAGATTACACTTCCAGCCAACTCCTTTGAACCATGTTGAAAAGGACTCCATGAGCTAAAAAGTCGAGGTAAAACGGTTCCTTTGGGGGAAAGACTTATTTTGACTTCACCTGGTGTTTCGCGGAGCCAAATCACTCCAGTTGTCTTGCAACCAATAGACTTTATCTTCTTCACTCCGTCTACTGTCTGTGCGCCCTAGGTGAGCGCTAGGCACGTAGGGTGTCCAAACAAGAAATTTCTAGCATCACCACTGCAGGTAGGACCCTCCTCTCCCAAAGAGCAGCCCAGGGCTCTTCCACCCCCCAAGGGAAATGGAAGTAGAAAGTACTTGGGTGCCAGAAGGCACACAGCGAGAAGTGAGGCCGAGGTTTTTGAAACTGGAACTGCCCCTTGGGAATCCTCAAACCGTCACCACCCCGCGCCCTCTGCCCGCGTGCAGGCGCGCGCTCCGCTAGGTGCGTCAAGGGTGAGCGGGGCGCTGCGCGCGCAGGCCAGGCTCAAACTTTCTGCAAGTGCAACTTGGGCATCCCTGGGGAGGCGGGGACGCCGGGCTCCAGCGAAGGAGGGGGCGCGAAGCGAAAGCGCAGGCGGCCGCGAGCACGGGGGCGGATCCCCGCTGGGTCGAGGGCCTGTACGAGAGCCAATCGGGCAGCCGAGGCTACTGCCAATCACGCGGCTCCCTCCAATCCCACCCGTGCCATTTCCAAAATCTCGGTCCCACTGTGCAGCTCAAATGTGGTGTTCACTCTGCCAATCGCTGGAGGATAGAGTGGGAACAGGAATAAGCAGAGTTAGGAGGCCAGGACAAAAGAAGTTAAAGAGCGCCTAATATATACATGTTTTTGAAGGCGGGCAGAGGGAAAAAAGTCCCCCCAGGGAGGGTGTATGGGCCTGATTGTGTAGTTCTGATGGAGCCCCCTTTGAGCAAGAGGAACCCGCCAGCGCTGAGATTAGCGGATTTGGCAACGGCTCAGGTCCAGCCGCTTCAGAATATGACAGGCCTCCCGGCGCTGGCCGGCCCGCCCGCCCACTCCCAACTCCGCGCCGCCGTCGCGCACGTCCGCCCGCGGGACCTGGGCGCTGACCCCGGCGTGGCCACCACTCCGCTCAGACCCGAGCACATGGCCCAGGCGAGCGCGCTGGGCCTCAGCCCTCCCTCCCAGGCGCTCCCGGCACACCCCGAGGCTCCGGCAGCCGCCGCCCGTGCTGCAGCCTTGGTCGTGCACCCCGGCGCGGGCAGCTACCCCTGTGGTGGGGGCAGCAGTGGCGCGCAGCCCTCTGCGCCCCCGCCCCCAGCCCCTCCTCTTCCTCCCACCCCTTCACCCCCTCCCCCTCCCCCGCCCCCTCCTCCTCCTCCTGCCCTCTCGGGCTACACCACCACCAACAGTGGCGGCGGCGGCAGCAGCGGCAAAGGCCACAGCAGGGACTTCGTCCTCCGGAGGGACCTTTCCGCCACGGCCCCCGCGGCGGCCATGCACGGGGCCCCGCTTGGAGGGGAGCAGCGGTCCGGCACCGGCTCCCCCCAGCACCCAGCCCCGCCTCCCCACTCGGCCGGCATGTTCATCTCCGCCAGCGGCACCTACGCGGGCCCGGACGGCGGCGGCGGCCCGGCGCTCTTCCCCGCGCTGCACGACACGCCGGGGGCCCCCGGCGGCCACCCGCACCCTCTCAACGGCCAGATGCGCCTGGGGCTGGCGGCAGCAGCAGCAGCCGCGGCGGCTGAGCTGTATGGCCGCGCCGAACCGCCCTTCGCGCCGCGCTCTGGGGACGCGCACTACGGGGCGGTTGCGGCCGCCGCGGCGGCCGCCCTACACGGCTACGGAGCCGTGAACTTAAACCTGAACCTGGCGGCTGCGGCGGCCGCAGCAGCGGCCGGGCCCGGGCCCCACCTGCAGCACCACGCGCCGCCCCCGGCGCCGCCGCCGCCAGCGCCCGCTCAGCACCCGCACCAGCACCACCCCCACCTCCCAGGGGCGTCCGGGGCCTTCCTGCGCTACATGCGGCAGCCAATCAAGCAGGAGCTCATCTGCAAGTGGATCGACCCTGACGAGCTGGCCGGGTTGCCGCCGCCGCCGCAGCCACCGCCCCCGGCCGGCGGCGCCAAGCCCTGCTCCAAAACTTTCGGCACCATGCACGAGCTGGTGAATCACGTCACGGTGGAGCACGTGGGCGGCCCCGAGCAGAGCAGCCACGTCTGCTTCTGGGAGGACTGTCCGCGCGAGGGCAAGCCCTTCAAGGCCAAATACAAGCTCATCAACCACATCCGCGTGCACACCGGCGAGAAGCCCTTCCCCTGCCCTTTCCCGGGCTGCGGCAAGGTCTTCGCGCGCTCCGAGAACCTCAAGATCCACAAGCGCACTCATACAGGTGGGTGTCTGTCCCCGGCCGCGCCGCCGCCGCCACCAGCTCCTGCGTCGCCGCCACTTCCGCCGCTGCTTCTCCTCCTCCTCCTGCTCGCCTTAATTTTTTCCTCCTTCTGCTGCTTCTCTTCGCATACGTATAACCCGGACATGTGACTTCTTTTTTTTTCTCTCCCCCCCTTTTTTTTCTATGAATAAGTAATTCGATAGCACACACAGGCCCCGCGTTGGGTTCCTACACCGCGGAGTCTCCAGCGCGCCCGCAGCCCCTCGGCCGGCATCCGCAACGCGCGCCAGCCGCCGCCGCCACCACCTCGGAGCAGACGCAGCAGCAGCTGGAGCAGGAAGGCGCCCAGGACGGTCGGCAGCCCCTACCCGCCCGGCCCTGGGAAGTCGGGAAGGGCGATGGAAAGAGAGACCAAGGCCTCCCCGGCAAGCGCCTCTCTTCCCACCGGGTCGTAGGCCCCGCGCGGTCGCCGCGCTCCGAGGACCGGGCGTGGGATTTGCTGCCTGATTTGGGCCGCTCGAGGCAGGCCTTCCGGGAGGGGAAGGGACCCCTCCGGGAAGACAGGAATGCGCTTTCGGGCCCCCGGAGACCACTCGCACTCGCCCACTGTGACACACTTCTCACGTACACCTTCGCTTGCATGCGTCTCCCACAACTTTACACACTCATATCCTCCTGCGCCTGCACCCCATTCTCGCGACACCGACACCTGTGTGTCCTCACACTCACATCATTTACACGCGGCACGCGCCCTCTCACACGCAGTATCACACTCGCCCTGGAGGGTGCTGGAGTTGACATCTGCCCTTCTAGAGAAGGTTGTAGTTGCAGGAGGACCGAGCCTCCCGCCATCGGTGAGGCCTACCCTGTCGTGGAATTGGGGGGGAGCCACCGGCGTCTTGGGGACCCTCCCGCCCCACCTCAAGCCCTGCGTCTGGGGATCCCGCAGCGCTGAGGAGGGCGGCTGCGGCGCGGGGCGGTGGATGACTCCTGTGGGTCGTGTGCCCCCTTTAAGCGGACGAGCGCGTCGGGCGGAAGCGCTGATGAGTGCGAACGCGGTCGGGATTTATAGGGACAGACACGATTACCCCTCGGAGGACACTTAAGTAACTGGAGTTTACGTTCAGTAATCACTTGGCAGATTTATCGGCGCTGCCGCGGCCAGGAGGTAGCCGCCGGGGCCCACGCTCGGGCCGCGGGCGCTCGGGGCTCTGCGGGGGCAGCAGTGTCGGGGTGGCCCGAGGCGGGAGCCTTGGCCTGGCTCCTGCGGGCCGCCTGATGGCCGGCGGGGAGCACATTTTCCCAGGAGCCCCGTTTCCCTCTAATCGGGATCAGTCCGCCTTAATGATTTTTCCAGAAGGAAACTTCCCAGGAGGCTCTTGTAAAAACGCCCTGGCCTGCTAAGCCGGCTGCTCGCTCCTGTGCCCAGCACTTCTCGGCGGGGCAGGATCCAGGGACCGTGAAGCCTCTCCCCAGCCCGGTCCCCAAAGGGAACCCCCAAGCGCGGTGCTGCGCGCGGCCTCGGGCCCTTCCCGCCTGCCCAGGCCTCGTGACGGGAGCGGCTTTCTCTTCGCGGCTGCCGGGAGCTGCGGGCGCGGAAGCCGATCCGGGCCCCCGGCTGGACAGGTCGCTCCCTGCCCCATGTCCCCAGTGGGTTCCCGGGGCGCGCGCGCTAGCGTGGGGTCGGAGGGCGAGGGGGACCCCAGGCGCCGAGGAGACCCGCGGTCATTTGGGTTTTTGGCTCCGCGTCTCGCGGACGGTTGCATTTCCTGCCCCCTCCCAGCGGCCGCGTGGGCCCCACCAAGTGGAGCGTGGAGGTCCCTGCGGGAGGGGCGCAGGCGCCTCGGGTTCAGACGCCAACCCGCGCTTGGTGTTTCTGGCGGTCCCTGGGCCGCTCAGCCATTGGGCATTGTGTCCTGAGAGGGCCCATCCGGACTTCCTTCCCTCCCTGCCACGCCGCTGTCCCTTTTTGGGGTTATCCGGGATCCCGGAACGGATTGATCAAAGGGACTAATCCCCGGGCCACTCCCGAAGGCCCCTTTCCTGACCCACGTGCCCCCAATTCCGTTTATAACCGTCCTGCGAGTCCGACTCGCGCTCTCTCGGGAGAGGGAGCTGCTAGGAGCTGGCGGAGTCCACAATTAGTTCCTTACTTTCCCACAGGCTCCAGCTCTCAAACTCTGTAAATAGTTAAATTCTGACGTGACTCGTCTGTCAGAATCTTAAATGTAAACACTGAGGTCTCTCAGCCTTTCTAGTTAGGTAGAATTTGCTCATTCCCCTTAGGCCCCTTGAACAACATAGGCCGTTCCATCGCCCTTGCCTTTTCTTCGTATACCTCTTCCTTTATTTACCTCTCGTGTTCTACCTTTCCTTCCACGACATCTCTCCCTTTCCTGAGTCTAATTGTTCCCCTTTTTCATGTGCAGTAGAGGAGTTAGCACTGTTCAAAGCGTTTATTCACAACCTGGGATATGTAGGTTGAATAGAAACATGACCATTCTAAAAAACAGCATTGCGCTTTCGCGTAGGGTGGATGAGTAAACCCACGTAATTACGCCTCCATATTGAAGAAAGGCTGATTTTAATTTCTTAAAAAGAATGTGATGTTAATTTGGTCTTATCTACGACTTAAAGTGTAATATAGAAATCAGGACAAATTACTGATGTTTTGATAAAAAGGGATTAGCTTTGTTTTTGTTGAAGCTCATCTACAGAGAATTTTTAGAGGTTGTCATTATCATGGGGTTGTTTTTTCTCTTTATACATCACTGTAGGAGGCATATTTGAATAATGTCTAATTCTGTTTTTAAACAGTATTTCCAGGTAGGGAAAGTTAAATTCCAGGCACCTGACTGAATACTCTCAGATGTCCTAGCATACTCTGCCATTGAACCAGTTATCATTGGCGAAATGTTTTTAAGAAACTCACTACAGTAACATATCTGTGCAGAGGATGTAAGAAAATTTACCACAGAAAGATATGTACACTAAGCTGAGGCTTAATAGTTTCTTTTTGAAAATAAGTTATCCAAAACAAAAGAAAAATGTCCTACCTAGTGTATCACCAGAGTAGTTGCTGAAATGTGAGAAATTCAGCTTTATTTTTAAATTATTTACCTAAAAGAGGAAAATATTAATACAATAATATGTATGAAATGACTTGTTCAATTATAGACTCAACTATATCAAGTTCAGAGATGCCAAGGGGAGAGGGAAAATTCAGTTAGACTGTTACCTGTTGTCTTCTTTTTCTTGCTGTTTAACACCAAAATGTAGTGTGGCTGAATTTCTCTAGTTGTCTTATTAAGTATTTCCATTTCCTGGACTAGAGGCCTTGTGTTTAAAGGCATTGTGTTTGTGGGGTGGTTAGGCCAGCTTAAGGAGGTGACAGGCCATAAGACCCTGGCCTTTTTTAATTTTTTTAAAGTCTTTTTGACTAGTAAGTAATGTAGGGAGCTGTGAGAGTAAGTATACTTATGGCATAAAGATACGTTCTGCTAAGGCTTGTGGTCTTTATTAATGTTTGTTAAAGCTCGTTCTGCTGTGCTCTTAACCGCCCTGCAAGTATTGAGGAAAGCTATAGAATGCAGAGGCCAACAGCCTATTCTCTGCCCAGCTAGCCCTGTAAAAATCTAGTGGTGGGAGTGTGTTTCACAGGTACCTCTATTTCTAAAGAAAAACATTGTTTTGTTTTACCTCCTTCCCTTTCCCAGCTCCACATTCTCTCCTGCTGCCCCCCTCCATCAGTGAAATCCTGGGGAACACTGAAAGGAAATGCCATTATTATAATTTGACTGTACCCCCAGTTTACTTTTAATTTACTGTATGTGTTTGCTTTTCTCTCTTTTTCTTATATGCTTATTTCTGCCTGTGGCTTTGAAAGTATCATTTTGTGTTTATTTTGACAGGAGGATCTTCTGCTTGTGTTTTTGAGTGTACAGACCCTGAGGGGAGTGTGTCTGTCGGGGGAGGGGGTCTGCGGGTCCCAGGTGGGTTTCAGTGTTACATGCTGGCCCTTAGCTCAGCACTGGGGATCTCACCCTGACCCCTCTGGGACTGCAGGGGCTGACAGCCTCTCAGGAGCCCAGGTCCAGGCGAAGCTACCAGGCCAGCGGAATCCAGGCCCATCCTTGAAGTATCCCTTCCCTTTTGTGAATTAGGAAGAAGAATTAGGCTGGGAGTTGGCCTTTGGGAGAATAGGAAAAACACAACCTTGGTTCTGCTTCAAGATTTCTCTCAAGTCAGGGGTCTTGCAAAGCCATTGTTGACCTTTCCTGTGTTTCATTGCAGGGGAAAAGCCTTTCAAATGTGAATTTGATGGCTGTGACAGGAAGTTTGCCAATAGCAGTGATCGGAAGAAACATTCCCATGTCCACACCAGTGACAAGCCCTACTACTGCAAGATTCGAGGCTGTGACAAATCCTACACTCACCCAAGCTCCCTGAGGAAGCACATGAAGATTCACTGCAAGTCCCCACCACCTTCTCCAGGACCCCTTGGTTACTCATCAGTGGGGACTCCAGTGGGTGCCCCTTTGTCCCCCGTGCTGGACCCCGCCAGGAGTCGCTCCAGCACTCTGTCCCCTCAGGTGACCAACCTCAATGAGTGGTACGTTTGCCAGGCCAGTGGGGCCCCCAGCCACCTCCACACCCCTTCCAGCAACGGAACCACCTCTGAATCTGAAGATGAGGAAATTTACGGGAACCCTGAAGTTGTGCGGACGATACATTAGAATTTATGATTAATAATAATAAGTGAAATAATAAGTCGGAGTCTTTGGACCACATCCTAACCTGAGACAATGCCGAGCCTGAGACAAACCCGTGACTCAGACTTGCCACCGGGTCTAATTAGCCCTATTTATTCAGTATGAAACCCTATGGTGTTTGTACATTTAATTAATTTAATTAAGATATTTGGGCCTTTTTTTTTTTTTTCCTTAAAAAACAAACAAAAAACAACCAAGCTGGACTTGTACATTGCAGGAGGACGGGGCTTGGGGGCAAATTGTACCAAGGAAAATGAATGGAGAGATTAGTTAATGGAGATACACACTGCCGGTGTCATATATATATATATGTTTGTTTTTTTTTTTTAAAGGAGGGAGAAAAAGAGCATTAAGTCAGAACTTAAACACAGCAACAAGGCCCTCTGCATTTCCCAGAGTGCCTCTCAAATGCCTTTGACACCATACCGTGGGCTGCTTTTGAGCCTCCTTGTTGGACCCTAATTCTGCCAAGGCCTCTTGATTGTAAACCACACACCTGCTGCATTGCCAACAGATCCTGGACTGTACCTGTGTCCAAAAATATTTGTAAAAACCCTTTGAGTTTAATATTTGTAATTTTTAATTTCCACTCTTTTATTACTGATCTCACCTTAATACAATATTTTTATACAGGATTATTTCTTCAGTATCCTACTGTGTGATTTGAAAAAAAGATGCAGCAACCTTAATATATCTCCATATCTTGTGCTACTGTGATTGTTCAAGCAAAAGTGGAGAGAAGAAAAGCTGCTGCAATAAGACAACTGTGAAACTGTGATATTTTATAAAATAGAAGAAATTCAAGTGCTTGCTTTTTCCTGTATGGTGTTTTTTTTTTTTTTTTTTTTGGTTTTTTTTTTTAAATCTGAATTTTCAGATACTGCCTCTCCTAACTGTGTCCAAAGTTCTTGTGTAATAAAGAGATTCTGTTTTCGATCCTAAGTTCTTTGGGATGCCAACATTCACAGTCAAGTCTTGAGGAGGTGTAATGATGGCATCATGCCTATTTTTTTTTGAAAGCTGTTTTTAAAACAGGCCAACACGTCTTTTATACTGTTGTATCAGCCTTTTAAAAAGTCTATTTTTCAATGCTTGAAACTGCATTTTAATGCATTTTCTTCCACCTGAGCACTGAGCACACCAAACTGGAATCCATTTGAAAATGACAGTGTGTGAAGTGTATGATTTACATTGAAAGAGGGGAGGGAGTTGCCCTACATATTAAAATTTTTAAAAGGTTTATAGTTACCACCAAACACTGATGAATGTGTGACCTTTGCCAGAGCTGTCAAGCTAGGATAAAAAAGGTCAAGGACCTAGGACAATAACTCTTAGTCAATTTATTTTCGGTTGGTACAACACATCTCCTGTGCAAAATGTAGTCCATCAGAAACATCATACAGATATACTAAAGAGCACTAATTTATCCTTAGAGACCCTGAAGACACCCCCTCCCCAGGGTTTGTAGAAATTGGTTTTGTGTGCTGTGAGTGGTTGATGTAGTCTTGTCATTGTTAATAACTTGTATGTGAACACTATTATTTGTACAGTTGAATTAATTTATTTTCAGACATCATCCTTTTTTTTTTTTTTTTTCCTGGAAGAGTTCAAAGCACACCAAAGAATTATATTATACATTTTGGTGAAAGATTGTCATTTATGATCCATGGTTTATTTAAAAAAAAAAGGAAAGAAAATGGAAAAATATATTTTTAAGCTTACTTGAATGAACAACGTAATGTGAAAACCAAGACTCTTCCTGCATGTCTTTTTTGCATTGTGTTGATGAGATTATATATAGTTTATAGATATATTATATTACTAGTACAGTGCATGGTGCTGTCACTTGGAAAGCCTTTCAATGTTGTCTTCAGATTGTTAGGGTGAATATGAAACATGCAGACCCTCCTTTATAAAGAAAAAGACCTTAAAACTTGAATATGAGATAATTTTACATTTGAAAAGTTTATTTGATTTTCATATTACTCACTTTCAAAGCCCTTTCAAATAGAAAAGGTATGAACTTTTGGGGGGATAATTTATGTATCGTAAACTTATTAGGACAAAATATTCCTGATGTATAATGAGTTGTTTTATTTATACAACTTTTTCAATGGTAGTTTGCACTATTCTTTATTATGCTACAGGTTTATTTATTATGAAACAAAGGAATATGTATTTTATGTATTTTACCATGCATAGGTTAACTCTTTGCCACAGATTTATTGGTTCTTGATACACCTAAAATAAAAAAATGTGTACCTCCAATAGAGAGCAAGAATGATTATGAAGTAACAAATTTAATAAAGGTATTCTTATTATTATTGCTTATGTTTTACCTAATGGCATATCTCTCCTACAAACAGAACAGGTTGCTAATGGAGTGAATGTCTTCCCTTGATCTCTTGATTTCTTAGCCTCTCCCCAAGCAATACAATATTTTTGCAGCCTGGTTTAACTTACAACTTACAAGCTTATCTAGGAAACACAAGATATTTTTGAAGACTAAGCCTTGCAAGTTATACTTACAGTAGCATAAATCTTTTGGGTTACTGCATTTATTTGTTAAAATAAGTAATATCCTGAGTGATTCTAATCAGTGAAAAGCCAAAAAGTGAATTTTAGCATTTCTTTGGTGCCCAGCCTCCAAAAGGAAAAAAAAGAATGAAGAAAATGTGGAGGGAGAGACAGTGAGGCTTCTAGACACAAAGAAGGTGAAAGCAAAATCAGTCAGGGGCTGAGATAGGTATTGAATGAAATTGAGTAGTGGGCATTGAATGCTTCTCATGGTGTGGGAGATCAAGATGCAATTTTACTGTAGTTTGTTCTGGAAGTTGAGTGGCTATTGGTAATTTAAGCTCAGCATTTTGGGGCAGGTGTGTTGAACAATTAGATTCTTGCATGGCAGCAAAATATTCAAGTGGCTTAAATGCAGGTATTTGGCTATGCACATTTACAAGGCTGGATGTTTGCTTGTGTTTTTGTTAGCAGATACACAACTGATAAAAGGTAAATAGTTGAAAGCAATTGCTAGTAATGTCAATAAGCATTTCTCTGAAAGGTTATAGTGGCTTTTAAAAGTCAGGTTTGTTAAATGTAGTAAAGGTGAAACAGGTTGCAAAGAGTTGTTTTAAGTCAGATGACAATAACCAGCACACGAAGGAGAAAAACACTCATAAATGAGGGCCCCAATCAATGGGAAAACTTATAGCTCTCTAATGAAGTTTCTCGTGAAAAGAAGGGTGACACAAAGCCACCAAGACATGAATCATTCATGGGAAATATAAAAGATAAAAGATATCTGACAATGAGCAGAACCTTGTATAGAGTGTATAAAACAAGTTTCCCCTTCTTATTTTCTGCTTTAAAACGCACAATCTCCCACTCCCAGCGTTCTCTGTCCAGTCTATAGAGTTAAAATTGACCACTGCTCGTCCTGCGCCACTTCAAAGTAATTTAGTCCAGAACGGAAGGCTTGGCGCTCGGACAATCTTCATGGTGTGTTAAGATTTCTATGGCAATTGGCAAGCAAGACGTTCCCATCTGAATATGTCTCAAAGAAAGCCACTTATTGACACTAAGTTGGCTATCATCAAAGACTTCATCTTCCCTAGGCAAAACGTGGCCTTGCAAATACTGTTTAAATCATCTACCTTTGTTTTCCAGGCTAGGAGAATCTTCAAACGCACAATTATTTGAAATTTATGTATATATATTTTCCCCATTCAGGATTCTCTTTGGTAAAGCTGATGGTCCTAAAATCTAAACTCCATAGAGTTTGAAGGTGGAAATTATATTCTCTTAAGGAGTTGGAGATGGCCACACAAGCATCATAACACTGGGGACAGGAAAAGAGGAGGCCCAACTAGCTGCAAACAGATTGCACTCTCATAAGTGATCTCTTCTACTTTGGGGAAGGTTTTGGAGACCATTGTTGTTTTACCCACCCAGTAATCTATCATCTATCATCTCTCTATCTGTTTATGAAATGGGACGAGAGGTGCTGGCCACTAGTATTTTAAAATCCCAGTTTGGTTAGGAAATCCAGCTCCTGGGGAGGGAGCAGGGGAGACATCTGGTTTCTCAAGTGATCACCTTAAGCCAGCAGTAAAGAAGGCTGATCGCAAGGCAAACAAAACAACCCAACCGCTTATTAATAGTACTTTCATCCCCTCACATCACTCCTGGCCTGCCAGTCCGCTCACAGTGTAGCAAAACAGGACGCCCAGCCACGGAAGCCTTCCAGGTCTGGAGGCACAGGCAGGCCCGCAGGAGACCTGAGGTGAAACTGCCCTGGGGCCCCCAGTACACTTCCCCTCCGTGGACAAAAACTCAACCCCACACCCACGCACTCCCCGAGCACACATTAACATACACTGCAAGTGCCTAATCAGGCAGGGAGAAGTTCAAAGGCATTTTTTTTTTTTTTTGAAATTCAAACTACTGCTTCTATGGTCCATCCACGCGGAGCCATCCAGGATGGCTATGGTAGTGGGCAGGGCCAGGGGAGTCGCCAGCAGAGGGGCCACTGTGATTCAAGACAGTCGATGAGACACAGCTGCAGTGACCTTTACTTTCATGCCAAGTTACTTCAGTCCACTTGAACCTCATCAGAAATATATATATATTTATGTGTGTGTGTGTGTGTGTGTATGTATTCAGCATTTAAGATTCCTCCATAGAACCTCCTAGCTTGAGAGAAAGGGGAGAGAAAGAATGAAGAAAGGAGGATAGGAGCGGAGGAGAGTCGGGTGGGGAGTGGGTGATGTTCGAAGGGTGGGGGAGAGGGGCAGGGGAGCCAGAGCCCCAGTTCCTCTTCCTTCTCTCCCCACCTAAGTACTTTTATTTGCAGAGCGATTGTTCTTTGTTTATTTAATACAAGTACTGTGTGAATGGTGAAAAATAAACACGATGAAAAATAACCAAACAGATGATTCCTCAGAGTGAAAAAGCCCGGACTTAATAAAAGTGCGAAGCAGTCACCGCTGAATGAGAAACCCTTTGAAGTGGAACTTATTATAGGAGGAATACTTTGGGGTTGCCTTAACGACGCCGCTGAATCGAAAGCGCTCGCCTTTGTCAGCGATTTGTTCTCCTTTGCTGGGGTGCCCGGAGAAATTACTTACATGGGCTGCCTTAACATGCAGCCTGCAAATCAGTAACTTTGCAGCTCAGACTCGCAGACGCCACTCGGCTGTGGACAAAAAGAGTCATGGGGGAAACGCACCAACCTTTCACGCCGAGGCTCTGGGGCTGGGGACTCACGGGCGTGTTGGGGGCGGCAGATAAGAAGTTGTATTACAACTGCCCCCCCTCGCCCAAGCTTCCCTCTTCTTCCCTCTGCACCTCCCCCGCCGCCAGTCCAGGCTGGGGCTCTGCGGGCCCGGACCCCGCTTGGTGGCAGTGGAGGCCTGGCTCCTC
The DNA here is from genome assembly GCF_024542745.1 of Macaca thibetana thibetana. Classification (NCBI taxonomy): domain Eukaryota; kingdom Metazoa; phylum Chordata; class Mammalia; order Primates; family Cercopithecidae; genus Macaca; species Macaca thibetana. The sequence continues at coordinate 79,791,533 of NC_065594.1, read as the reverse complement.
CAGGGCCCTCCAGCGAGGGGCGCTCTAGGGCGCGCGGGCCGGGCGCGGGACTTTCCCAGCAGCCCGGGCCATATTTAATAAGGGTCGTTCATCACCGAGGCGCTTTGAAGGGTCGCCTCCAGCCCTGTGCCCATTAGAAAGGCGGAGGTGACATTTAAACTCCGTTTTCAAGGATCGCGGGGGGATTTCATTGAAAAGGCAACTCGTTTGTCTTATGAGCCTGGAAACAACCCCCTTCTCGCTCCTTTTGACCACATGGCATAACTCAAAAACAATAGTTCAAAAGTGAAATGGCATCGTGGTGTTCATTCGGAGACAGGCCCCCATCTAGCACCAGAGAAAAGGGGTAGTCCGCAAGACAATGTGCTTTTTGTGTCCGACTCTGTCACAAGGATTGTGTTGTTTGCTTTGGAGGCTGCGCCTGTTATACTTTCCTGAAAGTGCTTGTGTTAAACAAGAGTTATAAGTCATCCAAAACAACAAACATTTTGATTTTCTTTGCCTAAAGGGCTTTCCCTGGCTATGGGCACCGTGAAAAAATAATGTCCTTGCTGAGAAAGGAACACCAGTAGTAGCATTACAAGCGAGCGCATTAAATATTGAATGACACGGGAAAAAGAGCTTGTCGAGGGGCACTCAGCCTTAAAGTCTTTCTTCAACTTTGTCTTCGGTGGCTGCTGGACTATTTAAGATGGTATTAATTAAGGCAGCTTCGGATGCTGCCGAGCCGGCCGGCCCCTCTGCCGCGCTCGGTCAATGGGCCTGTGCCCCCGCGCCCTGCTCACGCGTTGGCTGAGCCGAGTGCAAATGTCACTTCTCATTTGGAGGCTGAAGAGAAGTGCCCATCCTACATTAAGGGCAGCAGGGATGCAGTCAGCAGCAGGCGTTAAAGGAATACGAGGGACTGGGGTGAGGGGAGGGGAGGCGGTAACAAAATGGGAACAGCTGCCCGGGGCGGGGTCGAGAGTGCGCCCCGCGCACCGCTGTTGGCACATTTTGGAGAGCGCCGCTGGCAAACCGAAGCCACGCGGGACTCACTGGGTTGGAAGACCCCTTCTCTTTCGTCGTTCCCGCGTGGGGAAAATGAAAACTCCAGCCCTGCACAAATCCATTAGGCAGGCTGGCGGGGCGTTATTTTACAAAGGGACTCGCTTCTACAAAGAAAGACAAAAGCTTGGTGCAAACAGGCGTCTTGACTGACTTCCACCTCCCCCTACAGTCCCCTTCACAGATCACAAACAAATAAAGCCCAAAGGACCTCAGCCAAGTATCTCCAGATCCAATTTTACAGATGGCGAAACTGAGACCTCAAGCAAGACTCAAAATGGTTTTTGTCAATATTCCCCGAAATCAGAGGTTGAGACCCTCTTTGAGACCAAAGATCCAGGCGGGAGTGGAGTTCTTTTTAAAGTCGCCAACAACCACGCCAAAATGTCCCTTTCCCCTGCCCCCCATTGCAAGTGTTTGATTCAAAGTCAAATGGAAATTGGTTTCAGCAGTTGAAAATTCCTAACATCAAAAAAGGAATGAAGCTTACTGTCAACTGACTGTGGCATAAATGAAATGCACACTCGGAGAAACTGTGTTAACTATCAGTTCTTGATGAAGAGAGACAAGATTTGGCTGGGCAGAGGGGGAAGGGCATCCCGGCAGATTGATTTCTGCAGCCAGAAGCCCAACAGGCGCCCCCGTCTCCCTATGTGGCGTTTCACCTGGATGTGGGTCTTCTCTTTTACCACACGACCCCTTGTAGGTGGGGGGAGATGCAGTAAAGTGCCCTCCCCACCCCCAACCCCGTGTGTTTGTGTGTGTGTGTGGTTGAGCACCCTTAGCTTTTGATCCATTTGCAATGTCTGATTCTCCATCTTAAAATGTGTCCATTCAGGGCTCCCTCTGGCCTTTTGGATAAGGGGCGGGTCATGCTTCCACCAAGAACCATGCTGCAGGAGAACTAGTCCCTACCCTTCCTGCAGAGACTGGAATCTGAGCGCGATGGGTGGCCGGGGAGCTCGCATTCAGACGGCCCTGAGATGCGGGCCTGGGGCCCTACGCCCCATTGGCAGCTGGAGGCGTCGCTCCGGGGCCAAGGAACGCCTGGCCGGGTCAGGACGCGGGCAGAGGTGGGCGGTAGGGCAGCCAGAGAGGGCCGCGCCAGAGCAGCCCACTCTCGCACAGTCTAGGACTGGAGTTCCTAGGCCCAACCGCCTACCTGAGTGATCTGTTTTGTACATCTTTCCTCATTCCTCTTCTCTGCTCTCCCTACCTCCTCTACTTTTTTGCATGAACAGGGCCCAGGCCAGGATAACGAATGCAGAAAGATGGCCTTTTGGCCCGGAATGCACGCTCTGGCGTGCGCATACACCCACCTCACACACACTTATACACACTCACGCGCAATTCAACCCCCTCAGCCCCGCCCCAGCCAGTGCACTGGGCACACGCTCGGGATTCAGGCACCTTGCCAAGAGCTCGCGAGCACCCTACGTGGCACACTGGTTGGAGTTCCTGCACGAAGTGGCGGGGGTGGAGTGAGGAGGGAGGGGTGGGCGGCGGTGCACGCTGCCGACTGCTGGCGGAGCGCACAAGTTCAGTGCTCAACTTCCCGCTCTTAACGAGATCCGGGATCCCTTTGGAGAGTCCCTCGGGAGCTGGCGACGGGGCTGGGAGTGGCGTGGGTAAGCTGGCCCGCGCGGGGCGCGGGCGGCGGGGCACAAGGGCGCGACAGGAAGAGGGCGCGAGGGTGCCCGCGGCCGGCCGGGCGCTCCGAGAAGTCAGCGCGAGCAGCTGTGACTTCACCTATTAGCCCCGATGTCTTTCCGAGGAGCCTGGTGGAGTTAAACAGCCCACAATGGGCGCTCTGGGGCGCCTCCAGCCTGACCTCCACCCGGGTTTAATAGTTTCATAGGAACTTCATTAAATCAATTACTTAGTGAGCACATCATCATTTATTTGTAATTAGCAGCGAGGAGCGCGTTCTCTCCCCCAGCCTGCGGCCCGGGTCCCAGCGGGGTTGACTAGTTGTGCAAGCACTTTTGTTTGCTCGAGTGTTGACTCCCGGCATTATTCGGCCCGGGTAATCTTTACGTCTCAATCTAGTATTCAGGGGGCGAAAGGAAAACAAACAGGGCGCAGGCCGGAGGCCAGCCCTTTGGTCCCAACCGCTCCAGAACTCGGCCCTCGCTGGGCGTGCAGGGCGCAACTCCACGGTCCCCGTTCCTCCCGGACGGAATAGGCGAGGGCGCCACCGGGGCAGAGGGGCAGGAGCCAGCCCGGGGGGTCCAGAAGGAAAGTTGCGAAGGAAGAAGAGATGAAGGAGAGAAAGGAGAAAACCAGGAGCAGGAGCGCCGGGCCTGCAAAACGAGCACAAAAGAAACGTCCAGGCTCGCGCACGTGTGCGGGCGGCATTGGAGGGGGAATGCGCGTTGTGCGTGTGTGCAAGTGTATGTCCATGTGTGCACGTGTGTGTGCGCGCGCAGGAAGTGCGTGAAATCCATCCTTTTCAGCTACCCAGGGCTGGGCGGAGAGAGGGGAGTGGGAGCAGGAGGTGCCGGCCTGTGGTGCGCGGAGGCAGCTCGCTGGGTGTCCGGGCTGCAAAAGTGCTTTAATTGGGGGGCTGCAGCCCCGGGCGCAGCTCCACTGCGGCCCACAAATTACTAGCGAGTGGTTAGCGAGGAGGGGAGAGTTGCGAAAGCCGGGCCAGAACCTGCGCGTGCGGAGCGGCACGAGTAATGGCTCCGCAAGGAGTCGTGATTCCTTTCGAGTGTAATCATCTTTCCCCACACGCCGCAGCGCCGGCCAAATCTCGTTTACATCCAAGGAGTTGCGGCTCGCCGGGCCAGAAACGTGGGCGACACGCCCCTGCGTCCTTGCCCTGGCCCCGATTTCCGCTCCAAGCTGGAAGTCCTTCCAGCACAGGAAACGCTCAACTTCTGGGGTTATCCCAGCTCAGGAAATGGAGGAGGGCGGGGAGGCGAGGGGTCATTGATGACCCGGCCTGGATTCCCCAGGAACAGGCGAATGTGAACAACTGTGAGGTGAGGAAAGGCCGTGGGGGAAAAACGCCCCTTGAGACGGCTTCCAGAAGAAACAGTGGCCCCTGGGGATCCTTGAGGTCAGTCTCTTAGACTTCCTGGGGCTGTGAGCTTTTGAGGACCGGGTCCTGAATTTCTTCCTTGGTTCTGATGGCCAGGCCTGGCTGATCTGGGTTAATACTTGCAGGCAGGGAATGTGTGAAGGCGGTGGTTGCCTTGCGGATTTTCTAACCAGTGGTTTCAGTAAAGATCTAATCAGTGTCTGGAGTGTTTGTACTCTGGTGGGCCCGAAGAGGGTTCTGTGGCCCTATGGTGAGACAGGGTCCATCCTGGAGCGGGGGTGGGGAGGCAGAGGGCTGGGGTGTGGCCCCCAGGCCTCTCTGGACAGCCCCAGACCTGGAGTCCGCTGGCTCTGGCTGTGTTTGGGTGCACACGTGCGCGAGGGTGGTCGTACTCCCAGGAGTGGGAGCTTAGCTTGCTGGGGAGCCTGTTGCCAGCTCTCCTGAGGCCTCCAGTCTGGGGAGCCAACTCCACCACAGTGCTTTGGGCTCTCAGGAGGGTGTCCTAAGCCTGCAGCTGTCTCACTCTCCTAGTCTTCTTGCTTCGACCTTTCCTCAGGTCTCACCATCAGACATCCAATCTGTTCCTCTCCCTAGCCTCATTTTCTGCAAAGTTGATTCCCAGGTCATTTGACCTCTACCCCAGGGTCCTAGGTATCCTTTGCCTGCAGGACACAAGGATTGGAGAGGCAGGAGCAACTAGGATCCTCTTTGAAAATAGGCTTTCTTGGCCTGGTGCGGTGGCTCACGCCTGTAATCCCAGCCCTTTGGGAGGCTGAGGCGGGAGGATCTCTTGAGGTCAGGACCAGCCTGGGCAACATGGTGAAACCCCATCTCTACAAACTATACAAAAATTAGCTGGGCCTGGTGGTGCATGCCTGTAATTCCAGCTACTCGGGAGGCTGAGGCAGAAGAATAGTTTGAACCAGGGAGGTGGAGGTTGCAGTCCGAGATGGCGCCACTGCACTCCAGCCTGGGCGATAGGGCAAGACTCAGTCTAAAAAAAGAAAAAAGAAAAAAGCTTCCCTCCAGCCCCCCTCCCCAGCATGGCAGAGCTCCTTGAGCTGCCCAGCTGCAGCTCACCCTGCCATGGTCTGAGAGTTTGGGTCAGCCTAAAAAACAGGAAATAGATCCAGATAAGGACCATCAACCAGCCAGTCAACAATCTGGGAGGAGCACCTTTTAAAATATAAAAAGTGGTTTGTAGCTTTGCATAATCCTCTTCCCCCATCCCCAGTGAGTCTGAGCTGAAGAAGTTACAATGGTCAGGCTTCAGGAAGAATTACCAGGAAAAGGAAATCTTAAAGCATAAAGCCAAATATGATTTTCTTAAAAATACCTGGGAGCCTAACATGATAAACACAAATACTCCTTTGAGTCTGTTGTGCATCTTTCTGCTCCAGTGTACAGAATACCTATGCTAAATATATATTGATCAGACAGGTGCACACACACAAATTATAGCATCTCTAAATCCCACCTTGGAAATTATCAGACCTAGCCAAATTTAGGACAGCGGTGAAGGAAGCAAGACTGAGAAAAGCTACAATGAAAATAAAATTGAAATGTTCACCCATGACTTCTCTCTCTACTCCTCCCCTCTCTCCCACCTCCTACACCATTTAATAAAATAGCATCGTTTAGAGAAAGGAAGACACGTCAGGGGACATTTTATGAGCTGGAAGAGAATTTGTTGAAGTAGTTGATTTAGAAAATCTGGATACTGACTGCGAAGTTTTCTTAGTCATATTCATATTATGCGTCTTTCTTCCCAATCCAAGTCCTAACAGCTTTTAAGCCATTATCTGGCTAGGTTCTGTTTATTAATCAGGCTCTGCTCTGATTCTCTCTTTACTGGACTGCAGGCCCCTTGGCAGTCCCACCTGAGGCCCTCCTTGGACCAGTGGGAGGCCGGAGCTGTGTTCCCTGCACCCTTTCAGGAGAGCTCCCCATGCAGGGCGTATGGGACCCTTCCAGGGTCCTTGCCACTGGACTCACCAGTCTGAAAACTAACAGGATCATGCTCACAGACTGTCCTCCTCTCTCTGGGAGGGCTTGTCTTGTCACCAGTCATGAGTTTCATCCTCCTGACCTGGTGCAAAGAAGAACGTTTGGCACTGACATAAAAGCCCATGCAGCAGGAGCCTGGAGTTTGTAGCAGGGTGATTTCGGATAATGACATGTATGGGATATTTCAGGGAGGGCCCAGGGGAGCCTTGGAAGGGAGGAACTATGCCAATGTTTGTCCCCTTTTAGGGGCGAGGGCAAAGGTTTGACTGCTCTGGCCGTTTTTTAAGTAAACTGACCAGAAAGAGCACGCATTAGAACAAACTGTGGCCTAGGGCAAGAGTCTGTTGTGTTCCTGACAGAAACTTCTGGGCGAGTCCTGGCCGCTGCTAGGCCACTGCTCCGTGTTCTCAGAACCGGCAGCACTGCTGGGTCCTTGTTCATACCTGCGCAGGACAGAACCATGAAGTGATTCCAGGCATCTTTTCTCAGGGAGAAAGAGCACCTAGAGACACAAGACGAGTCCAGGAAAACCACTGCCTGTTAGCCACCCCTCCTTGGCCACGCCTCCTGCGATTTCTAGCCTTCAACGCCCAGATCCTTTATATCCACTCCATAAAGCAGAGGACTGGAGTCGTCCAGAGACAGAAATGTGTCTTCCAAGAACTTTAGTGTCTTTGGCCCCTGGCAAGATTGGAGTATTTATTTTTCTCCGACTCCTCCAATTGGAGTGATGCCTGTTAAGAAGGAAGCAGAAGCTGGGTGTGGTGGCTCACACCTGTAATCCCAGCACTTTGGGAGGCTAAGGCCGGCGGATTGCTTTTTGTCAGGAGTTCAAGACCAGCCTGGGCAACATGGCAAAACCCCATCTCTGCTAAAAATACAAAAATTAGCTGGGTATGGTGGCGCAAGCCTGTAGTCCCAGCTACTTGGGGGGCTGAGGCACAAGAATTGTTTGAACCCAAGAAGCAGAGACTGCAGTGAGCCAAGATTGTGCCACTGCCCTCCAGCCTGGGTGACAGAACTAGACTTGGTTTAAAAAAAACAAAAAAAGAAGCCAAGAAATTGCATCATGAAAAGTATAATATCCTGCTTGGCCCTTAAGTTTCTTTTGAGATTGGAATGAAGTTTTTTTTTTTTTTTTTTTTTTTTTTTGAGACAGAGTCTTGCTCTGGCCGGATCTCAGCTCACTGCAAGCTCCGCCTCCCGGGTTTAGACCATTCTCCTGCCTCAGCCTCCCGAGTAGCTGGGACTACAGGCGCCCGCCACCTCGCCCGGCTAGTTTTTTGTATTTTTTAGTAGAGACGGGGTTTCAAAGTTTTAATAGGAAGGTTTCTTTGGCTCCATGACTGTCTGCGGAACGGCAGACACAAAACTTCTTAGGCTCAACTGAGTAACAACTTTCCTGGGAGCTGGGTGCTCTGAGGCCCTAGAGGCAGAGCTGTGGGCCCTATTTCGGGGCACAGTAGAAGAGGACACAGGAAGTTGTAGACAAGCCTAATATCCATTGCTTGCATGTTTTCCCCATCATTTAAAAAAACTGTGGTAAGGCCAGGCATGGTGGCTTACATCTATAATCCCAGCATATTAGGAGGCCAAGGCAGGAAGACCACTTGAAGCCAAGAGTTTGAGAGCAGCTTGGCCAACACGGCGAAAACTGGTCTCTACTAAAAATACAAAATATTAGCCGGGCATGGTGGTCTGCACCTGTAGTCCCAGCTACTCGGGAGGCTGAGGCACAAGAATCGCTTGAACTCGGGAGGGGGAGGTTGCAGTGAGCTGAGATTGTGCCACTGCATTCCAGCCTGGGCAACAGAGTGAGACTCTGTCTCAAAAAAGAAAAAAAAATGTGGTAAAATGTATATAACATAAAATTTACCATTTCAATCATTTTTAAGAGATGGGGTCTCACTGTGTTGCCCAGGCTGGCCTCAAACTCCTGGGCTCAAGTGATCCTCCTGCCTCAGCCTCCCAAGTAGCTGGGACTGCAGGTGTGAGCCACCACACCTGGCTTCAACTATTTTTAAGCATACAATTCAGTGGCATCGAGTACATTCACATTCCCATGCAGTCATCACACCATTCGTTTCTAGAATGTTTTCATCTTCCCAAACTGAATCTTTGTACATGAAACAATAGTTCCTCATTTCTTCTCCCCTAGCTTCTGGCGATCTCCATTCAACTTTTTGTGTCTCTGAATGTGACTACTCTGGGATCTCATCTAAGTGGGATCATTCTGTACTTGTCCCTTTGTGCTTGGCTTATTTCACTCAGCATAATGTCCTCAAGGTTCATCCCTGCTGTAGTATGCATTAGAACTTCATTCTTTGTTATGGCTGAGTAGTAGCGCACTGTGCGTATAGACCACATTTTGTGGATTCCTCCTTCCGTTGATGGACACAGGTTGTTTCTACCTTTTGGCTACTGTGAATAATGGTGCTGTGAACACTGATGTGCTTACATGCTTTTATGTGTACATGTGTACCTATATAATACACTTTTTATTAAGGAATTTAAAACACTTTAAAGGGGGAGCTCCAGCCATGGATTTAGACTATCAGCTTTCTCACTTGGCTCTGGCTTTCCGAGGTCAGCAAAGTGCAGCTAGAATTCAAGGGAGAGCCAAACCATTGTCTTCCAGTTTCGTGGCCTTCCCATCTTTGTGTGTGTGTGTGTGTGTGTGTGTGTGTGTGTGTGTGTGTGTGTTCAGACCTACCCAGTGCTCCTGCTTCAGAGGAACTATTAACACATTGATATTATCAATAGCAGGCAGTGCCTGAGCCATTAGGGATTTATGAAAACATCTGAAGCAAGTCGTTTCAAAGCACTGATTTGTTTTATAGTCAGTATTACATTTTATGACAGGCTCTTTTGCCAGCAAAATGAGCGCATAAGCATCATACTCAGCTCAGGAGACGGAAACCGGTGCCCTGGGCTGCCCTGCAAATTTGTGTTCCAGATCCCTTGGGAAGCTTCTGCAATTCACAGACAACTACTGATGCTTTGCTGAAGGGTTGACCGCGAACTAGACAGGGTGTATGCCCACCCTTACATTTGTGGCAGTAGAAAAGCGGCATACAACCCCTTTCCCTTTTCTGTCATTTTTCTCGAACTGAGAACACAATAAGAACACCAGTCAGGACCCAGTAGACCAAGGTCAAACATTTCCTGGCCACTTCTGCTGCTTTTTTTTTGTTCTGATTTTTTTCCCCCTGATTTTCTGGAGTTTCACAGGGGCAAATTCCCGAGTTTTGGATAAAGTAGTCTCAACCCTCCTGGGAACGGTGACGCCTAAGGAAAGGGACAGACAGGCCACTTGCGGGAGGTGGATGTATGATTCCCAGCAACCCAGTGACTGTCCTTCTCATTCAAACATCCCCCCACCCCCCAACCAAAAGAGCAGGGAGAGGGAGCACTGTCCTGTACAGGGTTTGCCGGGTCTGGGACTGGGCAGGGAGGCAGGCGCTCTTCCCTGGGATGGGGGATAGTTCCTTCTCAGTGTTCCCAGGGAGCAGGGTTTGTCATATTTTACAGCAGCTGTTTCACATTCCCCTACCTAGTTATTAGACACGAAAGGGAGTAAATTAAAATAGCAAAGTAAAAGGAAATAAAAGGCGTCTTTTCTTTCTGTAAAGAGACAACACCTAATTAAGGAATATTTGAATCCCACAAAAATGCAGACTCTCACAGGTGACATAAAACTTCTCCTTTTAAACCAGGAACAAACCCCAGAAAATTAGGGACAGGCCGAAGAGGTAGTCCTTTAAAACAAAATGCTCCTGCCTCTGGAGACTTTTGACGTTTTTCTCCCTTCCTTTTTTCCTCTTCCACAGTCCTGAGGGAGTATTAAACTCAAACGACTCCTTTGAGTTCAAGTTTTCTGGGCGGTAGCCAGACAAGCATACAGCCAGCCTCCTCCCCTCCTGCCAACAGCGGCACTTGCTACAGCCCACAGCCTTGTTTTCTTCTCTCCCAGCCTCCTCCCCTCCCCAGCAGGAGCTTTTCAGCCCCCACTCACCACTGCACCACAGTTTCTTTCTTTTGTCCCCTCTGGACTCTACTTTTTTCCCAACACTTTCCCTAGCTCAGGCGAGCTCTCACCCACTCTGTCTTCCGCTTTCTTTACCCCACAGAGCTGAGACGCTGGGGCCTCCTTTCTTTTTCTCCTGGGCTCTTAATCGTGTTCTTGACCAGAAGATAGCAGAAGCTTTGGCCTTCTTCAGCTTGATTCCACCCTGGGTTCCAAATTCAGTCCTTCCCAGCCCTAGCTCTGCCCTTCCTCCCCTGGGTGTGGTCTCCTTATACACCAGAGGCCGCTTTGGGTGTTGGTGCTCAGCCATTGTTGACCTTGACCTTTATACGGGAATGCTCTTCTGGGGCACCTGCGAGGAGTAAAACTTTTAAGCGAACAATTCAGTGGTATCGAGTATATTCACATTCCTGTGCAATCATCACATCATCCATCACCACAATGTTTTCTTCTTCCCAAACAGAATCTTTTTACCCGTGAAATGATAGTTCTTCATTTCTTCTCCCCTAGCCCCTGGCCATCTCCGTTCAACTTTCTGTCTCTCTGGATGTGACTACTCTAGGGATCTCATTTAAGTGGAATTATATAGTATTTGTTCCTTTGTGTCTGGCTTATTTCACTCAGCATAATGTCCTCAAGGTTCATCCATGCTGTTGTATGCATCAGAACTTCATTCCTTGTTATGGCTGAGTAATATTCCACTGTGTGGATAATGAATCAATACATGTAAGGGGCGTGAAAGCCCATGGAGGTGAGAGGGGCTGACGTCTCAGGCAGGACACGGGCCTCCCTACCTCATTTCCGCTTCGGGGACCACACAATGGTTAACACAGTGCTTTTCCTGTGAAAGTTGCTCAGTTCATTCAGAATCCCTTTCGTTATTGTTTCTAGGAGAGTCTCATTCTTCTGCTTAGTCTTATAATTGGGAGGGAAGAAAAGAAAGCTGGGATGAGGCTAAGAAAATATGGAATGTCATACCTTGAAATAGCCACAAATTAAGTACATTCTTAGTGACAGCTCACCCCAATTTTGCCTCTCTGGGATTTTTTTTTTCTTGGCTTTTGATGGCTTGAAAGTCCTGCAGAATTTCCCCAACATCACAATGCAGAGCATGGAGCCAGAGGTTTCCAGATTCCTGCTTATTAGACTAAACAGTAAAAGGAAATCATTTTTTCCTTTCAATAAGTGAGGACAGGCTGTTTTCTTGGCATTTCCTTTTGGGGATGGACGCTGCCTCTGGCTCTGCCTTTTTTACTTTTTTTTTTTTTTTTTTTTTTGAGACAAAGTCTTGCTCTCTTGCCCAGGCTGAAGGGCAGTTGCGTGCTCATGGCTCACTGTAGCCTCGACCTTCTGGGCTCAAGCGGTCCTCCTGCCCAGCCTCCCAAGTAGCTGGGACCACAGGTGCACACCACCATGTCTGGCTACTTTTTAAAATTGTTTTTGTAGAGACGAATGTTGCCTAGGCTAAGGCCTGTTTTTCCCTGACCTGCTGCAGAAACAGATGTGTGACTGGCTCCGCCCAGTGCCAGGACCCAGCTCTCAGCCACACTCCTGCCTTCTCTTCTCTGAAACATGTAGGTAAAAAATGACTTCTCTAACTCCTTTCATCTATATTAAAAGGCATATCATATTTCTGAGTAAAGCCTTAGGTAGGATTTTTAGAAAAATGATCATAGTAATAATAATAATATGTTACATCGATGTTAGATTGACCTAACATTTTAAGGGGGGGCTTTCCTCTGCCTTATAGGATGTTTAGCAGCATCCCTGGCCCCTGCTGACTACATGCCAGCAACAGCTTCCTCCCTTCCAAACTGTGACAGTCAAAAATGTCTCCAGGCTGGGCATGGTGGCTCATGCCTGTAATCCCTTAGGAAGCTGAGGTGGGAGGATGGCTTCAGCCTAGTAGTCTGAGACCAGCCTGGGCAACATCGCAAGACCCTCTCTCTACAAAATAGTAGTCTCAGCTCCTTGGGAGGCTGAGGCAAGAGGATGGCTTCAGCCCAGGAGGTAGAGGCTGCAGTGAGCTGTGATCACGCCACTACACTCTAGCCTGGATGTCAGAATGAGATTCTGCCTCAAAAAAAAAAAAAAAAAAAGAAAAGAAAAGAAAAGAAAAAACATTTCTCCAGACATTGCCAGATGCCCTCTGTGAGGCAAAATCACCTCTGATTGAAAACCACTGAGTCAGGGGGCCAGCGGGATGGCCTGTGTGGCCAGACCACAGGGAACAAGAGTGTGGTTCAAGATGAGGCTGAGAGATGGAGACTGGACTGTGACCATATTGTGAGTTGAGATGTTACTGTAGGGCCAGGGAAAGCCACTGGAGGGGTTTAAGCTGGGGCATGAAATAATGTTATTTAATATTTGGAGGAGGGGTTTGGCTGTTGTGTGGGATGAGAGTCGGGGCCGGATGTCCTGGGAGCAAGCCATTGCAGTGCTCCAGATGATGGGGGAATGGGACGGAGAACAGCGCACAGGTCCGGGCCACGTTTTAGATGAGCAGGTGGCAGCACTTGCTGAATCCACAGAGAGAGGTGCGGTGGAGAAGGATGAAGGAAAGGACCCTGACCTGACTCCAGCAGCTGGTGGCGGGAGCCGCACCATGAGTAGGGGCAGGAGCTGATTTGGGACGGGAAGTTATTTATTTATGTGGAGATGCCAGGTAGATGGGAGGATATAAAATCTGGAGACCAGGAAGAGTGAGGGCTAGAGGTGTACATTTGGAAGCTTTAGGGCATATTGGGTTTTATTGATATTTAAAACCATGAGTATTTAAACTCACATCACCTAGGGATATTGTGTGAGCCCACAAGAGAAGCAGCCCAGCAGAGAGTCCTGGAGGCATTTTAGCAGGAAGTGGAAGGACCAGAGAAAGATCCAGAGTAGCTGTCTGTGAGACAGGAGATAAACTAGGGAAGGTTGAGGTCATGGAAGTCAAAAGTGTATCTGGAAGGCTGAGAGCTCGCTTGATGGAGGGACACAGAGTTTTCCAATGACACTGCTATGCACGGTTTGTGGACAGGTGAGGGTGGAAGGCTGATTGGGTGGGTGGGTGAAGCCAGGGATAGTAAAACCTGGACAGTGTCCCAGAGGGCTGGGAAGGGGCAGAGTCCAAGCAGGAGCCTGTGGGGCAGCAGGTTGCAGGAGTTTTTTACAGGCAAGAGATGCAGGGTGTGTTCAGATGCTGGTCCTGGTCCAAGTGGCCTTGAAGGGTCACGGGGAGGCAGAGAGAGATGGAGAGGTTGCCGGTGCTGGAGCAAAAGAGAGCTGTGTAGGAATCAAGTCCTTGAGCACGGTGGGATCAGAGCCCAAGTCAAGGGGCTCAGGTTAAATATATATATATTTTTTTGGTGGTAAAATATATATAATATGAAATGTGCATTTTAACTGTTTTTAAGTGTACACAATAGTGGCATTAATTGCATTCACAATATAGTACGACCATATTGTGCTAGTTCCAACATTTTTTCATCACCCCAAACCCAAATACTCTGTGACCAGTAAGCAGTTGTCCCCCTACCCCCACCACCTTGAAGGCCGGGGTTTTTGTTTTGTTTCGTTTTGTTTTTTTGAGACAGGGTCTTGCTCTGTTCCCCAAGCTGGAGCACAGTGGCACAATCATAGCTTACTACAGCCTCGGACTCCTAGGCTCAAGTGATCCTTCCACCTTGGCCTCCCACAGTGTTGGGATTATAGGTGTGAGCCACTGTGCCCGGCCTCCACAGGCTGGTTTTTTATAAGAGCAGGACGTTTCAGCCCTAATAGCAAGAGGGAGGGATAGACTAAGGCTGGAGGTAAGGGTGGGCTTGTAGCTTCGTGGATAGGAAGATAAGGGGGCTTCTGTGGGATTGCTCCAGTATTCTCACTGAAAGCTTACTGGAGGAAAGAGATAAGGGTGTAGGAGGGAGACAGGAGAAACATCTGGAGAGTGGAGAAGTGAAAAACTGAGGAAATGTGTTAGTATTGATGGCCAGGGCCAATGGTCCACTACCTATTTATATACCAGAATTTAAAATGAGGCCAGCCAACAATGGTGAGTGTCTTTTTATTTATTTATTTTATTTATTTATCTTTTTGAGATGAAGTCTCACCCTGTCGCCCAGGCGGGATTGTAATGGCACGATCTCAGCTCACTGCAACCTCCGCCTCCTGGGTTCAAGTGATTCTCCTGCCCCAGCCTCACAAGTAGCTGGGATTACAGGTGTGTGCCACCATGCCCAGCTAAGTTTTTGTATCTTTAGTAGAGATGGGGTTTCACCATGTTGGCTAGGCTGGTCTCGAACTCCTGACCTTGTGATCCGCCCGCCCTGGCCTCCCAAAGTGCTGGGATTACAGGCGTGAGCCACCACGCCTGGCAAGTGTCTTTTTTTTTTTTTTTTTTTTTTTTTTTTTTTTTGAGACGGAGTCTTGCTCTGTCACCCAGGCTGGAGTGCAGTGGCCGGATCTCAGCTCACTGCAAGCTCCGCCTCCCGGGTTTACGCCATTCTCCTGCCTCAGCCTCCCGAGTAGCTGGGACTACAGGCGCCCGCCACCTTGCCCGGCTAGTTTTTTGTATTTTTTAGTAGAGACGGGGTTTCACCTTGTTAGCCAGGATGGTCTTGATCTCCTGACCTCGTGATCCGCCCGTCTCGGCCTCCCAAAGTGCTGGGATTACAGGCTTGAGCCACTGCGCCCGGCCGCAAGTGTCTTTTTAAACACTGTTTACAAATTGTGGTGAAATATACATAACATAAAATTTATCTTGTTTTTTTTTTCTTGAGACATAGTCTCACTCTGTCACCCAGAGGTTGGAGAGCAGTGGCTTGATCTTGGCTCACTGCAACCTCTGCCTCCTGGTTTCAAGAGATTCTCCTGCCTCAGCCTCCTGAGTAGCTGAGATAACAAGGGTGTGCCACCACACTCGGCTAATTTTTGTATTTTTTGGTAGAGATAGGGTTTCACTATGTTGGCCAGGCTGGTCTCGAACTCCCGACCTCAGGTGATCCACCTGCCTTGGCCTCCCAAAGTGCTGGAATTACAGGTGTGAGCCACCGTGACCGGCCCTGAACCATTTTCAAGCATACAGTTCAGTGGCATCAAGTACATTCTCGTTGTGCCACCATTACCACCATCCAGGTCCAGAACTTGTCCATCTTCCCAAACCAAAACTCTGTCCTCCTTAGACAATAGCGCCAATTCTCCCGCCCGCAGCCCCTTGCAGCCACAGGTGGTTTTCCCTACCAGTGTTCAGATGCAGACATGGAGTGGGTGATGGCTGAGTTACACAGGATTGTCGAGGGAGGGGGCAGCAAGGGCATTACGGGTGGTTGTGAGGTAGTGATTACAAGGGCAGACCATGGAACTCGGGCTCTATAAGCAGGTGGAAGCAGGAAGAGGTGTGCAGTGGTGTCTTTGGAGTCCAAAAAATGTTGATATCTTTGTTCCTTTCCTTTCTCATGGTGCTATAGATGGCAGGAGTCAAAACTCATTTTTTATTTATTCATTAATATGGTTTCTAATTGCTCTGACATCTCTGAAGAATGTTCTACAGAAGGACCCAAAACGGCCACTTGAGTCACTGGCATGAGCTTCCTCCTACTACATGCCGTAGACCTGGGAAAACGTTATGGGTCCCTAGGATACCCACACACTCTGCACCTAATTAGGTAAGAAAAGAGGCATATGGTGTTTTATATGGGGAAAGAGGTACATTTTCTATAAATAGCGTAACTATGCGAACAGACAGGCTGACAGATGATTCCACTTTATCTCATCACACAATATGGGCATCCTCACTGTGTGAAGACCCCCAAAGCTTCAGAAACTTGCTAACATCCTCCTTGCTTTCTACATCTCAGCTCTTGCCTTTCCCTGCAGAACTGAAGTGGAGATGGGAAGCCCTCTCTCATCCGCTATGAGCTCCCCACCCCGAAATGTCCTCTGGTGGTTTTCATAGTCCCAAGCTGTTTTCTGCCTTATTGATGGAGTCATCTCTTCTTTATAACACACTGCTTGTCCTTTCTGGGGATTGTGTTTTCTGGTTTTGTCTACACATACATGTATACTCTTGGCCTGTAAGTTCTGTTTCTGAAAGATGCACTCGCACTGTGTTACAGCCACACCTTTGAGAGCAATGCTGGCAGGGCTGGGTTTTGCAGCACAGATGCCCTTGATGAGGATGGAACAAATTGCAGGGAATTTATTTTTTTTAATAATGGAAGAAGCTGGCCAGGTGCGGTGGCTCACGCCTGTAGTTCCAACACTTTGGGAAGCTGAGGAGGGCAGATCACCTGAGGTCAGGACTTCGAGACCAGCCTGGCCAACATGGCGAAACCCCATCTCTACTAAAAATACAAAGATTAGCTGGGCATGGTGGTAGGCACCTGTAATCCCAGCTACTTGGAAGGCTGAGGCTGGAGAATCACTTGAACCTGGGAGGCAGAGGTTGCAGTGAGCGGAAATCACACCATTGTACTCCAGCTTGGGCAACAAGAGTGAAACTCCATCTCAAAAAAAAAAAAGAAGAAGCCGACGTGGATCACATCTTGGATTTACCAATTGATAGATAAGCCTAATATCACAAAGAGTTATGTTTCTAGCACTACTTCAGAAGACATAGGAGGTCATCAGTATGGAGATTTTTTTAATGTTTTTTTTTTTTTTTTCTTTTCTTTTTTCCTCCTGGAGTTAAGTGATCCCCCTGCCTCAGCCCCTAAAAGTTCTGGGATTACAGGCATGAGCCACCGTGCCTGCCCTCTTAAATGTTAATAGTTAGAGTGACCCCTCAGTGCTACCTTGAATTGTATATCAGCAATGCAGAACCTTCTGCCATGATGATGATGTTCTATAAAGCGCTGTCCAATACAGCAACCACAAGAATCCTTGCCCCCTGAACTCTTGAAATGTAGCTAGTGCCACTGAGGCACTGGATTTTTAATTTTATTTAACTTGAATTTAAACGGTCACACCTGGCTAGTGGCTACCATACTGGACAGCTCAGCTTGCAGTAGAAAGTACCAACTAACGAATGAGCTACAGGCTTTCCCATTAACATTCTCTAATTTAAACATTGTTAGCATTGTTTAACAAGTTTAATTCAATTAAACTTATTCAATATTTAAATTATTATATTGCCTTTGGCTGTACGTAATAGGCAGCTGAATAACTGGGGCCGTACGGGTGAGGGGTTTGTGTTCCTCCCCTGGCGAGAAGCTCAGTGGCAGTTAGTGGAGGGCTGAGCCGGTGGGCTGGAGAGGCCTTGGGGAGCTCTTCTGGTTTCCAGCTCTGACATTCACGGGAGTGACTTGCAGCCTGATAGTTGTGGGATGGCTGCTGTACTTTCCAGTATCAACTTCTGGCAGGAAGGCAGGAAGAAGGGAGATGGAAAATGAGCAAAGGGCAAACAAAAAAGGCTTCCCAACGGCGAATGGTACAATTCCATTGCAGAGAATTTGGCAATATATAGTGCAGTCGTATTTTATCATCACCCTTCAACCTGGCAATCCCACTTCTGGAAATCTATCCCCAGTGGTATCAGGCATAAATACAAAATGGCTCATGCACAAAATTATTCACTGTGGCATTATTTATGATCATAAGACACTGGAAGTAACCCAAGTATTCGTCAACAAGGGACTGTTTGGAGCATCTATAATAGAGCTGCACAATCAGATAATGTGCAGTGAGGCCAGGTGCGTGGCTCATGCCTATAATCCCAGTGCCTGGGGAGGCCGAGGCTGGAGGATTGCTTGAGCCCAGGAGTTCTTTCAGACCAGCCAGAGGAACACAGTGGGACTATGAACAGGTGAAGAGTGAGACCCTCTCTCTAAAAACTAAAAATCCCCAAATACCGTGCAGTAAAAAAGAAATGAGGAGCACTGTGCATACAGGTATGGAGTGATCTCCAAAAGTCAAGGATATTAAGTAAAACAGAACAAGAACAACACGTATAGGTCTAGAGTATATAGCTGTATTGATAGGCAGCCTCATGGGTAAGAAAATAAGGAAGGAAACAGACACACACACATTTGGTTGTATTTGCAAGGCAAGGAAGCAGACAAAAAAGCAAACATTTGCCTTTAAGTGAAGCTGGAAGAGGAGAGAGACAGGTAGAAGGGAGGGGGGTGGGAAACTGGACAACTATGCACGTACCTCCTTTCATACTTGGGACTTTGAAATGTATGCTTTCCTATTCAAAAACTGAAATAAAAGGCGGGGCGCGGTGGCTCACACCTGTAATCCCAGCACTTTGGGAGGTGGGGCGGATTACTTAAGGCCAGGAGTTTGAGAGCAGCCTGGTCAACATGGTGAAACCCCATCTGTACTAAAAATATGAAACAAAAAAATTAGCCGGGTGTAGTGACACACCCCTGTAGTCCCAGCTACTCAGGGGGCTGAGGTGGGAGAATGACTTGAACCTGGGAGGAGGCTGTAGTGAGCCAAGATCGCACCACTGCTCTCCAGCCTGGACAACAGAGTGATACTCAGTCTCAAAAAAAAAAAAAAAAAAAAAAAAAAAACCTGAAATAAATACTGTCTTTTTTTTTTTTTTTTTTGAGACGGAGTCTCGCGCTGTCACCCAGGCTGGAGTGCAGTGACCGGATCTCAGCTCACTGCAAGCTCCGCCTCCCGGGTTCACGCCATTCTCTTGCCTCCGCCTCCCGAGTAGCTGGGACTACAGGCGTCCGCCACCTCGGCCGGCTAGTTTTTTGTATTTTTTAGTAGAGACGGGGTTTCACCGTGTTAACCAGGATGGTCTCGATCTCCTGACCTCGTGATCCGCCCGTCTCGGCCTCCCAAAGTGCTGGGATTACAGGCTTGAGCCACCGCGCCCGGCCCAATACTGTCTTAAGAAAAGCAGCACCTAGCCATTTTCTCTCTCGGTTCCTTGGCTGGAATTGGAATTGGGAGGCATGGCCAGGCCGTGTTGCAAGGGCAAGGGCAGTGGGAGATGAGTGTTCTCTTGGGCAGACTCGGTCAGGATGGGGCAGCTGAGGAGGAAGGATTAGACCCTGGGCTGGCTTTGCTCGGGGTCCACTGTGGCCACCATGTGTCCTGAGGAGAAGGCGGCCAGGCCTGGGAGTGTGCCAGGGCTGCTTTAGGACTCAGGAGAGCTGGTGCTGATGCACCATTCACCGTGAACAGGAGCCGTGCTCTGAGCACCACATGTCCTGCCTCAAAGCAACCAGCCGTTTTCATCATCCTCTTTGTGTACAGTGGGAAACTGAGTGGTCGGCCGGGAGATTTAGTAATTTGCCCCAGGCAGTGCGCGGCAGAGGGCAGATGGGAGCCCTCGATTGTCGTCTGCTGCGGCCCAGAGCTGAGCAGCCACAGGGCAGCTGCCCTCTGTCTGCCGCTAGCCAAGTAATTCACCCTGACCTCGCACGCTCCGTTGTAAAAAGCGATGGGAAAACGATCGCATTTCAAGGTATTTAGCAATTCCGCTTCTGGGTACATACTTACAAGACATGAAAGCTAGGACTCCAAGCTGGGGGCCGTGGCTCATGCCTATAATCCAAGCACTTTGGGAGGACGAGGTGGGAGGATTGCTTGAGTCTAGGAGTTGAAGACCAGCCTGGCAACATGGCGAGATCCCAGGCACGGTGGCTCACGCCTGTAATCCCAGCACTTTGGGAGGCCGAGGCGGGCGGATCACGAGGTCAGGAGATCGAGACCATCCTGACTAACACGGTGAAACCCCGTCTCTACTAAAAATACAAAAAAAATTAGCCGGGCGAGGTGGCGGGCGCCTGCAGTCCCAGAGTTACTAGGGAGGCTGAGTCAGGAGAATGGCGGGAACCCGGGAGGCGGAGCTTGCAGTGAGCCGAGATGGTGCCACTATGCTCCAGCCTGGCGACAGGGTGAGACTCCATCTCAAACAAACAAACAAACAAACAAAAAACCTGGGCTTGGTGATGTGCGTCTGTAGTCCTAGCTACACATGAGGCTGAGGTGGGAGGATTGCTTGAGCCCGGGAGGTCGAGGCTGCAGTGAGCTGTCATCGCACCACTGGACTTCAGCCTGGGTGACAGAATGAGACCTTGTCTCAAAAAAAGAAAGCTGAGCCTCCAACAGATCGTTGCACACTCATGTTTGTTGCGGCACTATTCACAACAGACAAGGATGGAAGCAGCCCACGTGTCCATCAGTGGATGAACGGAGTAGCAAAATGAGGTCTATCCACATGCAACAGTGTATTATTACTCAGCCTTAGAAAGGATTCTGGTTCTGACACGCTGCAACACGGGTGAACCCTGAGGACATTTTGCTAAGTGAAATAAACCGGTCACAATAAAATGGGTAAATACTGTATGATTCCACTTATATGAGGTACCTAGAGTAGGCGATTTCATGGAAACAGAAAGTAGAATGGAGTTTCCAGGGTCTGAGGAATGAGGGGAGTGGGAAATGATTGTTTGATGGACTCAGTTTCAGTTTGGGGTGACGAAAAAGTTCTGGGGATGAATGGTGGTGATGGCCCTACAACATTGTGAATGTGCTTGATGCCACAGAAATGTACATCTGAAACGGTCAACACAGTAAGTTTATGTTATATATATTTCACCACAGTTTAAAAAATGTAGTTGTGAGCAGAATAATGTCTATCCCAGGGTAAAAAATAATTTGCCCCCTTTCCCCCAGGGATATTTGGCACTGTCTAGAGACCTTTCTCTCGCTTAAAATTAATCATTTAAAAATAGACTTTATTTATGGAGAGTGGTTTTAGGTTCACAGCAAAGTTGAGCAGAAGGTGTAGAGAGTTCCCATACACTCCCCTGCACCACCCCCAGCCCCTCCTACTATCAACATCCCCCACCGGAGTGGGGCATTTGTTACAACTGGAGAAGCTGCGCTGACACATCGCTGTCACCCACAGAGCACGGTTTACATTCAGGCTGACCATCAGTGTTGTACTTTCTCTAGGTTTTGGCAGTTATATATATGTCCCATGTATCCACCAGTATAGCGTCATTCAGAATAGTTTCAAAGCTCTAAAATTCCTTTATGCTCTGCCTATTCATCCCTCCTCCCCCCAACCCTTGGCAACCACTGATCTTTGTTGTTTTTTTTTTCTGAGATAGGGTCTCACTCTGTCACCCAGGCTGGAGTGCAGTGGCACAACCATGGATCACTGCAGCCTGGACCTCCTGGGCTCAAGTGATCCTCCCACTTCAGCCTCCTGTTGACAGGCACATGTCAACGTGTCTATTTAATTCTTAAACATGATTTTTTGCAGAGACAAGGTCTTGCCATGTTGCCCAGGCTGGTGTTGAATTCCTGGTCTCAGGCAGTGCTCCCACCTTGGCCTCATAAAGTGCTGGGATTACAGGTGTGAGTCACTGAGCCTGGACAACCGCTAATCTTTTTACTGTCTTCTGGAGACATTCTTGATTGTCACATTTGGATGGAGGTGCTACTGGCATCTCTAGTGGGTGGAGGTACCTGCAGCAGGTAGGGGCCAGAGATGCTGTTGAGCATCCTACAGAGCACCCCCGACCCCAAACGTCAACAGTGCTGAGGTTGGCCAGGTGCAGTGGCTCACGCCTGTAATCCCAGCACTTTGGGAGGCCAAGACAGGTGGATCACGAGGTCAGGAGATCGAGACCATCCTGGCTAACAGGATGAAACCCTGTCTCTACTAAAAAAAAAAAAAAAAAAAAAATGACCGGGTGTGGTGGCACATGCCTGTAGTCCCAGCTACTTGGGAGACTGAGGCAGGAGAATGGTGTGAACCCGGGAAGTGGAGCTTGCAGTGAGCTGAGATTGCACCACTGCACTCTAGCTTGGGAGACAGAGCGAGACTCCATCTCAAAAAAAATAAAAGTGCTTTTTTTTTTGGTCCTCAGAGAGTTTTTAATACAGTGTATTGAAGAACTGTCAGGGAGATAACAGAAGTGAAGACTTTTGATATTTAGTTTTAAACAAAGCATAGAGACATGAGATTCAAATTGAATGACGGGAGGAATTTCAAAAGAGAAACTGGGCTACATTTTCTGGTTTTTACTCTCACATATCAAAGCCCAGTGCAGATAATCGTTATAGTCTGTTGTCTTGGTTATGTCAGGGAACATACATTCACACCCCAATCTTTCAGAGGCCCTGTCACCTTTTGGTGTGTTTAATGCCATTCTCAGGGTACTAAGATGTACTCAGATGTGGGCAAGGGTATTTTCTGGACCCTGAATTTGGTCTGGATGCCTGGTGTTCTGAACTTTCTTTTTTTTTAAATAATAGAGATGGGGACCTCACTATGTTGCCCAAGCTGTTCTCAAACTTCTGGCCTCAAGTGATCCTCCTGCCTCAGCCTCCCAAAGTGCTGGGATTATAGGTGTGGGCCACCATGCCCAGCCCCAAACTGTCTTTGACGATATTGAGTTCTGCTCCGACCTGGCTTTGACATAAGTGTTTCTAGCAAGCACAAGTAGCCCAAGCTCATGCCAAGAGGAATAAGATTCCATCCCACCACAAGGAACTCACAGTTAGCTCAGCAAAGGAGGCTTGTATGCAGATGAACTGTGTGAGCCGCACAAAACTGTGCTCAGTTTCTTTTTTTTTTTTTTTTTTTTTTTGAGGCGGAGTCTCGCGCTGTTGCCCGGGCTGGAGTGCAGTGGCCGGATCTCAGCTCACTGCAAGCTCCGCCTCCGGGGTTTACGCCATTCTCCGGCCTCAGCCTCCCGAGTAACTGGGATTACAGGCGCCCGCCAACTCACCCGGCTAGTTTTTTGTATTTTTTTTAGTAGAGACGGGGTTTCACCGTGTTCGCCAGGATGGTCTCGATCTTCTGACCTCGTGATCCACCCGCCTCGGCCTCCCAAAGTGCTGGGATTACAGGCTTGAGCCACCGCGCCCGGCCTGCTCAGTTTCTAATATTTACCAAGTGCTCCAGGACAGTGAGGACAGAGCAACCCTGCTTGTGAGAAAGCTTCTGAGACCTGGTGACTTTTAGGCGGGGCCTTAAAGGATGAATAAAAGTGGTACCAGGCAGGAGTCAGAGGAACGTTCCGGGCAGAAGGAGCCCTTGTAAAGATCAAGGGCTTGTCAATGAATGGGTCCTTATGTTTGAGCACAGGGTGACAGGTTTACTGGGCTGAGAATTGGGGAGCTAACAGCAGGTAATGAGGCAGGAGAAGTAAATTGGAGCCTACCTGTGAAGGGCACCTGGTGAAAACACAAAGCTAATGGTCAAGGATGCAGTTGCACAACTCCAGGGGGCGCTGTTCACAGCATAGTCAAATATATGAACGGTGCCTTGGAGTTGCAGCATGCATAGCTGTGTGGCTGTCCCCATTGGCTCAGCTAATGATCATTGAGTGATTGCTGCTGGAAAGTATTCTGAGAGCCCTGGGTATTTTATCTTTTCTTTTTCCTTTTTCAGCTGTAGGGTCTCACTCTGAAACCCAGGCTGGAGTGCAGTGCTGCGATCATAGCTCACTGCAGCCTTGAACTCCTGGGCTCAAGTGATCCTCCCACCTCACTCCTGAGTAGCTGTGACTACAGGTTCATGCCACAGTGTATGGGTAATTTTTTAAATTTTATCTTAAAAATTTTTAAATGTGTTTTTAGAAACGAAGTCTCGCCCTTTCCTTCAGGTTGGAGTGCAGTGGCACAATCGTAGCTCACTACAGCCTCTAATTCCTGGCCTCAAGCAACCCTCCTGCTTTAGCCTCCCAAAGTGCTGGGATGACAGGTGTGAGCCACTGTCCCCAGCCTTATGTTTTCCTTATTTAATTTTCACAACTACCCCAGGAGGTAAGTTCTATTTTCATTCCCATTTTATAGATGAGGAAACTGAGGTGCACAAAGTGAGCTTATGTGGCTCTGAAGTGCTGGCACTGGCGTTTTCATCTGGGCAGTTGCCTTTGGAGCCCAAGGCAGACTGCTCCCCAATGTTTGTCATCTGAGGCACCCAGAGAAGTGATGCTTTCTGGCACCACAGGGAAATGACAAAGCTGCTCACACTCTGAGAGGTGTGGGTCCAGGGACTCCAGTGTCCCAGGCTGCACCCTGGCCACCCTAATGGTTGGGGGGTGCTCAGGGTCTTGGCAACCCGTGGCCCATTTCCACAGCATTCCAGGGCGGCAGGTGGATCTCAGCTCTGGGAATACATTTGAGGTCGCTTTTCCAACCTGGTTGTATTGCAGTCAAACACTCAAAAGGAGGCAGAAAAATTCTGTGTACTTTAGCGTTCTGGAACATTGGCTGTCACTTTCGTGGTTTTGTAGGTCGAGGGGCAAAATGATTTTGCACAAAGCATGGGCTCTGGAGACAGACAAATCAGGTCTTCATCACATGACCTTGGACATAAGTATTTGCTGTCTGTGAGATGCAGTTTCTTCATTGTTTAATAACCAGGTATGGTGGCTCACACATTTAATCCCAGCACTTTGGGAGGTCGAGGCAGCCGAATCACTTCAGGTCAGGAGTTTGAGACCAGCCTGGCCAACATGGAGAAACCCCATCTCTACTAAAAATACAAAAATTAGCCGGGTGTGGTGGTGCGCACCTGTAGTCCAGCTACTCGGGAGCCTGGTGCAGGAGAATCACTTGAACCCGGGAGGCGGAGGTTTCAGTGAGCTGAGATTGCGTCACTGCACCCCAGCCTGGGCAACAGAGTGAAACTCTGTCTTTAAAAAAAAAAAAGTTTATAAAAAAGTCACCTCCTGTATGAAATGTCGACATTCATGGAAAACAGCTGGTGCCACCTGTAAGCCTTCAGTATATGCCATCCTCTTTCTCTCCTTCCTCTCCTCCTTCTGTCTCTGAACATTTCTGATCAGCTATTCTGAGCTAGAGGGCAGTGGTTTGGGGAGAACCAGGCAACAGCTATCTATTGGCAAAACCACTTTATTTATGAGGACATTGCTGGTGATAACACCCTTTCTTTAGAATTCCCTTTTTATGCTGGGCGCGGTGGCTCAAGCCTATAATCCCAGCACTTTGGGAGGCCGAGACGGGCGGATCACGAGGTCAGGAGATCGAGACCATCCTGGCTAACACGGTGAAACCCCGTCTCTACTAAAAAAAATACAAAAAACTAGCCGGGCGTGGTGGCGGGCGCCTGTAGTCCCAGCCACTCAGGAGGCTGAGGCAGAAGAATGGCGTGAACCTGGGACGGGGAGCTTGCAGTGAGCTGAGACCCCGCCACTGCACTCCAGCCCAGGCGACAGAGCGAGACTCCGTCTCTAAAAAAAAAAAAAAAAGAATTCCCTTTCTATTAAAGTACCCCTGAGTTTGCTGTGAAAACTGTCCATGGAAGCAAATAAGCAAAATAGTCCCTGATACGGTTTAGCTCTGTGTCCCCACCCAAATCTCATCTCGAATTGTAATTCCTACATGTTGAGAGAGGGGCCTGTAATCCCCACGTTTCAAGGGAGGAAGGTGATGTATCATGGGGATGGTTTCCCGCATGCTGTTCTTGTGATAGTGAGTTCTCACGAGATCTGATGGTTTTAAAAGCGGTAATTTTTTTTTTTTACTGCATTCTCACTTCTCTCTCTCCTGCTGCCTTGTGAAGAAGGTGCCTGCTTCCCCTTCACCTTCTGCCATGATTGTAAGTTCCCTGAGGCCTCTCAGCTATGTGGAACTGAGTCAATGAAACCTCTTTCCTTTATAAATTACCCAGTCTTGAGTATTTCTTTGTAACACTACAAAAATAAACGAATACAGCCCCCAACAATTTCTACATCTTTCCACGCTTGCTCTCATGTGGTCATCTTTTTTTTTTTTTTTTTTTTTTTTTGAGGCAGGGTCTCACTCTGTCACCCAGGCTGTAGTGCAGTGGCGTGATCTTAGCTTACTGCAACTTATGCTTCCCAGGCTCACGTGACCCTCCTACATCAGCCTCTGAGTAGCTGGAACTACAGGCATGCACCACCACGCATGGTTAATTTTTGTGTATTTTTTTGTAAATATGGGGTTTCGCCATATTGTCCAGGCTGGTCTCCAACTCCTGAGCTCAAGTGATCTGCCCGCCTTGACCTTCCAAATTGCTGGATTACAGTTGTGAGCTACCACGCCTGGCCCATCTTATTATTTTTTAAAAATATTAACATCTTTTTTTCTTGTTTGGCGACAGAGTCTCACTCCATTGCCCAGGATGGAGTGTAGTGGTATGATCTCGGCTTACTGCAGCTTTCACCTCCTGGGCTTAAGCGATCCTCCCACCTTAGCCTCCCGAGTACCTGGACTACAGGTGCACACCACCATGTCCAGCTAATTTTTCTATTTTTTGTAGAGGCGGGGTTTTGGCATGTTGCCCAGTGAGCCAGTATCGCACCACTGCACTCTAGCCTGGGTGACAGAGTGAGACTCTTGTCTCAAAGAAATAAAGGCCGGGCACGGTGGCTCAAGCCTGTAATCCCAGCACTTTGGGAGGCCGAGACGGGCGGATCATGAGGTCAGGAGATCGAGACCATCCTGGCTAACACGGTGAAACCCCGTCTCTACTAAAAAATACAACAAACTATCTGGGCGAGGTGGCAGATGCCTGTAGTCCCAGCTACTCTGGAGGCTGAGACAGGAGAATGGCGTAAACCCGGGAGGCGGAGCTTGCAGTGAGCCGAGATCCGGCCACTGCACTCCAGCCTGGGCGACAGAGCGAGACTCCGTCTCAGAAAAAAAAAAAAAAAAAAAAGAAATAAATAAAAATATTTATTTGTCAAATAAAGGTTGCATATATTGGAGGGGTACATTGTAACAATTTGATACATGTGTACATTGTGTAAGGATGACCACAACCCAATGAATGAACACATCCATCGCCACTCATGCTGTACATTACAGCCTCAGAACTTACTTGGAACTTCTGTAACTGAAAGTTCGTACCCTTTGACCAACATTTCCCCATCGCCTATCCCCTTACAACCACTGTTCTACTCTTTGCTTCCATGAGTTCAACTTCTTTAGCTCCCATATGTGAGTAAGATCATACAGTTGTTGTCTGTGTCTGGCTTGTTTCACTTAATATAATGTCCTCCAAGTTGTTGCAAATGGTAGGATCTCCTCTTTTATGGCTGAACTCTGTGTCTTTTTTTAAAAAAATTAGTATTCAGGCTGGGCCTTGTGGCTCACACCTATAATCCCAGCACTTTGGGAGGCTGAGGTGGGCGAATCACTTGAGAGGTCAGGAGTTCGAGACCAGCCTGGCCAACATGGCAAAACCCTGTCCTACAAAAAAATACAAAAATTAGCCAGGCTTGGTGGTGGGTGACTGTAATCCCAGCTACTCAGGAGGCTGGGGTAGGAGGATCACTTGAACCCAGGAGGCAGAGGCTGCAGTGAGCGGAGATCGCACCACTGCATTCCAGTCTGGGCGACAGAGAGAGACTCTGTCTCAAAAAAAAATAGTATTCAGAGGAGATGAAGATTGATAATACTACTCAAAGACATATATCTCACAAAATATCCAAATCTATTATTATTATTATTTTTATTTTAAATTTAAGAGACAGGGTCTCACTGTGTTGTCCAGGCTGGAATGCAGGGTGTATTCACAGGCACCATCCCATTACTGATCAGAGTGGGATTTTGGAATTGCTCTGATTCTGACCTGGCCGGTTCATCACCCTTCCTTAGGCAACCTGGTGGTCCCCGTCTCCCAGGAGGTCACCCTATTGATGCTAACTTAGTATGGACACTGCAAATGTTTTTTATTCCTGAATATTTGATTTATCTCATGTCTATCCAGTGGTCTGAAAGTGCCCTGGGTTTGACAAGTTCCCTGAGATGGGTGTTACTGCCTTTCATACACAGGTCAGGCAAAGTATGAGTGATGCCTCGCTGGGGATGGGAGAGTAGGAGTCACTGGAAAAACACAAGCACCTGGACTGTGTCTGCCACAGAGAAAAACAATGCCCCTCCCCCAGCACACGTGGAGGGCACGCCGCCCAAACACACCTGTGTGATTCTCAGGGCATGAGAGGCATGCGGGATCTCCTGCTGGATTGAATCCCTCATCCTAAGAAGCCGCTCATCCATGCTAATCAACAAAAGATGGAGGATCCTGGCTGAGCAGGAAGGAAATACTGAGTGACAGCCTGGGGGCGTTTTCCAGATTCTGCAGAATCAGGCTCGTATCGCTCATTATTGTCTGTATGGTTCTGGCCAGTTCCTAGACTAGCCACAATGAAAGGCCTCTTTTCCCAAATAAATTGCACCAGGAAATAGAAATCAGCCCACAACAAATGGGTCTTGGGGAAGAGGCCTCCTAGGTCGGGTTGAACGAGGCATCGTCTCTGCCTTATTTGGGGGTTGTCAGGCAGCAAGTTGCCGTTTTTCTTTTCTCATGGTGGGTGTGTGTGTGTGTCTGTGTCTGTGTGTTTATGTGTGTGTCTCTGTGTGTCTCTGTGTGTATATGTGTGTCTTTGTATGTCTCTGTGTTTTATGTGTGTCTGTGTGTTTATGTATGTGTGTCTTTGTGTGTGTCTCTGTGTTTTATGTGTGTGTGTGTGTCTTTGTGTGTGTATGTGTGTGTGTGGATGCGTGTGCTGATTTTTCTTCCCCAAGATGTCTTGTTTTCTCCCATGGATGGGTGGTTCTGACGGCCTCGCTGGCGGTGGCAACATCCTGGCTGCCCAGCGTCCCTTCTCTGGTGACATGTTTTTGCATAGGTGTGTCGCTGGGCCTCTGCCCAAAGGATAAGAGTCTGCTTATCTTGGTCATCCCTGTCACTGTTTCCTGGGCTGGGAGCCATGTTCGTCTTTCTGCTGGCGGGCTTTTATTCATGTGGACTGGTGAGATTTTTCTGGACCCCACACCCTGACAACAGACCTTGGCTTCGTTCCCGAGAAGGCCTCCTCCTCTTTCCCTGGGCCACTACCTTCCTAGCAAGCTTCCAGTTTAGCTCCCATTCCTGCTGCCACTCCTGCCCACACCCCTGTCTCAGCGGGCCCTTTCCCTCCAGTGCACTTCTAAGCCTCAGAACTTTTGTTTTCTCATTTTGATTCCTCTGTTTGTGGCATAAAGTTGGGACCTGGGTGGACGCATGCAAGTTTTCGAGTGACCACAAAGTGATGCCTGCCTTCTCTGCTTGGTACTTCCTGTGCCCGCCCAAGAGACAATCAATAATAAATCAGTGAGATGTGTTTCAATAATTCTCTTGCTTGAAGTTCTGGAAGGCAGCTCTCAGGAAGGTAGGAGGAAACAGCAGCCCTTAGAATTTCTTCTGGCCCGTTGTCTTCAAACAGCTTGGTGTTGACCGGTGTCTATAAATAGTCAATGGGGTTGAGGGGATTGGAAGAGGAAGCTGAAGGGCAAGCTGGAGACTCTGGGTTTAGTGTGCTCCTGGTTACCCTGGTGCAGTGCAGGATTTGAAGTCTCCCTGGGTGTAGGGTTGCCAGAGCAGGTGAGGAGTGGCAGTGGTGGAGACTGAGCTGGTGCAGACCAGGGCCCTGAAAGAAGGCGAGTTCTGAGGTTTGCTGGCATACTCTGGCACGGAGAATGCCATACTGCATGTCCACAATTTTTTTGTGTCATGAAGAAAAAAATGTGGGCCGGAGGTGGTGGCCCAGGCCTGTAATCCCAGCACTTTGGGAGTGGAGGCGGGCAGATCATTTGAGCCCAGGAGTTCGAGACCAACCTGGGCAACATAGCGAGACCTTGTCCCTACAAAAAATACAGAAGTTGGCCGGGCACAGTGGCTCACGCCTGTAATCCCAGCACGTTGGGAGGCCGAGGTGGGCAGATTACCTGAGGTCAGGAGTTTGAGACCAGCCTGGCCAACATGGTGAAACCCCATCTCTACTAAAAATACAAAAATTAGCCAGGCATGGTGGCACACACCTGTAATCCCAGCTCCTCGGGAGGCTAAGGCAGGAGAATTGTTTGAGCCTGGGAGACAGAGGTTGCAGTGAGCTAAGATCATGCCACTGCACTCCAGCCTGGCTGACAGAATAAGACTCTATCTCAAAAAAAAAAAAAAAAAAAAAAGGTTAGCTGTGGTCTCCTGCTGGCCAGACCCAGTGGGTCTCATTATTCATGTTGCTAATAAAGTGCCCCATCCATGACTCACTGGTGATGTACTGGTTTACATGGCTGGAGTGAACAAGGCGTTCCTCCGTGTCCTCCTGTGAAAGGAGGAGGCTAGGTGGGGGTTGTGATAGGCAGACTTTAGGTGTCCAAATGGAACGGAAGCTGGTCAGTGGGTGCAGTTCACAAATGGAGCTCACTGTTGTTAGGGATGAGTGCACCTTATATTTGATGTAGCATATGATACCTGTTATTTATTTCAAGTGAATATTTCACAACATCCAGTCCAGTTGGTTCTTGGGATGAAATATCCCAAACACAGTGGCTGAAGATGCATGCATAGCGCATGGCGATGCTGTATAGTTCAGGCAAATGACGTGGGGACATGGGCTTACTCGTGTTCTGCATTAAGGCCTGACGTGGTGGCTCACACCTGTAATCACAGCACTTTGGGAGGACAAGGCTGGTGGATCACCTGAGGTCAGGAGTTTGAAACCAGCCTGGGCAACATGGGGAAACCCCGTCTCTACTAAAAATACAAAAATCCACTGACTGCAGTGGCGGGTGCATATAGTCCCAGCTACTTGGGACGCTAAGGCACAAGAATGGCTTGAACCTGGGAGGCAGAGGTTGTAGTGAGATGAAATTGAGTCACTGCACTCCAGCCTGGGCGACTGAGTGAGACTCTATCTCACCAAAAAAAAAAAAAAAAAAAAAAAAAAAAAGTGTTCTGCATTAGGTAGGGCAGTGTTCCCTAAAGTCTGATTCAGAACACAAAATCTGGTGGGGGCTGGGTGCGGTGGCTCAATCCTCTAATCCCAGCAATTTGGGAAGCTGAGGCAGGAGGATCCCTTGAGGCCAGGAGTTTGAGATCAGCCTGGCAACATAGGGAGACCCTGTTTCTCAAAAATAAATTAAAAAAAAAAATTAGCTCCAGCCTGGGTGAGAGCTATCTCAAAATAATAATAATAATAATAATAATAATAATAATAATAATAATAAAAAAAAATAAGTCTGGTGAGGTCCTGGCACCTGGCAGCCCTCGATGGTTCTCTAATGCATCTTGTGTCGCAGGTACCTGGATTCTGATGCAGGCGGTCACAGTCGTGGGGGACTTGGTGAGGGTATGTTTTGAGGCAGTAGGTGTCATCGAGTTTTGTTTTTTAAAAACTTATTTTTGACAAAAATTGTATATATTCATCGTGTACAGCACAAAGTTCTGAAATACGTATACACTGAGGAATGGTTAAATCGGCTGATACGTAGTCATCAGTTTTTGTGGTGAGAACACTTGAAATCTACTCTGGTAGTGATTTTTAGGGCTGCAGTGGCTGCTGTTGACTGTGGACACTGTGCTCTTCAGCACAGCACTTGGACTTATTCCTCCCGTACTTTGTTTTGATTCCACACTGTTTTAGGAGCTAGGTTTGCTATTGCAGTGTGAATTCTGTGTTACTTATCTGCACAATGGACAAACGAAAAGTTCATCTCCTTCTACTTAAAATGTACTATTAGGCTGGGCGCGGTGGCCCACACCTGTAATCCCAGCACTTTGGGAGGCTGAGGTGGGCAGATCGCTTGAGGTCAGGAGTTCGAGACCAGCCTGGCCAACATGGCAAAACCCCGTCTCAATTAAAAATACAAAAATTAGCCGGGTGTGGTGGCACGTGCCTGTAGTCCCAGCTACTTGGGAGGCTGAGGCAGGAGAATCGCTTGAACCCAGGAGGTGGAGGTGGCAGTGAGCTGAGACGGTGCCATTGTACTCCAGCTTGGGCGACAGAGCAAGATCCTGTCTCAAATATAAATAAATAAATAAAATGTACTATTATTGGACTGGGTGTGATGGCTCACGCCTGTAATCCTAGCACTTTGGGAGGCTGAGGTGGGAGGATTGCTTGAACCTACGAGTTTAAAACCAGCCTGGGCAACATAGTAAAACCCCATCTCTACCAAAAATACAAAAAATTAGCTGGGCTCGGTGACATGCACTTGTGGTACCAGCTACTTGGGAGTCTAGGGTAGCTGGGGTGGGAGGATCACTTGAGCCTAGGAGACTGAGGCTGCAGTGAGCCATGACCATGCCACTGCACTCCAACCTGGGTGACAGAGTGAGACCCCATTTTATTTTATTTTATCAAAAATAAAATAAAATAACAAAGTGTACTATTATTGGCCAGACATGGTGGTTTATGCCTGTAATCTCAGTGCTTTGGGAGGATGAGGTGGGAGGATTACTTGAGCTCAAGAGTTGGAAGCTGCAGTGAACTACAATCATGCCACTGCACTCCAGTCTGGGTGACAGAGTGAGACTCCATCTCTACAAAAGAATACTGTTATGATTAATACCTGTCATGAATGGTTTATGCCAGGCTTTATACACATATGTGCTATATACAATCATCTGTTCATTCCTGAAACAGCCTCTTCAGGTAGGAGTCTTGTTTTTGCCCCCATTTTGCAGAAATGGAAACAGGCTTAGTTACATAGCTTGGCCATAGCATAAGTGGTGGAGCTGGAATCTGAACACAGTTCTGTCTGAATCCAAAGCCCATGCTCCTGACTACAAACGAGACTGCCTCTCCCTTCAAGTCTTTGATTTGAATGATTTATTTTTTTCACATCCAGTATGGTCTCAAAACAATCATCTCCTTATAACTCTTCCTGCCGCTCCCTGAACACCTGCCTGGCTCCTCTTCTGCTTAGAATTAATGATGGTGGCTGGCTGGGATGACATCTGGGTGGCCTCCCATGGTGAGCTCATGGGGGCTCCCCAGTTCAAACCAAATGGTGAGATCAAGCCCATTGGGGTGTCATTTCCTCACCCCTCCAAAAGGAATTCAGTTGTTTCTGCTTGTCAAATGCTCTGTGCTTCCTCGCCCAGCCCCTGTGAGTCATTGGGCTTTGTCAGTAGAGAATGGATGTCCAATAGCCGCCAAGCCGCAAACACGTGCCCTGCACCCGGCAGAGACGCGGGCTGTGCGGGGACCCCGCAGAAAACCAGACCCCCACAGCGATGCCCAGGCCCAGAGACCACAGAGAAGACGCCAGGGAAGAAACCATTTTTCAGTATCCAGAAGCCTTCTGCCCGAAATCAGCCCCCACCCTGGAAACGCGGCAGAGCACATTTTGTGTGCAGTGAGCTGACAAGCCCTATAAAACATTTCCACTCTTCCCCACTCGGAACAGAGCCCATCTGTCCAACAGTGTCTGAAATAACACCGGATGGCCAGCAAAAGAGTGTCGATTGTCACAGGCACATTGGTACCGCAGGTAGTCCACACGGGCCCCTGTAATTCAAGTCGAAACAGCCTCTTCACTGACAGGGAGGCGGGGAGTGAAAGTGGCGGTTGTGATTCCAACAACTGGGAGGGTTGTTTTTCTAAGAATTTCTGCCAGTGGCCATTGAATACTCTTTGTGCACCTACGGGAGACCTTGAAATTTAGGCAGCTATCAAATTCCAAATTAAACACCTGTGTGCCGCCTGCTCGCTGGTGAGGCAGCGGGGTCACACTGATGTGTGTTTGGGAAAGACTGGAGTTGGATTGTACTTGCTGCTTTCCTATGGAAACCCTCTAACAAGCTTTCCTAAGATCACAAATTAGATGCTGGGGTTTCAGGCTAACAGGCCGATGAAGCTGTTGTTCAAACCTCAGAAATAGGCAGCTTTGAGCCTGTAGCCTTGGAATTTCCTAGAGCACACTATTACGATCTGGTCACGTGGGGACTTGGTACTTCTATACAGATTGGGACTTCTAGTTTGCATCTGGTCTTCTACAATCTCTTTTTCAGGAGTGAGCACCGGCCAGAGTATAGCAAACATTTTCTCTTTTCTCTTAAATGTGTATTTTAGCATCAGTGGGGGCAAGCATCAAGATGCTCCCATCAGGATTTGAGTTTGTGAATGATTTCTCATAGTATGGGATCCTAGCTGAACACGGGCCATGAATTAGAATGCTCGTTTGATATCTCGAACTTGCCCCCTCCTGGCTTTGGGACCTTGAGCAAATTACTGAGTCCCCAAGTCTCGGGTTTTTCATCTGTAAAATGGGATGATGGTAACAACAAGAACGAACGTGTTGGATTGTTGTGAGAATTAAATGAGTTTCAGCACTGTCCCTGATCCATACTGAGCACTGAACACATGTCTGGGGCATTATGAAGATGAAAATGGAAATTGTTTTTGAGTGTCTCATAAGGTCTACTCCTGGGCTTTGGGGGCTGGAGTTGGAGCACGAGCGCAGGCCACAGAGGCAGAAGCCCAGGCCACTGCGAGGTCCCTGGGGAAGGCTGAGGTTTCAACCATCCAGAGATGGGCAACAACCCCAGCGGTGATGGCCAGAATCACGGGGCAGAGAGGCCCACTCCATGCCAGAGGCAGGAAGGGCATCTGGAGGGCTGTGGGTGGATGGGTGGAGTGTCAGGCCCCTGATGATTTCTCTGGGGGGCACATGGACAGTCAAATTGGGTTTAGGGCTGCAAAGAAGGGGGATTGATGTTTAAATTTCTTTTTATTGTGATAAAATATTTGTAACAGACCAGGCATGGTGGTTTACACCTGTAATCCTAGCATTTTGGGAGACTGAGGTGGGAGGATCGCTCAAGTCCAGGAGTTTAAGACCAGCCTGGGCAAGATAGTGAGACCTTATCTCTAAAATAAATTTAAAAAATTAGCTGAGCATGGTGGTGCATGCCTATGATCCCAGCTACTTGGGAGGCTGAGGTGGGAGGATCACCTGAGCCCAGGAGGTCAAGGCTGCAGTGAGCCATAATCATGCCACTCAAAAACAAAACAAAACAAACAAACAAACAAAGGCATAACATAAAAATCACCAGTTTAGGACAGATGTGGTGGCTCATACCTGTAATCCCAGCACTTTGGGAGGCCGAAGCAGGTGACTCGCTTGACTCTGGGAGTTTGAGACCAGCCTGAGCAACATAGTGAAACGCCATCTCTATAAAAAATGGAAAAATTAGCCAGGCATGGTTGTGTGTACCTGTAGTCCTAGCTACTTTGGAGGCTGAGGCAGGAGGATCACCTGATCCTGGAAGTTGAGACTGCAGTGAGCTGAGATCATACCACTGCTGTTCAGCCTGGGTGACAGAGTGAGACTCTGTTTCAAAACAAACAAACCCCCAAAAAACCCAGTTTAACGATTTTTAAGAGTACAATTCATTGCCATTGTGTACATTCACACTGTTGAGCAACCATCCTCACTATCTGTTTCCAGAAGATTTTTATGATCCCAAACTGAAGCTCTGTTCCCATTAAACAACTCCCCATTCGTTCCTCCTCCAGCTCCTGGCAACCACTATCTTACTTTCTGTCTCTATGAATCTGCTTACTACAGTTACCTCATATAAATTGAATCTACAGTCTCTGTCCTTCTGTGCCTGGCTTGTTTCCTATAGCATCATGTCCTCAAGGCTCATCTGTGTTGTAGTGTGCATCAGAACTCCCTTCCTTTTTTTTATTTATTTTTATTTTTATTTTTATTTTTTTTTTTTGAGACGGAGTCTCGCTCTGCCGCCCAGGCTGGAGTGCAGTGGCCGGATCTCAGCTCACTGCAAGCTCCGCCTCCCGGGTTCACGCCATTCTCCTGCCTCAGCCTCCCGAGTAGCTGGGACTACAGGCGCCCGCCACCTCGCCCGGCTAGTTTTTTGTATTTTTTTAGTAGAGACGGGGTTTCACCATGTTAGCCAGGATGGTCTCGATCTCCTGACCTCGTGATCCGCCCGTCTCGGCCTCCCAAAGTGCTGGGATTACAGGCTTGAGCCACCGCGCCCAGCCTCCCTTCCTTTTTAAGGCTGTATAATATTCCATTGTATGTGTGTACCACATTTTGTTTCTCCGTCCATCAATGGGCACCTGGGTTGCTTCTACCTTTTGGCTACTGTGAATAATGTTGTGAACGTGGGTGTACAGATATCTGTTTGAGTCCCTGCTTTCGGTTGAGTATATTCTCAGAGGTAGAATTGCTAGATTATATGGTAATTCTATGTTTAATTGTTTGAGGAGCTGCCACACTGTTCTCCACAGCAGCTGCAGCTTTTGTTTTTGGCAGAGACAGGGGTCTTGCTGTTGCCCAGGCTGGTCTTAAACTCCTGGCTTCAAGTGATCCTCCCACCTTGGCCTCCTAAAGTGCTGGGATTACAGGCATGAGCCACTGTGCCCGGCCTAGCTGCACCATTTTACATTCTGGCCAGTAGTGCACAAGTATCCCAAGTTCTCCACATCCTTGCCAACACTTATTTTTTATTTTTCTGAAACTAGCCACCTGAATGGGTGCGAAACAGTAACTTATTGAGGGAGGCTGGCTGTAAGGGCATCATTAAAGTGTCCCTCTCTAAACAAAAGACACCAGTGTGAATAACTGTCCCTCTGTTAAGGAACTCACACTTCGAGTGTGTAGGACCAAGCGGTTGTTCTCTACACTCTTCACTCTGTAGGGTGGACCCCATTTGGAGACAGGTGGTAACCTTGGCAGTGGGATTGCATGGGCACCAAAATGTCCATCTGCCCCCAAAGGTGGTCGTTCCCAGGTTGGCATGGTGCCTGACATCCCCAGCAGGAAGGTGACCTGTTAACATGGAAACAAGTTACCTGGGAGGAGAGACACGACACATGAGTGTGAGCACAGTGGCTGCTGTCGCCTGGCACGGAGCCTGGGAAGGCGATGCAGGGCGTGCATGTTTGGGAAAGGCAGGGAGATCGGAAGCTGCAGACCTTGCTCCGGCAGCAGAGGCCAGGCAGGCCGGGGTAGAAGGGAAGGCCCGAGAGAGCCCGAGTATGGGTTGTTCAGGACCAACACCTGTGTTCCTGAAGCACCAGCTGCAAAAGGGGGAAACGTCCCCCACTCCCTCTCCCATCCCCATGTGGCTTCCCCATACCTTTGCACGACTCCCACTCGCTCCAGTGACATCTTCAGCGTTGCCTCCTCCCATCTGCCCACTTTCCACCCTCTCCCTAGCGCGCGCATGCTCTTCTTCACTCCTGGCTTCCTCCCTGACGTTGGGTGTCGGAGGCCTGTATTTCCCACCGCACGTGTCTTCGTTAGAAAATCCAAAGGCTTGATTCATCCTTGTTGGCAATAGCAAGTAGCTCCAGGCTAAATGTGCTAAATGGGATTTAGAGAACAAAACAAGGATTTTGGAGAACCCAAGCATCTGTTCATTCAACATGCTCTATAAGGGCGACCAGGAGTGGCAGTGGATGGGGAGTGACCATGATGTGACAGAGGCACTCACTGCCACTCTTGAGGAGTTTGCTGTATAGCCAGGGATTAACATATAGAAGCCAATGAGTGCTGACAGCTAAAGGTTCTGTAAGTGAAGGCTGCACGGGGTCCAGTGGGAGCACAAAGCAGTGGCTGGGGAGGGTGGTCAGGGAAGGCTTCAAAGAGGAGGTGATACGCAGCTTACTCAACCCAGGAATAACATGACATCATTGGGGTTCGGGTCCTGCCACAGTCTAGGAACCCACCATACCATTCAATACACAGAATTATTCCTCGACTTCATTTTCCTACGCTGCATTTATGTTTGAAGAGGAAAATCTGTTGGCAAATGAAGAGCCATTAGCAGGGGTTCCTGCAGACCTCCACTGTGCCGAGTCTCCCGCCTTAGCTGTCATTTGCCATGTGTCCCTGTGGCTTTTTCCTCATGGGATTGTTGGGGGATTTATTTGCAAATTGATGGTTATGGAGCTTGGAAAACCCAGTGTTGAAAATGTTTTAGGTTAGTATCAAGTAGGAAGCACTTCTTATTTACTTAGAGATGGCCAAACAGGACGGGTGCGGTGGCTCACGCCTGTAATCCTAACATTTTGGGAGGCTGAGGTGGGTGGATCACCTGAGCTCAGGAGTTCAAGACCAGCCTGGCCAACATGGTGAAACTCTGTCTCTACTGAAAATACAAAATTAGCCGGGCATGGTGGCAGGTGCCTGTAATCCCAGCTCCTCAGGAGGCTGAGCCAGGAGAATCACTTGAACCTGGGAGGTGGAGGTTGCAGTGAGCCGATATTGCACCACTGCACTCCAGCCTGGGCGACAGAGGGAAACTTCATCTCAAAAACAAACAAACAAACAAACAACAACAAAAACTCATGAGTAAAAAGTAATACTTTTAAACTCTTGAGTAAACAAAAAATACCAAAGGAGAAGGAAAGTTACACTATGGACAAACTTTTGCCATTAAAATGACAGGAAATGGAAACAAACATCACCAGGATCTCAATGCAAATGGTTTCCGTTGACAAAATAAGGAATATTGTTAACTGTTAGTATTATTAACATATAATTTTTCAGGTCCTTGAAAAATTGGGGTCTGGATATCCAAATCAAGTGAAAACAGTGTGATATTTGTTATATATGACTTGAATAAGACATTGGTTTCGAGGCGTGCTTATAGAAGGTTTTATTTTCATCCCGCAAATCTCTACTGTATATATATATATATTTCTTTTTCCCCCCAAATGTTTTCCTCTCTCCCTTGAAAGTTGGTACATACTTAAGGTTAGGAATAACAGTGAAATATGCTATTATAATGGCTGCAGACAGGAGTTCAGCCTTTCATCTTCTTTCAACTTGGCAAATATTTTAAAAACAAGATTAAAAATTTTGCAACTTGTAAATCCACATATTATTTTGTTGTTCTGAAAAGAAAATTTAACATTTTATATTTTTAAAATTTGGGGGATCCTATCATGTAGTTTTTTGTAACTCCAGATATTGGCTTAAAAATAGGTTTTAAACATGAGTGATTTTCAGGCATTTATTCAAATATTTCCTCCTACTTCAAAAATACATAAAAATGCGACATGACTGCTTTCTTAAAGGATTTACTGAGATTATATCCTTTGAGTAAAGTGATCCTGAACTCAGCCTGGTTGTCAGTTTCATTAGGAAGGAAGTCGCTCATCTTGGTCTAAATATTCTTCAATGCCCCGTAACGCGGACAGTCATGCTTTCAACGAGCGCCCAGATGGAAGACCTTTCTAACGACAGCTGGAAATATTCTAAGAAAAATTAATGCTATTTTAGAGTTAGTGGTAGGTTTTAAGGTAAAACGTCTTTGTGGGCTTGTGATTTTTCTTGGGTAGCAAAGTGAAATCCGCAAACCATGGGGCTCTCTTCTCAACCTTCTCAACCTCAAATTTCTTATTTTATTTCACACGGCCTCCTGTCTAGTTAACACAATACTTACACATTTAAGAAACATGCATTTAGGCTGGGCGCGGTGGCTCATGCCTGTAATCCCAGCACTTTGGGAGGCTAAGGCGGGTGGATCACGAGGTCAGGAGTTCGAGACCAGTCTGGCCAACATGGCGAAATCACATCTCTACTAAAAATACAAAAAATTAGCCAGGCATGGTGGCGTGCACCTGTAGTCCCATCTACTCAGGAGGCTGAGGCAGGAGAATTGCTTGAACCCGGTAGGCAGAGGTTGCAATGAGCCGAGATTGCGCCACTGTACTCTAGCCTGGGTGACAGACAGAGTGAGACTCTGTCTCAAAAAGAAAAAAAAAAGCAACATGCACTTATAGTTCCTCATGGCTGAGCAGCAACCTCGTTCTCTCAGAGGTGAGATATTTTTGAAAGGAAGTATTGACTAGCAAGTGATGGGTCAGGGCTGTGTCTAGGATCAGGTTGTTCAGGTGGGAAGGAAGGAAGAAAGTTTTGATGATGTTTAGAAACCCGACTTTGACATTTTGGGCTATCAGCTTGGTTTACTGGAAAAATGAAGAAAGACAGTTGCCTTTTCTCACCAAATTGTGATGTGGGTTAGAAGAATACCGAAGATTCAGTCATCCAGCCTTTGACATGGATAGTTGAAGTGCAGGAGACAGTTGCCAACATTTTGTTGAAGTCATTCATATACAAATCTGAATCATAAATTAATTCTAAATGAATGACATGCTTTTTGGCTTGCCAGAATTATGGAATTGCTGATAGTAAAATGCTGTAAGCTGAGCATCTGGTGATCAGACTAACCCTGCGTGGCCTGTCTGGTCATGGAACATGGGGACTCTGTGTGTTTGGAGGTCGGTCAGGGCCTGGAAGGTGACAGTATTTTGGGGGTGCTCTGTTAGCCAGGAAGTCATGGGAATTTGCCTGCCCCGTTTGTCATATTTGGTTTTTGTTTGTTTGTTTTTGAGACGGTGTCTTGCTCTGTCGCCCAGGCTGGAGTGCAGTGGTGCAATCTTGGCTCACTGCAACCTCCGCCTCCTGGGTTCAAGCGATTCTCCTGCCTCAGCCTACGGAGTAGCTGGGATTTCAGGCACCACCACCATGCATGGCTAATTTTTGTATTTTTAGTAGAGACGGGGTTTTCCCATGTTGGCCAGGCTGGTCCCAAACTCCTGACCTCAGGTGATCCGCCCGCCTTGGCCTCCCAAAGTGCTGGGATTATAGGCTTGAGCCACCGCGCCCGGCCGGTTTGTCATATTTGTGTTTGAATTTGGCTCTGCGTGGATTCTGCATAAGATTTCAGTGTCTTAGGTGGAAAGAGGCTCCGCACGAACGTGCACTGAGGAATATTTGTAACAAAGCTGGGAGCCAAGTAGGGAACTGGCATAGAGATTCTTCTAGACACATGGGCAAAGGATAGCTACCGCAGGAAACGGGCAGATGTGTGGGATTAGAGTGAGAGGGGTAATCCAGGCGAGGAAATGAACGGGTCTCTTGTACCACCATATGGCAGGTGAGGCAGATCCCCAAGATGAGGGTAGCAGCGTTTCTAGGAAGGGGAGACCAGCACACCCCTGCCCTTTCTTGGCAAAGTATACCGAGAGTAGATTACACTAGAGGCAGCCAGGCTGATGCCAGCGTGGAGATGAGGGAAGAGACACAGACAGCAAAGATGCCAGAGGGGCTAGAAGTGAGGAGTTTACTATAGTGGGGCACACAGAGAAAATAATATTTGATGGCAACTGGACAGCTCTTGGCAGGAGATGACCAGCTTGGAAGTCCCTGCCACTCCCGACCCAAGGGCTGCGGGGATCCGCAGCTCAGGCACACACCTGTAACCCACCCCTGCACACTGACTGGGAAGATCTGGTCTAGTCAACGTCAGAAATACACAGCGAAAAGACGGGGTTATGGAGCCCTTTGAGAATCTGATGGAAGTTATGGGCCTTCTCCCCAGAAAGCCCACAAATGTGACACACACATACATTGTGCTCACAATTTCAGGGGATTTACGAAAATGCTCATCTACTTCTTTATTTTATTTTTATTTTGAGACAGAGTCTCACTCGGTCACTCAGGCTGGAGTGCAGTGGTGTGATTTTGGCTCACTGCAACCTCCACCTCCCGGGTTCAAGTGATTCTCATGTCTCAGCCTCCCGAGTCGCTGGGATGGCAGGTGTGCACCATCATGCCTGGCTAACTTTTATATTTTCAGTAGAGATGGAGTTTCACCGTGTTGGCCAGGCTGGTCTTGAACTCCTGGTCTTAAGTGATCCGCCCACTTTGGCCTCCCAAAGTGCTGGGATTACAGGTATGAGCCACCGTGCCCGGCCAAAATGTTCATCTAGTTTTGGATCTTAGGATAAGAACCCTGATTTGAGATTATTAAAGAAAGGATGTTGATGAAGAAATGAAGGCCAATTCACATGAATAAATCTAGCAACCAGGATTTAGAAGTCCATCTAAAGAAGGAGAGAATCACAGACTCTTAGGGCATTCAAAGACTCCACAAACCTCTGGCTTTGGAAGTGGTTCAAATGCTGGGGATACCAAGCAGAAAATACCCAGGTCAGGTAATTAGATCCAAACAATCGAGCACATTGCAATGGCTGAGCAGATCGCTTGGCTCCGTGTGGCTACTTTTTAAAGGTCTTGATCTTAACTTGGTCAGGATGATAATTTGGTAAATAGTCAATGGCACAACTTTTATTTCTGAATCCCTCCTTCCAGACATTTTTCCGACGAGGGAGCCTTCTCTCGTTTTCTCAGTGTGCGTGGCGGATTGAGGAGCACGTGGTGAGGTGTGCTCTTGCACGGACTTCCAAGATTGACAGGGGCTGCCTGGGTACCTGTTTTCTCAAGGACTCTGCCACCCGGTGCATAATCAGTTCTGAGCCACTCCTCTTCCCTTGCCCATATGCCCCTGGAAGCACCTGTATTGCTGAAATGACATGTATCAAAAACAACGAGACAGGGCGGGCTCAATGCCTTACCAACTATTTGTGAACCAAAATAAAAACCCGATCTCAAAAGACTAAATGGTGAGTGAGGGACGGAGCGTCAGTGCCACCTTAGAAAATATGTGTCTTGTGTTAGTTTAATCTCAGGTCTGACATCACGCGAAAGTGCTGTCTCTGCAAAATACAGCCTGGGGGGAAATTTTGCCAGTGTCTTGCTCTGGTGAGTTAATATGCATTTAAACAGTTTTATAACAGATTATTTACCAACCGGAACAGAATACTTTGGCATGGGGTGCCTTTGACAGAGCTGTTCTATTGCACTGGCTAATTCCATATTTCTAAAGAATTTCCACATACTCCTGGTGGATGTAGGTTCTCTCAAATTCTTCCCTCTACTGGTGAAATGGGAGAAATGGCAAGTAGGTGAGA
The DNA here is from genome assembly GCF_024542745.1 of Macaca thibetana thibetana. NCBI lineage: Eukaryota > Metazoa > Chordata > Mammalia > Primates > Cercopithecidae > Macaca > Macaca thibetana. The sequence goes on along the minus strand of NC_065594.1, from coordinate 79,748,884 downwards.
TTATGTTGCCCTCTGGTGTCTGCCAACCCAAAAGAAAGAACTAGAACTCAGGAAGGTGATGAGATGAAGGAAGGTAGAGGGTGCTCCCCATCGAGAGAAAGATGAAGATGAAGAGGTCGGGAGATGAAGAGGGAGGAAGAGAATGAGCTTGGCGTCCTCTACCCGTTGGACCTTCTTCTCTTGGATGAGTGACAGGATTCCAACTACTCTTCCCGTCTGAGGAGGAAAGTGACACCTCCAGGGCTATTCGCCTGATGAGTCTGGGGTCTCTGTGATCTGTGATGGGGAAGTAGGCTCATCGGGGGGTGGGACCTGGCCGTTCTCTGTAGGGAACCGCTGGGGAAGGGAGCTGAGTGATGGCCACCCATAGTCCCATCCTTCAGGTTTGGCCGAATAGGAGAATGTCCCTGGGACTGGGAGTGGGAGGGAAATAGCCCTTGTCCTGGGGGGAAACTCTTGGCGGTTATGACATTATTAAAAGTACAGGGATGGCAAAGGGGAATTTGTTGGTTGTCCACTGCAGGGGTCTTGACACCTAGTAGCAGTGGCCATTTTAGACCGTGGCCCTCGGGAGCTCTCTCAAGAACATCCTGCCAGGAGGGCAGCCCCAGAGAGCGCAATGGAGAGAGGGAGTTTCTTCCCCCACAGGGGACTGAGTCCAGCCCTCCGCCCTCAGAATTGCAGCTACTGCCTGAGGACCCACCTGTGCCTAGGATGGAGACCAGGATTTTCATTCTCTTTAGGAAGCCCCACCAATAACCCCAAATGTACTTCTCACGGCCTAGCCTGAGGCACCTGGCTCCCCCACTCTGGGCCCGTGTCTGGGCTCTGCCATGTTTGCCAGGAACCCGGGGTAGCAGGGTGCGGTGAGCCCAACCAGCCTGTTATTACACCTTGTATCATCTTCTGATGTGCCTATCCTGTCATTGACTTTTGATGCCCTACACAAGAGCAGGCATTACATCTTCTTGCCACAAACTATGGCAAGTCTGTGGAAAATTGTTGATAATTTTTCTTTTTCTTCTTTTTTTTCTTTTTTGAAATGGAGTCTCACCCTGTTGCCCAGGCTGGAGTGCAGTGGTGCAATCTTGGCTCACTGCAAGTTCCACCTCCCGGGTTCACACCATTCTCCTGCCTCAGCCTCCTGAGTAGCTGGGACTACAGGCGCCCGCCACCACACCTGGTTAATTTTTTGTATTTTTAGTAGAGATGGGGTTTCACTGTGTTAGCCAGGATGGTCTCGATCTCCTGACCTCATGATCTGCCCGCCTCGGCCTCCTAAAGTGCTGGGATTACAGGCGTGGCCGATAATTTTTCTTATAGAAACAAACAATTGACTGGGGATGAGGCTCATGCCTGTAATCCCTGCACTTTGGGACGCGGAGGTGGGTGGATCACCTGAGGTCAGGAGTTTGAGACCAGCCTGGCCAACATGGTGAATCCCCATCTCTACTAAAAATACAAAAATTAGCTGGGCTTGGTGGTATATGCAGGTAATCTCAGCTATTCGGGAGGCTGAGGTGGGAGAATCGCTTAAACTCGGGAGGCGGAGGTTGCAGGGAGCCGAGATCGCACCACTACACTCCTGCCTGGGTGACAAGAGTAGAGTGAAACTCGGTCTCAAAAAAAAAAAAAGAAAAGAATCAAACAATTGATGACTATTCAAAGAAACTGATGGCAGCTAGGAGTAAAAATGTGGGCAAAGTTTGGGCAGAGGCACAGGGCGGCAGAGCGCTCCACCTTTGGTTAGGATTGGTGGAGACCATGGAGCCATGGGAGGAAATCCTTTGGGTGCCTCAGCCCTGTGGGTCCGGGGAGGGAACCTGGTTACCCTGGTTTCCTGGAAGGAGGCTGCAGGGAGGCACTGGAGGGGAGTGAAGCTGGGAAAAGGAAGCACCTTCAGCAGCAAGTTTCTTTTGTAGATTCGCTTGGGTTCTTCAAATCCTAGTTCAAAAGCCAGTAAAGAGCCATGAGTGTTGGCACATTTCAGTAGTCCCAACTACTCGGGAGGCTGAGGAGGGAGGATCACTTAAGCCCAGGTGTTGGAGGCTGCTCTGACTGTGCCACTGCACTCCAGCCTGGGCAACAGAGGGAGACCGTGTCTTAAAACCAAGAACAACCACAACAACAACATCAAAAAACAAAGCCAGTAAAGCTGGGATTTCTTTCTTTCTTTCTTTCTTTCTTTTTTTTTTTGAGATGGAGTCTCGCTCTGTCACCCAGGCTGGAGTGCAGTGGCAAGATCTCGACTCACTGCAACCTCTGCCTCCCAGGTTCAAGTGATTCTCTTGCCTCAGCCTCCCGAGTAGCTGGGATTACAGGCTCTCATCATGCCCAGCTAATTTTTGCTTTTTAGTAGAGGTGGGGTTTCACCATGTTGGCCAGGCTGGTCTTGAACTCCTGACCTCAAGTGATCTGCCCGCCTTGGCCTCACAAAGTCTGCTGGAATTACAGGCGTGAGCCACCATGCCCAGCTAAAACTGGGATTTCCGATGTAATTCCCAGGCTAACAGAACTCTTGAGTGAAAGGGGGATAATGGTCTAGCACTTAGCTCTCAGTAAATTCAAAGTGTAGTTACTGAATGAATGAATGAATGAATGGAATATTGCAATTGATTTTTGTTATTGGTTTTTGACTAGAGGGTATGTATATGGATGGTAAGTAAGAAGAGAAAATGGGAAAACAGATTTTGTTTTAAAAAACTGCATGACCGGCCGGGCGCGGTGGCTCAAGCCTGTAATCCCAGCACTTTGGGAGGCCGAGACGGGCAGATCACGAGGTCAGGAGATTGAGAGACGATCCCGGCTAACACGGTGAAACCCCGTCTCTACTAAAAAATACAAAAAAATAGCCGGGCGAGGTGGCGGGCGCCTGTAGTCCCAGCTACTCGGGAGGCTGAGGCAGGAGAACGGTGTAAACCCGGGAGGCGGAGCTTGCAGTGAGCTGAGATCTGGCCACTGCACTCCAGCCTGGGTGACAGAGCAAGACTCCGTCTCAAAAAAAAAAAAAAAAAAAAAAAAAAAACTGCATGACCACATAGGAAACATAGGTTCAGATTATAGTTGTGGAAACTCTGCAAGACTAGGAGATGTAAAGGAAGGCTACAGTGAGGAAAGAAAGTCAGCAGAATAATGTTCAAATATAGCAAATTCATGGATCTGTGAACTGTCTTATTTAATTTTCATGCAACAGAAAGAGAAGCAGCCATAATAATTTTACAGGCAAGGCAGTACGCAGGGGGTCGGGCCAGCACCTCCACCAGGCACTTGCTGATTCCCTCCTTGGTATTTTCCCTACAGGTGAGACCAGCTTATGCTAGTGACTAGGAATGTCCAGGGTTGGCTTTTAAGGGAAACATGCTGCAGAAGGATATCCTGCACCCTCCGTGGGCGGGGAGGGGGTGATTCCCCCCGTTTGCTGAGGTGCCCGCCAGCTGGGCGATGCCTTTCTTCTGGGCTTTGAGTGCCCACGCACCCGGCCACCTCGAGTCACCTTCCCCAGCACGTGCTCCCTCTGAGGAAGCAGCATCTACTCTAGCACAGGCCTTGCCTGGAACCTTTAGTGCTCTTTTCCAGAAAAGGATTTGGTGAGGTTCGTTGTATTCAGACTGGGTTGTTCTTTCAGAAATTGGTCTGTGCTGTCTTCATTTTATTTACCAAAATACGAGCTACAACGCTACAGACTGATCATTTTACTACATCTTTCTCCTTCTCCCACTCCTGTCTGTCTTTGTAAGTCAAAGCTATTTTGCATTAACCGAGCAACAAAATGATTTACAAAATGAGAGACAGGGACAAGCTACTCGAACGGTTAGATGGCAATAACAAATATTTACACGCACCTGGCTGACGCTGACTTTTGGAGAGCGCGCGCTTGTCAACTGAGAGCTGGGAAAATAGCCATGGGAGGCCAGCCCCTGGTGTTCTGCTGGACAGTCTCTCGGGCCAAAAATAGTCTTTGTTTTTTTTGTTTTAGAGTCTGTATCTGTAAAAAGAAGTTACTAGCTTGGACCCCTCTGTCAGTCCAAGGGGACTGCACAGAGTTCCTAGTTGACTTTCATAAGCCTGAGCCTCAGATCTGGGGCTTAGAGGTTGGTGGGAAGGGGTGAAGGTTTGGGGGGAAGGCAAGCGAGTCCCTCTAAGGAGCCGCCGAGGGTGTCCTGGTGGGCCCAGGGTCCTGGTGAATTTGAACTCCTGCTAGGCCTCATTTTTTCCTTTATCTCCTTTCCTCTCTCAAATTATAACGTCCTTGTGAAGAAAAAATATTTACCTTATTTTATTTAATTTTTTATAAAGACAAGTTCTTACTATGTTACCCAGGGCTCAAACTCCTGGGCTCAAGCAATCTTCCTGCCTTGGCCTCCCAAATAGCTGGAACTACAGACGCATGCCACCTCACCCGGCTAAAAATATTTTTAAAATTAAAAACTGGGCTGCGCATGGTGGCTCATGCCTGCAATCCCAGCAATTTGGGAGGCCAAGACAGGAGGAACGCTTGAGTCCAGGAGTTCCAGACCAGTCTGAGCAACATAGCAAGACCCCGTCTCTGTAAAAATACACAAAGTTAGCCAGGCATGGTGGTGTACTCCAGTCTGGGCAACAGCGTGAGACCCTGTATGTTTTTTTAAATTAAAAACTAGCAGACTTTGATATATGCTTCTTGAATTCTCCTGCTGGGTCTCCCACCTTGCAGGATCCTCCTGTAGCCCAGTGTTGGGGTGTAGGAGACATAAGGGCTGTTGGGGTCAGACTATAAACCTGCTTAGTCTGGCTGATGGATCGGTAGCAGAGCTTTGCTCTGTAATATTTGTATGGAAAATGCAATGTTTGCACAATGAAGCCCACCAGATTTTCAAGTGGAGGGAGTGAAGCCAGTTTACAATCAATGATAACAGGTTTCCCTGGCTGCCATTACCCCAAATAGTATCTTATTTCAGCAAAATGGTGGCAACCAGCAGGAGGTCCAACAATGCAGATTTTAATCAGAAAGTTTAATTTGATATACAATTCACAGTTTGTGCACTGTGAGAAATGTTTCTCACTGCATGAACTTTCAGGACTCAGCTCTGAGCAAAAGGAGTTTCAATTTATGTAACACCTTTCTCAGCAAACAATACCCCAAAGCACTTCCTGGTAATAGATGGCTGGCATTGCTGGGAAGCCACTGCAGAAGCCTTTCTTAAAATTACCCAGGATATTTATTTGGAGCAATTAAAAGAAGCGGCTGCATTTCACACAAATCCGTTTCTAATGTAGACATTAAATTGACCGAGATTTCGATGCAGAGTCTCCCGGTCTCCAAGAACGCAGCTGCACCGTGCTCTTTTTGCATAGATTTTTGCTCCCTTGTAAGGCAACTTTCCGCCTGGGCTCATTTTGTTTTCCCAGTCGGCTTGTAAACTCTCAGAAGAGAACCCTATAATGGAAATGTTGACAGAGCCTTTTACACGCAGGCACCGGGCTGCAGTTGTTGAATGGCAGGCTAGGCCCAGGAAGAGTGGCTGGGTGTGGTGTTTGCCTTGGCGACTCTTGACCGGCAGATAAGAGTCAATCCTACACCAGCTCACGTGGAGAGGAGAGGAGGCTCTCACGGCTGTCCTGGAGATGACTGTGAGATGCCAGCGCTGTGCTTGAGCATTGCCTGGGTTTGAAGAGTGCAGGGCCAATTCCTCTGGAACAGGGAGCAAGAGGATGTAGGGGGGCGGGGGGTGGGGGACAGTAGGCATACACCTGGCGACAGCAGGCCAAGACAGAGTGAGAGGTCAGAGGGAGGCAGAGTCAGAGTGAGGAGGCAAGTTCTAGGGAAGAGGCAGAATCAGAGGGAGGAGGCTGAATCACAGCGAGAAACAGTCAGGGAGGAGAAAGAGTCAGAGGGCAGAAGCAAGCTGTAGGGAGGAGGTGGAGTCAGAGAGAGGAGACAGAGACAGAGGGAGGAGGCTGAATTGAAGGTCAGAGTCAGAGGAAGGAGGCAGAGTCAGAGAGAGGAGGCTGAATTAGAGGTCAGAGACAGAGTCAGGTCAGAGGCAGAGTCTGAGGGAGGAGGCCGAATTAGAGGTTGGAGGCAGAATCAGAGGGAGGAGGCTGAATTAGAGGTCAGAGACAGAGTCAGAGGGAGGAGGCTGAATTAGAGGTCAGAGACAGAGTCAGAGGGAGGAGGCTGAATTAGAGGTCAGAGACAGAGTCAGAGGGAGGAGGCTGAATTGGGGTTGGAGACAGATTCAGAGGGAGGAGGCAGAGTCAGAGGGAGGAGGCTGAATTAGCGGTCAGAGACAGAGTCAGAGGGAGGAGGCTGAATTAGAGGTCAGAGACAGAGTCAGAGGGAGGAGGCTGAATTGGGGTTGGAGACAGATTCAGAGGGAGGAGGCAGAGTCAGAGGGAGGAGGCTGAATTAGCGGTCAGAGACAGAGTCAGAGGGAGGAGGCTGAATTAGAGGTCAGAGACAGAGTCAGAGGGAGGAGGCTGAATTGGGGTTGGAGACAGATTCAGAGGGAGGAGGCAGAGTCAGAGGGAGGAGGCTGAATTAGCGGTCAGAGACAGAGTCAGAGGGGAGGAGGCTGAATTAGAGGTCAGAGACAGAGTCAGAGGGAGGAGGCTGAATTGGGGTTGGAGACAGATTCAGAGGGAGGAGGCAGAGTCAGAGGGAGGAGGCTGAATTAGCGGTCAGAGACAGAGTCAGAGGGAGGAGGCTGAATTAGAGGTCAGAGACAGAGTCAGAGGGAGGAGGCTGAATTGGGGTTGGAGACAGATTCAGAGGGAGGAGGCAGAGTCAGAGGGAGGAGGCTGAATTAGCGGTCAGAGGCAGAGTCCGAGGGAGGAGGCCAAGTCAAAGCTTCTCAGGAACAACTTTCCAGTTGGAGAGGGGACAGGAACTTATTAGTGAGTTGTCCACACAGAGGGCCAACTCCTCTAATGGGAGGAGGTAATGAGAGCGGCTCCAGGATAGAGCATCTCAGGTAAATGGGCCCTGCATTAGAAGAACTGGACAAGGCCAGTGGAGAGACACTGTCCACCTTGTCTTGCCCCTAGTCCATGCCAAAAGGCACCCTCTCCACTTATGGGAGCAAAATGCTCACTCCAATGCCCCCTCCCATCATTTCCTAAGGTTCCCTCCCTCCGCACCCCAGGTTCCCTCCCTCACAGCCAGTGTTCCCTCCCTCCCCAGCCCTGCCAGCTTTCACTGCTTCCCAACTGCCTGAGCCCCCATGATCTGGCTTCATCTATACAGCCAATGCTGTGTGTGAGTCTGGGGCAACAACGGCTTCACCAGCAGCATCCAGCTCTCTCTTGGCCATGGCTCCTGTTACGCCGGGACCCCAGGGAGGAAGTCTTGAGGGCCTTGTTTCTGACTGGTGGGAAGCCGGGCTGGATTATTAATCATGGCTCTGCCATTTCTGGAGAGTCCACTCCAGCCGATCCATGTACAAACATTATTGCATTTAATCCTTGCAGCAATCCCCAGAGGGAGGTCTTATTTACCTAGGAGGAATCTGAGGCTCAGAGAGGTTAAGCAGCTTGCTTGGCTAAGGTCACAGAGTTAGACAGTGGCTGCAGGACTGTAGCCAAAGCCTGTGCTGTTTCTTCTGCAAACTGAAGAACCTGTAAGGAAAGGCCAGGTAGAACCTACTCTACTGCTGTTCTCCCTACAGGTAGAACCTACCCTATTGCTGTTCTCTCAGGAGTGGGGCCTGGAAGGGCATTTGGGGAGCTGGGCATCAGTCATGGGAGATAGGCAGTTGCACCATAGCTCCTGGCAGCAGGGAGCTTGGAAGGCAGCCCAGTGTGTCCGATGGAGAAAACAATCCTGAGGCTGACCATACAAATAAGGTTTAGTTCAGAGACACCAGTAGGTCATGATTAGTAGTCACTACTTGTGACCCTGTTTGGAAAAGGATTCTGAGTCTGAATCTAGACACAGTTGGAAAGGATACTGAGCCTGAATCTAGATGCAGTTGGAAAGGATTCTGAGCCTGAATCTAGACACAGTTGGAAAGGATACTGAGCCTGAATCTAGATGCAGTTGGAAAGGACACTGAGCCTGAATCTAGACACACTTTGAAAGGATACTAAGCCTGAATCTAGACATAGTTGGAAAGGATTCTGAGCCTGAATCTAGACATAGTTGGAAAGGATTCTGAGCCTGAATCTAGACATAGTTGGAAAGGATACTGAGCCTGAATCTAGATGCAGTGGGAAAGGATACTGAGCCTGAATCTAGACGCAGTTGGAAAGGACATTGAGGTTAATTAGCAATGTCTGCCCTTGACCCAGAGGGGAGTAGCATTTGTTTAGAATGTATTTACAATCCCTGCATAGGCATTTTTCAGCTTTGACAGTTTTCTTCTTCTGAGAAATACTCATTATTTTCCACAAACAGATCACAATCTAACTGTTCCTTCTTGTATTAACCTGAGCCCACAGCACTGGAGTGGTGTTGGGTCATCAGTCCTAGCACAGGAGAAAAGTCAGGCATTTACAAAGGCAAAGCCAAACAGAGAGTTCTTGATGAGAGTTTAAAATTCGGAGGACACAGGAAAGATTTATTTATTTCATGTATTGTACATCTGTTACTCATATGTGCTGGGCACTATCCTGTTTTAGAAATATTCACTCACTTACTAACAACCCTATGAGATGAGTTCCAGTAATATCACCATTTTACAGAATGAGACAACTGAAGCCCAGAGAGGTGAAGTAATGTGTCCAAGGTAACACAGCTTTGTGTATTCAAGCAGTCTGATAACAGAGTCTTTGTGATTAAATGACACCGTGCAGCCTCTCTGCCATGTACACATTTCTGTCTTGCTTTTCCACTGGTATTGTGCCTTCTTTGCTTCATGTTTGTTTTCCAGACTAGACTGAACTTTTGAAGGGTTTTCTGTTCTGCTATGTCTAGGTACCTCACATAAGGGAAGAGCTCGACATGACTACTGAATGTTAGTGCTATGATTTTAGGAATTAATCACATTGAATTTGAGTTGTTTTCTCTTTGTGGTGGCTCACTAGCATGTGCTTGTGGAATGGGACTCTGAGTTATTTCTTTTTTTTTTTTTTTTTGAGATGGAGTCTTGCTCTGTCGCCCAGGCTGGAGTGCAGTGGCCGGATCTCAGCTCACTGCAAGCTCCGCCTCCCAGGTTTACGCCATTCTCCTGCCTCAGCCTCCCGAGTAGCTGGGACTACAGGCGCCCGCCACCTCGCCCGGCTAGTTTTTTGTATTTCTTAGTAGAGACGGGGTTTCACCGGGTTAGCCAGGATGGTCTCGATCTCCTGACCTTGTGATCCGCCCGTCTCGGCTTCCCAAAGTGCTGGGATTACAGGCTTGAGCCACCGCGCCCGGCCTGAGTTATTTATTTCTATATCCTCAGCCTCTAACACAATATAAAGGAGAAGACCTCCCATTTGTTTATTTATTCATTGACTCATTCATTCATTCAATGAAAATGTATTAGGGTCAGGCACCATACTAGTTGCCAGGAATGAGCAAAGTAGACAAACTTTCTGCCTCTGTGGTTGAATCCAGCCTCACAAGAGTATGATATAGAAAAATGATGTTGATATTCTTTAAATTGGACACACTTGTCTGTTCTACAAACAATACTACTAGATTACTTTGCATTGCAACCTATCAGTTCCCTCCCTACCACACTGTGTGGGGAAATAATATTGCAAACAGCTATTTTATTCCTATTTTACCTTACCAAGGGCATTGGTTGCCCATATTGGTCAGATCTAATATTCAAAGCTCAGGAAAAGGTTTTTGGTGCAGAACCGATGGAAGAATGATCGGGCTCCCACACTGTGAGGCGGGGCTGCTTCATTCCTTTTGTTATATGAAAAGCTTCCAGCATTAGTAAGTGATGACAGAGTACACTTGGCTTCTGGTCTTTCTTTGAAGGCTGGCCTGTAGCGTGCTGCCTGGAAGCAGGAACGATTCCACAAATGGTCAGGGAGCTACCCTCCTCCAAACCTCCCTTCACACCAGGTCCAGGTGTGTAAACAGAGCAGATGGGCCTCTGCCCAGGAGGAAGGGAGTTCTGAGAGCACAGAGCTGGAGCCAAGCATGACACCTTTCAGGATTTCTTTTTCTGCCGCTTCTCTACACCAAGGCTGGACCTCAGACATTCTCTCCACTCCTTTGCAAGTTCTCTGTAGCTATTGAGGATGTTAATTGCATCAGATTCCTCCGTATAGAGAAGGAAAAAGCTCCTTCCAAGAACCTGCAGGGAACAGGTGGCAGACTGGAGCTCTGGTTACTTTTTTGCCAATCCGAGTGCTGTCCATCACTCAGCACAGCCTGACCGTCCTCCCTGGGATGAGAGGGTATCCATGGGGCGCAGTCAGAGGAGTCCCTCGCAAGCCCATGCCCAAAGTCTTGAAACCTGGATATTTCAGATCTTATGAAACCACCTGCTGGGGCTCTCTATTCAGGGTCTTTTTTATTTTTTTGAGATGGAGTCTTGCTATGCTGGCCAGGCTGGCCTCAAACTCCTAAGCTCAAACTGATTCTCCCACCTCAGTCTCCCAAGTAGCTAGGACTACAAGCAAGCACTACCATGCCCAGCTTTATTTATTTATTTATTTATTTATAAATGATGGCGGGGAAGGGGGTCATGCTATGTTGCCCAGGCTGGTTTTGAACTCTTGGCCTCAGGCAATCCTCCTGGTTCAGCCTCCTGAGACTCTGGGATTACAGGTGTGACCCATCATGCCCAATTAAAAAAACTGATATACAGTTAGTGAAAAATGTGGAAATACAAAAATGTAAAAAGAAGAAAAAATAAAAATCACCGGTAGTCTTATCACTCAAACACTGTAATTGTTAACATTTTATGGTATTTTCTTCCAGTGTTGTGATTTCTTTTTCACATGGTTATAATCACAGGTAATAATTATAGGAGCCAACATTTGTCCAGTGCCTACAGTGTGCCAGGCACTGTGCTTTGTATGTATTAACTCATTTCAGGCTCAAAAGAGCCCTTAGCAGGTAGGTACTATTATTACCCCCATTTCACAGATAATAAGACTGAGGCACAGGGATGTTAGGATCTTGCTCAAGGTTACTTAGCTAAGAAGCCTAAGAAGCGGGAGAGCCAGGCAGTTCAGCTCCAGACTTGCATTCGCAGCTTGGTATGTTTCTGAACTTGACTTTACAGGAAAAGCATTTTCTTACCACCTTCAGAAGCACCAGTTTTAGTGGCTGTCTAATATTCCATCAAGTAAATATCTCGCGGTTGACTTGGCCATACCTCTGTAATTTACACGATGCAACTGTGAATAAAGTAGTATTTGCCAATGAGGCTTTTTTGATATTCTGAATTACAAAATTTCTTTAGGATAAATTCCCAGATCTAGATGCAAAGGGTAAAAGAAAACACTACATCTGCAGATAAAAGCCAAATATTCTCCAAGCCACCCGCTGTGGGGTTACCCATCCTTGGAGGGATTAATTCTTTCTTAATCATCAGGAAAGGTTTAAAGCATTTCATAGGCAGAACATGTTTTGATGCTTTAAAAGCACTTTGGGAGGCCGTGGCCGGTGGATCGCCTGAAGTCAGGAGTTTGAGACCAGCCTGACCAACATGGAGAAACCCTGTTTCTACTAAAAATACAAAAAATAGCTGGGCGTGGTGGCAGGCGCCTGTAATCCCAGCTACTCAGGAGGCTGAGACAGGAGAATTGCTTGAACCCGGGAGGCAGAGGTTGTGGTGAGCCGAGATTGCACCACTGGGTGACACAGAGCAAGACTTGGTCTCAAAAAACAAAAACAAACAAACAAACAAACAAAAAAACCAAAAAAACTCAAAAAAAGCTCTGGAGGTCCTTCAGTTCCCATTCAAATTCTGATTTTCACTCACACTTATTTTCCTCACATCTGATTATTCTTATGTAAAACAACAATAAAATGAAATGTTAACACACATTTTTCTGATTTGAAAACTTGTAAGTGTCCATTTTAGAAAATAGGGAAACCCCAAAATCCCCTGTAGTGACATTTACTTATTTTACTGTTTATTTTATTTCTTGATGATCACAGTGATGGGTGCTCATTGTCCTCCATTTGGAATGTACAGGAAAGTGGAAAAGCAACAAAGTGAAATAATGAAATGGAGGTTGGCCGGGCGCGGTGGCTCAAGCCTGTAATCCCAGCACTTTGGGAGGCCGAGACGGGTGGATCACGAGGTCAGGAGATCGAGACCATCCTGGCGAACACCGTGAAACCCCGTCTCTACTAAAAAATACAAAAAAACTAGCCGGGCGAGGTGGCGGGCGCCTGTAGTCCCAGCTACTCAGGAGGCTGAGGCAGGAGAATGGCGTGAACCCGGGAGGCGGAGCTTGCAGTGAGCTGAGATCCGGCCACTGCACTCCAGCCCGGGCTACAGAGCGAGACTCCGCCTCAAAAAAAAAAAAAAAAAAAAAAAAAAAAAAAAATGAAATGGAGGCAAACTTCTCAGAATTTTCCCTTGCCATTCAACATGTTTAATCTGGCAGAGTGTCATGGCTCACGCCTGTAATCCCAGCACTTTGGGAGGCTGAGGCGGGTGGATCACTTGAGCCCAGTAGTTCAAGACCAGACTGGGCAACATGGTGAGACCCCATCTCTACAAAAAATACGAAAATGACCCGGGAGTGGTGGCGCAGGCCTGTAGCTCCTGCTACCTGGAATGGGGTCCCAGCTGAGGTGGGAGGATGGCTTGAGCCAGGGAGGTCGAGGCTGCAGTGAGCTGAGATCGTGCAGCTGTACTCCAGCCTGGGCGATAGAGAGACCCTGTCTCAAAAACAGCTACAACAACAACAACAACAATAACAAAACACGTTTGATCTAAAAAAAAAAACCAAAACCAAAAACAACAACAAAAGAACCCTTTTTTATGGCTGCATGAGAATTTACATCTAAGAGACTTTTAGATTGCTTCCCCCTTTTCTTCCTTTTTTTTTTTTTTTTTGGTCTCACACCTGGAGCTCGGTTCTTGGCTGACTTGCACGTTTGCTTTGAAGGATAACGAAGAATAATTGGAACAGAATGGGGGTGGGGGAGGGTGGACAGAATAAGAAAGGGCTCCACTGCCCCCAGCTTTCACTTCCTAGAACAGGGCCAGAAGGGCCCTAGGGTGGCTTCAAGACACCCTTTTGGCCAGTCACTAACAAAGTGATGTCATGTCACTCACCACAGGCACATAACAGAAGCTCAGTACATACGTGCTGGAGGGCAGATCAACGGACGGACTTGATGGGGGTCGCCATGTATGAACTTTACCCTCTTGTTGTAACTCTACAGTAATGGTCATTGCATCTCACCATTCCCTTTATTAACAAAAAGAAAAACAGGTATGCATCTGTGAGCCTAGGTCCTGGCCTTATTAGGATCCTAGAGGAGTGACCAACCAGAGGTCTTTTAGCCCAAGGCAAATAATTGTGATCAAAGCTTTCTGCATCTCTCCCGGGAGGTCCTCGGCTGGAGAGAACAGCCTAGGACCAGACCCTCCAGTGTGAAGCACCTCCTTTCCCTCTGAGACCTGTAAGCAGGCCAGCCCTGTGGGGAAAGGGGAGAAGGAGGCAGATGTGGGGGAGCAGGAGAGGTCGGGGAGGTGTACTGTTCTGGGGGAGGCAGGACAGGACAAGCTGTCTTTGCAAAGATGGCTCAGAGCCCACTGAGCTCCCAGCTGAGCTTCTTACAAGAGGGAGGCTGCCCTTTCAGGGCCTCTTTTGCTCTCGAGACCCCCAGGGAGGGCAGCTAAGCTCACCTCTGCCTTGGGGGGCTGTGGGACTCACTTCGCTGAGCTGTTACTTGACGTCTTTGCTTCCATTTTCACAAAAACTGTACAGTTTTGAGCTGACACTGGGACAAATACTGCTTTTTACATGCTTTAAGTATATATAAGAAAAATAAAATTATGTAATATTAGTTATGAAGCATGACACTGCCATTGTAGAGACCACGCTTTTCTTTTAGGTGACATTTACAGGACAGCCATCCACACATGTGTGGCTGATTTTGAAAATTCAGCATGAGACATTTCAACATGATGGCTATTTCAGCCTCTTCTGCAATCATTCAGGGATATGAATGTGTGTAAAATTAGAAATTAGATCATGTGGGAGGAATCAATCAACTCTTACTTATCAAATCAATTCATGAGATCCAAACATAATTATGGAAACTGGTTTGAATTTTGCTTTTTAAAGTTTAGCATAGCCAGGAGTTCCCAAATCATGTTACAATGTGTCCCTTTCACTGCTAATGGAAAGGCCGCATTTCAGCTTTCGAGGCCAGGGAGTTCTGTCTGGCTGTTTCTCTTTTTAATCTGCAAATGGGGGGTTAGACTAGATTCTGATTTAATGAGTTTGGGGTGGGGCTCAAATATTAGTATTTACCAAAAGCCCAAGAAATAATTGTAATATCAGCCAAGGTCCAGTCCATTGGCTTAGGTGACCTCTAAGTCCTGCTTTGGTAAGAAAATGCTGTGCTTTCTAGAATTAAAAAGTTTGTTTGTTTATTTCTTTTAAGAGATAGGGGTCTCACTCTGTCATCCAGGCTGGAGTGCAGTGGCACGATCGCAGCTCACTGCAGCCTTGAACTCCTGGGCTCAAGTGATCCTCCTGCCTCAGCCTCCTGAGTAGCTGGGACCACAGATGTGTGCCACCATGCCAGCCTAATTTTTTAAAATTTTATTTTCTTTTGTAGAGATGGGGTCTTGCTTTGTTGCCTAGGCTGTAATTTAAATTTTTACATAAAAGTAAGGAAATCAGATTCATTTTGCCCATAATGCTACTTAAAAACATCTTCCTAAATTCCAATTTCATGGAAGTCCACAAATTAAACTTGCTTCATGAGGCCGGGCGCGGTGGCTCAAGCCTGTAATCCCAGCACTTTGGGAGGCCGAGACGGGTGGATCACGAGGTCAGGAGATCGAGACCATCCTGGCTAACACGGTGAAACCCCGTCTCTACTAAGAAATACAAAAAACTAGCCGGGCGAGGTGGCGGGCGCCTGTAGTCCCAGCTACTCGGGAGGCTGAGGCCGGAGAATGGCGTGAACCCGGGAGGCGGAGCTTGCAGTGAGCTGAGATCCGGCCACTGCACTCCAGCCTGGGCTACAGAGCGAGACTCCGTCTCAAAAAAAAATAAAAATAAAAAAAATAAACTTGCTTCATAAGGGACACAAACTTCACAGAGTATTTTGGGCAGATCTTACGAATTCTGAAAAGTTTTGTTTGCTTCACATTTTTATATTCCCAAGTGAGTTTTAAGCCAGTTATCCAAAACAAATTTATTTTCCACCTTTAAGAGTCAAGATGTCAAAGTTTTTGATTTCCAGGTGGAAATCATGGAAATCTAAAGGATCAAAAAGAAATGTTTACGGATAGAGAGAGATAAGAAATAGAGATATTGACTTCTTGCTGTTTGCTAAGGATGACAATTCCCTGTGTGCGTGTGTCTGTGTATGCGTGTGTGTGTGTGTGAGTGGATGTGTGTATCTGTGTGTGTGATGTGTGTGTATGTGTGTGTGTGAGTGTGTTTGCAATGAGCCTCTGCTGGGATGGGGGAGGAGTAGCCAGTGCTGGGGGAGCACCTTAAAGGAACTTTAAAGACAGATGGTGGCAGGCTGCGGCCATGGGGCCAGCAGGCTCCTGATTTCATGGCAATGTCTGCCTAGCAACCCTCCTTATTGAAGACCGTGTCTCCAGAACTAGCCAGGTTTTAAAATGTAATTCAACTTTGGAGATGGTTTTTATTTTCTTGTTATGAAACCTAGGCGCCCACACTAAGAACTCAAATGACTGCATGCCTGTGTCTGCTCCTGAAGACGGTCTGTGGCAAAGTGATGCTAAGGTTGAAACCCATCCATCAATAGGTCACAGGAAATAGAAAGATCCAAGTTCAGTATTTGGATTAGAAATCCAAGTCAAAGACGGAACACTGCCATCAGAAATGTGCGATCCTAAAAGATATTTATTTGAAAGTTTTGAAAAAAGTAAAGCTCATGCCCTGGGGCTTCTGGGAGTATGTACAAAATACAATAATTAAATTAAGTCCAGCAGTTAAAGTTCCTCATAAAAAGAAAAAGCTGGAGTGCTTCCCAATGGGGAATGCTTGACTTAAAAGAAAGGTTTTACTCTGTGGCCTGAAGGTCAACAAACTGGGACTCTGTGGGAATGGATAACATTTCTTAAAGGGGTTCTTAGGTCTTCGTTTTGTTGAAAGAAAATAAAAGTAAAAAGGGACAAGTTTTGAAAATTCAAAAAATGAAGGTGCAGTCCTAAAATCATCACAATTTTTATAAACGCTACACGGGAGGCTATGAAAACATGTTCTCTTTTCTGAGCACTAATCTAACACATATGCCCTTTGAGACGGAAGGGAAAAGGCCGGTGGTGCTTTCTGAACAAACCACTTTAAAATACGCTCATTTTCATAGGCAGTGCATGCAAATTCATAGCCCATCCATTGGCTATTTATTTTGAAAACATTTACCTTAAGTATTCTCGTGTATTTGACAATTTAAAATTCCTTATATGACACGAAGACTGATCATATTTTAAAAACGCTTTTATGAGGCAAAGTTATAAAAATGACCATCTTGGGCCACATTGTCGTAACCTAAAATGGAATGTTGATCATCCTTTGGAAATACCTGTTTTGCTACTAATCATTTGTTGTTACCTTTCTGGTAATATCTCCCCCAAAAGGAATAAGGTTAAGAATAGGATAGAAATAACATTTTATAAGTTAACACCATTCTAAAATGTATACTTTATGAGTTTGTGTGTACATATAAACTTGATGTGAGGTTAAACTTTCTCATTTATAAGCATCACTCTAGGCTTTCACATGAGTTTCAGTCACTAATTTGCAGATCATCATCTTCCTTGTGACTTACATAGAAGCTGAATGTTGGCTTTGCATTAAGACAGAATGATCAAAGGTAGGATATTGGGAATAGTAGCGTTGACTTTGGTAGGCTGAGGCGGGTGGATCACTTGAGGTCAGGAGTTTGAGACCAGCCTGGCCAACATGGTGAAACCCCGTCTCTACTAAAAATACAAAAATTAACCAGGCATGGCCGGGCGCAGTGGTTCACGCCTGTAATCCCAGCACTTTGGGAGGCCGAGGTGGGCAGATCACAAGGTCAGGAGATCGAGACCATCCTGGTGAACACGGTGAAATCCCATCTCTACTAAAAATACAAAAAATTAGCTGGGTGTAGTGGCGGGCGCCTGTAGTCCCAGCTACTTGAGAGGCTGAGGCAGGAGGATGGAGTGAACCTGGGAGGCGGAGCTTGCAGTGAGCCGAGATTGTGCCACTGCACTCCAGCCTGGGCGACTGAGCGAGACTGTCTCAAAAAAAAAAAAAAAAAAAAAAAAAAAATAGCCAGGCACGGTGGCGCGCACCTGTAATTCCAGGTACTGTGGAGGCTGAGGCAGGAGAATCACCTAAACCCGGGAGGTGGAGGTTGCAGTGAACCCAGACTGCACCACTGGACTCCAGCCTGGGTGACAGAGCAAGACTCCATCTCAAAAAAAAAAAAAAAAAAAAAAAACCCACAAAAACCCAAAACAAAACAATCCAAAAAATAAAAAACAAAGAAATAGCAGCTTTGGCAGCAACATTTAATTTGCTGACTAATTAGCAGCCTCATTGACATTTCTACTTTGATTCCCAAAGTACAGCATTATCTGTCTGTGCGTTTGGGGACTCTCTGGTAAAATGGACACCCTAAATGTCCTATGCCAAGCCCACAGTCAAGGAAAGATTGTGGAATGTCCTGCAAGCAGCTCATGGCCTAAGACATTCGATTTACCTCCAAAACACACAGAGAATTAGACAAACCTAGTTTGCCTGTGTTGTTGTTTTCTTTCCTACATTTGTTATTTTTGCTTTTGGAATTGTGAGGGGAAGAAGGAAGAGATGGTAAAATTATAAGGCAGAAGGAAGAATCCAGCAGGACTAGATGGAAGGAGACGTGATGCAAAGTACGGTGCCCATGGGGGATGGAGCATGGGAGCGAGGCCCGCAGCCAAGAGGTGGTGTCGAGGGAGCCAGCTCAGCATGGCGCTGCAGCCTCTGTCCTTGGGGTTGGCATCAACACCATGCCTGCACCGGGCCTTCTTCCCTTAGACAACCCAAGACATTTTCCAGCCATTCAGACCAGCCCCCAGCAGAAAATCCTGCAAAATGTGCAGGGGCATGTTGAGTCTGGGAGGCAGGCGCTCAGGGACCTACAGGGGCCGGGGGACATCAAGGCGCGTTGTGAGGTGGCACTGGCCTGGTGGCAGAGCATCCTGGCTGTGTTTTTGATGACTGGTTGTTTGAATTGTGATGAATTTGAATATCTTTGCTGGGGTCAGGCACTGTCTCTGAGGGAGGCAGTTGCTGAAAAGGAGGCTTCGTTATTTTTCTCATTGTTTCAAAAAACACATTCGGAGCTTGCTCACCCTACAGAATTGATGAACGGGGGAACCTGATGTGGAAACATGAATCTGAGGCGCTCGAGCAGGAAGGAAGCCGTGTGGTTTAGTGGAGAGAATTTGGAGAGTTTAGTGGTAGTCTTGGTTTTGCCAGCAGTGTGACCTTGAGCAAGTCCCCTAGCAGGGCAGTAGTCGCACAACTCCAGGAGGTGCCCCAGCGTTGCATTTTTTTCTATGTGGATGGTGCCCCCTTCAGCCAGGACATTGGTACTGCATAATCCTCCAGCCCTTCAGTGTCTACAAAATCAGGGGACTGGACAAAATGATCAGATAAGAGTTTACAGTCAGAACATCTCCAGCACTGAGAGAAACTTCCATAGGCCAGCAATGGAGCTAGGAGATTGTCAATAACAACGACAACAACAAAAGAGCAACGCAGCTCCCAAAATGCACGTGGCTGTGGGAGTGTGCCGCCCTTTCTGGTATGTCCCAGAATTTGAACATGTTGTCCTGTGAGAGCATATACTTCATCTAGTAATCAAAGTAAATATGAAGGCCAGGCCAGGTGGCTCATGTCTGTAATCCCAGCACTTTGGGAGGCCAAGGAGGGTGGATCACCTGAGGTTAGGAGTTTGAGACCAGCCTAGTCAACATGGTGAAACCACATCTCTACCAAAAATACAAAAATCAGCAGGATGTTGTGGTACGCCCCTGTAGTCCCAGCTACTCAGGAGGCTGAGGCAGGATAATTGCTTGAAACCAGGAGGCGGAGGTTGTAGTGAGCCAGTATCTCACCACTGCACTCCAGCATGGGTGAAAGAGACCCTGTCTCAAAAATAAATAAATAAATAAATAAATAAATAAATAAAAATAAAGGATAAAATGGGGTTGGCTGAATAGAAATGCATATTCCAGCCAGCTCTGCACAGTGCAATTCCCAGACTCGACGGTGTGCAGGTTTGGCCTCTGGGTGGAAGTCACTTGATCTTTACTGAATGCCTACTATGTACCAAGCATGATGCTAGGTGCTTTAAAAACACTGTATTTACTTACTAGTTTTTATTTCTCTTTATTTTACATTCATTCTTTTAAAAAATTATTTTAGGGGCCGGGTGCAGTGGCTCAAGCCTGTAATCCCAGCACTTTGGGAGGCCGAGACGGGCGGATCACGAGGTCAGGAGATCGAGACCATCCTGGCTAACATGGTGAAACCCCGTCTCTACTAAACAAACAAACAAACAAACAAACAAACAAACAAAAACTAGCCGGGCGAGGCGGCGGGCACCTGTAGTCCCAGCTACTCGGGAGGCTGAGGCAGGAGAATGGCGTAAACCCGGGAGGTGGAGCTTGCAGTGAGCTGAGATCCGGCCACTGCACTCCAGCCTGGGCGACAGAGCGAGACTCCGTCTCAAAAAAAATAAATAAATAAATAAATAAATAAATAAAAAATAAATAAAAAATTATTTTAAAAAATTATGGTAAAATATAAGAAACAAGATTTACCATTTTAACCACGGTGGCATTAAGTACATTCATATCGTTGTGCCGCGATAGTCCTCCTCTTCTCCAGAACTTTTTTCACCTTGCAAAAATGAAACTCTGTACCCATTAAAGAGTAATTCCCCATTGCCCCACCCCCAGCCCCTGGCAACCACCATACGCCAGGTGCTTTTGAATACAATAGTTCATTTAATCCTCCATCACAGGTTAGGGGCTCTAGAAGCAGATGCTCAGGCAGACTTTAGGATGCAAGATGCTAGGGAACAACGCCCAGGAAAGGAAGGAGAACTCAGGATTAGTGTGAAGGAGAAGTTGAATGGCCAAGCAGACCCAACAAAGTCTTGGCTAACCCCAGTGGAAACTCTGGCATGTATATGCCCTGCCAGTGTCCCACCTCTGGCCAAAATGGTGGGGGGCCCTGGAAGGGTCTTGGGCAAGGCAGCGGGGTGGGGAGCTGTCTGCTGACTGCATCTCCCCAGCCTGGCAAGCGGGGATCCTGGAAGTGGAGCATCTCTCTATCACATCCTCATAGCAACTCTTGGAATTAGGTGTTATTTGGGTAGCTGAAGAGGCTGACGTTCAGAGAGAATAAATGGCTTCTTCTGTCCGCACGTGACCTAACCCATTAGTAGTAAAGCCAGGATCAGAACCTAAGTGGAGGAGGGAGACTCAGGTCCTGATTTTAATGAACACATTTTCCACAAGCTCATGCTGGGGATGAGAGGCAAGAGCAGGAGAGGGATCAGAGATGTGTGACAATGTCCAATATTCAAGGCATCCACACTATTTTTGGGGACACATACATCTAAACAACCACTATAATGAAAATCCAATCCATGCAACAGAAGGACTAAGGGAAGAGCAGCAAGTTGTCTCTGGGGGAGCTGGGAGGACCTCACAGGAGTGGCTTTCAAGCTGTGTCTTGAAGAATGCTTTGGCGTTTGTTGGGTGTCACAGAGAGGGAGGGTTACAGCTTGTGCAAAGGCTTCGGAAAAGATCAGTGTGGATAGTGGCCAGGGCCTCTTGAGAGAGCTGTGCTGTCACTGATGTGGGTACACGGGGGCGGGGGCAGGCAGTGGCTGGAGCTCCCTTCTGCCAGCCTGGGAGAATCTCCCGAGAGCCGCTGCGCGAATTTCAGGCCCTGGAAATTGGATGGGGAAAAATGGATGTGCCCTTGTCCTCATGTGGGGTTTGGGTTACTAGCCAGCACAGTTCTCCCAGAAAATCGAAGCCAGAAGTTCATGTTGGTTTTTACGTTCTTCCTTTCACAGAACTCGAAAGACCACCCCCCTGCCCCTTTTTCACATTAAGCCAGATGCCTAGAGTGTGTAGTCTTCGGGAGAAACTCCACCACAGAGCTCTCTGAAATGGAATGTTCATTTTTCTCTTGATTCTATTAGTGTGTCTGATTATGAAGGAAATTTGATTCAGTGTTTAAAAACAAAACAGAACCCAGCCAAACCAGCTATTTGGCGTTATGTAAACCAAAGAAATCCAGTTTCTTGTCACTGAAGCTCTCCCTTTTAGCCAGCTATTTTAACATCATCATATAGCCAGCGTTCGGCCTCTCTTGTTTTTTTGTAAGATGGAGTTTTCAGCGTATCAACTCTTTTATTTATGTAATGAAAGGAATCTCTAAAGTTCCTTCCAGGCCTGGGGCTCCAATCCCCAGGGAACCTGTCCAGTTTTCTTTCTTTCTTTCTTTTTTCTTCTGAGACGGCGTTTTGCCCTTGTTGTCCAGGCTGGAGTGCAGTGGCAGGATCCTGGGCAACCTCTGCCTCCTGAATTCAAGCGATTCTCCTGCCTCAACCTCTTGAGTAGCTGGGATTACAAGCACGCACCACCACACCTGGCTAATTTTTTGTATTTTTAGTAGAGATGGGGTTTCACCATGTTGGCCAGGCAGGTCTTGAACTCCTGACCTTGAGTAATCTGCCCACCTCAGCCTCCCAAAGTGCTGAGATTACAGGCAGAAGTCACTGTGCCCGACGCAGTTTTCTGTATGTTTACATGTTGCATGCAATAGTGAGAGAGAAATTTTCACCAACAGAGGAGTCTCACGCAGTTTCGGGATTCCTCCTCAGTCAGTGGTAGGCACAGGGGAGTTCAGAGGCTGTCTTACACCCATCCTCGTGACAGCCAGCTTTGTCCTGTGACTTAGGTGCGGGTAGCTAGACTCTGGAAATCTGGCCCCCTTCTACACCTTCCAGAATGGGTTGGTTCTTGAACAAGAGCTTGTATGGGAGAAAAGCACCTTAACTTGGCCAAATTCTGCCCTAAGCCTGAGGACAGTTTTCCAATTCCCTGCGTATGAGCAAAGGGGAATGGGGCCAGGATGGAGTGTGTCTCTCTGCAAGTTTGAAAGGCTGTGTACAAACAGAAGGCCTGGCCTCACTCCTCAGACCTCAGGCCGGCCTCTGACAGGTTGAGGACTGCAGTCTGGCAGAGCTCCTGCCCACCAAAACTGGAGGGGAGAGGGAGATGAAAGGTGGAAGAAGTGACTGGTTTCAAAGCATATGGCCTGTAGTTTTTCAAACGTTTTTAATTCCTAATTCGCACCTCTCTTGTTATCATCACACACTGTAGTAGCCAATGGCACTTTTTTTGCGTTGACACTTGACATTATTTTAGGCTTCTGCTCCTCCTTTGGCTTCCACAAGGGCATTCTAATTTCAAAAGAAAAGTTCATCTGGAATAAGTCCTGTGACTGGCCCCTCTGGCACCTAGTCGGGTTCAACAGGTGTTTGTTGAATGACTAAACGAATGAATGAAACAAATCCCTTCAAAAAGTTCGGGGACATCTTTACTCTCAGCAAAACTTCCCCATTTCCTTCTTAAACTTGCGATTACCACTTAGAGTGGCCTCCAGGGATTCCCAAGGGAAATCGGCAAAGTTGACTTCATAGTTTTGCAAAAACTCATAACCAAAAAGCTACCAGAAAGGGAATGTTCATTTTCCTCTTGATTCGAATACTGTGACTGAACAAAGTGGCCGATTCGTCCCTCGGGCTTGCGGCCTGGCGGGGTGAGGCCGAGGCTTCGGTCAAGGAGACCACAGCCAGGGAGCTGCACCGGGAGCCTGCGGGTCCCCTCGGGGCTCGTCGTTCCGCGTGGCTTGGGCGCGGATTCGGGGCTGCAGGGACCCTGGGGCCGGCGGGACCCCAGAGCGTGCGCGAGGGCCCCGCGCAGGTGTCCGGCCTGTGAGCGGGGTGCACGGGGGTGCTGGGGCCTGGGAGACCCGAGAGAGACGTTATTGTTACAGTGTAACGAGTCTGATTAACATGCTCCTGACACTTTCTCTTAGTTTCTCGGGCTCCTAGCAACAGCGCACAAAGGCGCGGGATTGTCCCGGGCTCCACCGGGACATGGGGCCGCCTTTGATCTGCCACCATTACAGCCGGGCTGCGCGACAGGCGCGCGGGCTCCGGGCGGCCCACGGCGGGCCGGCGAGCGGGGCCCACAGTCCAGGCCTCCTGGGCCGCCACGCTCCCCCCGGCCCGGCCTCGGCCTCGGCCCCGGCCCCGGCTCCGCGCGCAGCCGGGGCGCAGGGGACGCAGCCTCGGGGCTCCGCAGGGCTCGGCATCTGCGGCCACCGCGTGTCCCCTGCGCTCCTCCTGCCCGCGGGGCCGCCCACCCCGGCTCGCGGTGCCCTTTCCGTCGGAAGAAGCAAAAGTAAAACCCAGCCGGTCACTTACAGTGGGAAAAAAATAAAAATCATTTAAAAGGAAGGGCATGAGTGACAAAGAAGTCCCAAATGATTTTGTCAAAACAGAACGAACTCGCCCCGCAGGCTGCAGCGCGCTCGGCGGAAACGGGGTTTGAGTGGCCGCCGCCGCCCAGGCGCTAACGACGGCTTCGGCCCCTTCCCGCAAGTCGCTCTATACGTCGTGGGCAATTCTTATTGACTGGGAAGGCGATATGCTGCCAAGTAACAACTGGAATTTAAACAAACGAACACCACCCCCTCCAAAGCCAGCCGGCGCAGAGCTGCTGGGTCCCACGCGCGGACTTGCGGGCGCCAAGCGGGGTCTGGGAAAGTCACGGACCCTCCGTGGGGGCCGCGCTCAGGTACCCTGCTCCGCCCGTGGGAAATACAGCGCGGAAAGAAAGTCGAAGACTTTCACGCTGAAATGCTGGGGTTTCCGCTCCCCGCGAAGATGAGCCGGGAAGCATGGCAGGGGCTCCGCGGGTGACACGGACCCTCAGCCGCGTCCACGAGCTCGGGGCCTCGCAGGCCGTCTCAGAACCTGTTTTGTGCCATTCATTGCTTTTCTAGTACTAGAAGAAAGAACACACAGAAGATTCGGTTTTCCACGGTAAACCGAAATCGTAAAAGCAGAAGGTCCTTCCAATTAAAACAAAACAAAGAACCCCGTATTCCTTTTTTCTCCTCGTGGCATTGTTACAGAATTACAATGTCCCCAATCAAGCACGTCAGTTTCCCGAACTCCTGCAAAACGACCGGGTGCAAAAGTGTGAATAATAATATGTCTATTTTAGAGACGGGGGAAAACGACATGGTTTGTTCTATCTGCCCAGCGAAATATGCCAGGGAAGGAGTTACTTTCAGATTGAAATCGGAGGCGGTGAAGTCTTCCTCCCGCAGGACTGTTTTCCCAGCTGCCCCTGGAGGAGAGGAGGGGAGGGCGGCTGGGAGGACTGACACTGGGACATCAGCCGGGAAGGCTCCCGGATGCCAAGAAACTTCCTAACTTGTGTTCACAGACACTGCCCGACTCGGACTGGAGTTCCCTCCACCGTTTCAATAAAACATGACTGTATTGATATAATCCTCTATACATTAAAATGAGGTTGTCACAGATTGTCATTAAGACCTCAGTAAAACAATGAAGACATTATTGGGCACCCCCCCTCAGGCAAGGTATTAGGGGAATAAAGCAATCTACACCACACGGGTCCTATTGAGATTAATGAAAAAATTATGCAAAAAAAAATCTCAATTTCATTTTCCCGTGACGGGGCTTTGCATACATACAGTCAGTCTTGCCTTGCACCTGATGATTTATTAAACTAATCTACAGCGATCACCACTGATGTTCTCGACTCAATCTTGTCCCGGCTCATTTTCTAAGTAATTGTTTCTCATTAGTTCTGATAATGTTTTAATAGTGTTACCCATAATTTAGACCCCAAGAATTAATAACAGGGGGGTGATATGGCTAAACGGCTTGTGATGAGCTACACAAAATATAAACAGGTATGGTTTCTAATTAGTCAGATTAGCTGCAAGGTCCTCTTCTTGTCACCCATGCCTGGCTCAGGAGCCGGGCAGCTGTCACTTCCCCATGTCCGGGGTGCCCGGTGAGCTCAGTGGAGATCACTCACCCACCCTTGGCTGCTCTCCCACCTTTCCCAGGGCACCTGGGCCCACCCATGGCACCACAGAGATGCGGGTGGGGAAAGAGGGGGAATACCCTTTGCCTTCCAGCATCTTCTTCCTGGAGTTTTGTTCTTCAAGGACTAAGGCACCATGGATTTCTGATCAGGACTGAACTCTCTTCTGGGACCCTCGTCGTTTGGGTCTCTGTTCAGGGAATGGGACTTTGGTCCAGATTTGTGACTCTCATAGGTCCTAGTCTTATGATCCTACCCTAATAGGGACCATGGATTATGAGGAAGATAATAAACTGGACATTTGGGGAGACTGAAACAAGGTGGTTTTGTTTGAACAAAGCAGTTTGGGATGAGGGCAGGGGCGTGGCGAGCAGTCTGACGTGGTTGGGACCTAGGAAACCATGGCCTGGGAGTGGCCAGCAGCGGGAGACCTAGCCAGTCAGGCCTCCGTACCACCCAGGGACCTTGCGGAGGGGCCTGCTTTTCCCCAGGTCTTAGGGCTCCTTGGCTGGGGAGGTCTTGAGGAGGCTCCTCTGTGTGGGGCGGGCTGGCTGGCTGCCTGTGGGGCCAGGGTGCAGACTAGAATGCAAGCCCTTCATCGCCTCAAGCCAAGGGCTTCTTTGGATTAGGCTGGAGGATGGGAAGGGTAGTCAGACTGGGGGGCTGCCCATAGGAAGGACAAGGTGAGGTTTATTTTCTTCTTTTGCTTAGGACCAGCCCTGCCTCCGCGGTTTCTAACACCCTCAGCAGGTGTGTATGGCAGGGGCAGAGTGAGAGAGGCCTTCCTTAGTCTTCCCACTGCCAAGCCATCCCCCCAAGCCTCTGCGTTCTGAGCAGAGGGGCAGCCTGGTGTGCGCAGCGTGGTCCTGGGTTACCTGGTGCGCACCTGACTCCAGGAGTCCCATCCTGGGTGGGTCTCAGCTGCAACAGTGGGTGCTGTGGGTGCTCCTACAGGCACTGCTGCTGCTGCCCCGTCTGGGGTCTGGAAGTAGTGTGGCTAGAGGCCGTTCGGCTCTCACGTTGGTAAGAGGCCATCTTCCTCTTTCCCGCCTCTGAGTGAGGATGGGGCTAGCTCCCACCTTCCTTTCTGGCCACTCTGGGGCAGCACAGGGCAGCCAGGGTGGAGGGTGGCACTGCTCTATGAGGGACCCCACGGAGCGTGTGCCATCTCTATTCAGGAGCGCTCTGTCTCCTGGATCCCGTGTTTGGGAAATGAGTTGTTGTCTTCACAGAATGATGATCCCCAGAGTCATCTTGCCCAGTGCTGACTCCCTGCATGGCTGTCCCTCTCTGCTGTGCACTGGGGGGGGAGGGGAGGGTGGGGGTCACCTGGTGGCAGTGGGACTCTGCGGCCGTGCTTTCATGTGATGGTGCCTCTCCTGGTGTCTAACCTCAGCTCCACTCACCTCTCGGGCTTCCTGTGGGAATTGCAAGAAGTGGGGAAAAGGAGAGGCCTGGTTGGGGCTCACGCTAGGGGCTGCGGAGGAAATAATCCAAAAGGGCGTAGGAGGAGGTGAAAAATGAAAGTAAAAAACAACTGTTTTCTATTTACAAATTTAAATAAACAGAACAGCCTTCCCCGCGGTGTTTGTCTAAGAGTAGCAGTGTTGCTGCTGTGTAGGTCATGAAAAGGTTGGTGTAGAGTTTAAAACTTCCCATTCTGTTAATTTCTTAAGGAACAGTCGTCCAGAGTCTCGGCACAAAAGCTCATGATTTAATGAGGAACAGAAACAAAATCTCTGATTGTTGGTGTTTCAAACTTCATTGGCGTCCTCTGGCAAGCACAAGTTGATCCCTCTGCAGCTTCAATACCCTTTAGCCTTCAATATAAGAGTACATGCTGAATAGGGAACAATGGCTGGTTGTTATGTTTATTTACCCTTACTACAAGCTGGGTTAACCTCTTCAAAACAGCTTTACTAAGCCCGTTAACCACACCACCCATCTGACCTGCAGCCGCATCTCTAATGTGATGCAAATCTTGCAGGGGCCACATGCACCAGCTCGGGGGCATTGTGTCTCCTGAGACGCTACAAGTTTATGACTGAGGGAGTCCTGTCTCGGCCATACATTTCCAGGGGGAAATGGCCTCAATGGCAAACAGTTAAACGGGAAAATAAAGGGGGAGAATGGATGGTCGTGTGTTTCTGCACATTTATTTTTTAATTGCCAGTAACGGTTGACCCACAGCATTCACCCAGGATGACAGCTTTCCTGTTCATCATCTAGCGGTTCAAGGAGATGGATGTTTCATTTTGTGGCTGGAGGTTAATAGTAACCAGTTTTGAAAGTTTATTTTTAGAAAGTGTCTTTTTAAGCCAATATAGTACTTAGTATCCTTTTCTGATGCCATCTCTGTTGTTTTATCAGATTACTAGTGAAATAGAGATGAGCCCTTAATGTTGTTGCTATCTTTTAAAGGCCTGGCTTTCTTAAAATTATTTGTGGTGTCAGCTGTACACATGAACAAGCAGGAAACATTTAGTAACATGAGAAGGGTGGAGGGAATATGTCTATTTGGGAAAGACCGTGTCATTAAAGACCTACTTTCCTCTCACAGCCCATCTTTCCCCAGGATCTTACCTCCCTGTGAAATCATAAGCCCATATTTGCAACACACTAAAAATGATAAAGTCATAAACTTGGATCCAAAAGGAAAAACGTTCATTTTTTTTTTAGGGGAATAACTGGCCAGTAAGACAACAACAACAAAATCGTGATTCACATGAACTGTAAATGGAGTCAGGTCCCAATCTGGCATCCTAACACGTTGCTTTGAGTATTGTGGTTTGTCTTTAAGAAACCCACTGTATATGTTCAGCCCACCTGATGAGAGCTTCATTTAACAGATCATTTTTCCTTGATGGAGGTGGCAAGCGTAACAATGTTCTGGGCCTGCTTCAGTAATGGCATGTCGATCATACTCCCTTGGAAAGTAAAGGCTCCCTGGAAAACAGAGAATGCGAACTTTCCGAAAGAATGCTCAAATGATAGGTTTCCTTTCTGTGCACACTTGCACAACAAGAACACTTTAGATTCCACCTGAATTATACTGACTTTCCTACCCAACTTTTGAGAAAGCCAAAGTAAGTTACAGAGGAGAGATTTCTTTTTTCTCCTAAAGACGGGAAAAGAATAAAAATCTTCAGCATTTTAATGGAGAGGAAAAACACATCGGACACAAGACAGGAAACTGTTCAGTTAGCTCTTGAAATCAAGCAGAAAACAGCTGTGGGAGGAAAATCTAAATACTTCCCTATATATTTTTGAAATATTATGTAGAACTTTAAAAGCAGGAATATATTCTGGCAACTGATTATTATTTTAAAAATTTGTACCGTCAGGCTAATGGAAAAATCTTACTGTCTTGCTGTAACATAATTGAGAGGTAACATGATAAGGTGATGAGAAAATGCAAGGTAGGATAGTACTGAGTACAAAGAGATGAGTCTGTTGGTGCACACTTACAGACCATTAGAATGACCAGGGACTGCCGGGCGCCGTGGCTCATCCCTGTAATCCTAGCACTTTGGGAGGCCAGGACAGGCGGATCACCTGAGGTCGGGAGTTCGAGAGCAGCCTGGCCAACATGGTGAAACCCTGTCTCTAATACAAAAAAATTAGCTGGGCATGGTGGCGCATGCCTGTAGTCCCAGCTACTTGGGAGGCTGAGGCAGAAGAATGGCTTGAACCCAGGAGGCGGAAGTTGCAGTGAGCCAAGGTCACACCACTGCACTCCAGCACGGGCAACAGAGTGGGACTCCATCTCAAAAAAAGAAAGAAATACCAGGGACATGAGCTGTAACAAAAGAATCACAGATCTGTTGAATGTTAAGATGAGAAGGCATCTCTAAAATCTCCTGGAATAGCCCCATTTTACAGACTCATTTTTTTAAAAAACTTCTACCATACTTATATAGACTGTGTCAAGTAACCTAAGCCCTGTTCTATATGAGGAAACGGAGGCTCAGAGTAATAAAAGAAGGAAAAAAAGAAGTGATCTTCCAAGGTCATGTGACTAGGGAAAGCCAGAGCTGGGGCTGATGCTTGGGTCTCAGAGCTTCAAGCCTTCATCAGAGATCCCCACATTAAGAAGACAAGGTAGCTTCTTTAAGTGCATCAGCAAAAGACAGATTAAATGGACAGAAAGCAGCATGCTCAGAACCCAAAGTTAATGTCTGGTTATTTGTGTTCTTTTCATCACTTCCTTTTGTTGCTTACAATGATAGCCCTTCATCCTAATCCACCCTGCTTTGACCTGTGGGCAAGGATGCTGGTGGGAGTGGGGTGCAGGGGTCCTTTGATATCTGGAGGTGGTTGGGGCAATCCTAAGGCACATTGATGACAGTCCATTTGCATCTATTGCAGCTTGTTTCTGGATTTCACAAGTACCACTTCCCAACAGTCAATGCTGATGTTACTCAGGGCTGCTGGGATAGGAGTGCTGGGCTCCCATGATGAGGGCTGAGAGGTAATAAGTTATGGTTATACATAGGATGGAGGTAAAGAAAAATGGGGGGAATCCCTAGCAATGACTTTTGGGATTTATCTTTCGATTGAGAGAGATTCTAAGCCTACTAGGATCAGGATTTTTACCAGTAGTGGCCAACCTTCTCAGCCTTAGAATGATGACTCTTACTCATATGAATACCTGTGTGGCCTAAATTCCTGTACTGCAAGTCCCCAGTCCTCTTGTTTTTACTGTTTATACCCCCAGATTGTCCTTTCCATAACTTAATTCAGCCTCGAGCTGATGACCAGGAGGAATTTTCCTAATTTGGCTGGAAGTTCCGAGGAGGTCCTGTAGGTTGGCGTTACGTGGAAATCAGGGCCTGGGTCACATGCTGTTTTACAAGGCAGTCGTCTAGTTTTCTTATTGGAGTAAATGATGAAGACCAAAGGCCTCTTGGTTATCTGCCCACCAAGTGGATTATGGCCCTGTAAAACAGCACATCTGTCCTGCTAGGGTTTAAACAATAGGCTGGGGAGACGAAATTAGCATAGACGCACATGAAATCAAAACGGTGCACAGAGAATCCAAACGGTGGCCGTGAGTCTGTGCCACGTTCCCGAAACTGCTTTGGGTTCCATGTGCATATCAAAGATGAAAAACACTTCACATAGTTTTTCAAGACTGGGAGATCATTTCTTCTATGGTGGCAGGTTTTGCTTGATTTTCTTTAATGAAGCTTAAGGTACAAAACAACATGTAGCATATTTGTTCTGTGTCCTGCATCTCTGCAAATGGATGATTTCAGTGTTATGAATGAAACTGCCTAGCATGAATATTCCCAGGCTCTCACATAGCCACTTGTAATTTAGGTGGCATTTTTTTAAACATGTGGATCTATAGGTGAGATGAAAATAGTCTATTGGTCAGGATTTGGAAAAATGCAGTTCATCAAAAAGCTACTTGGATTTTTGGGGAAGGTTTGAAATCTTCCTTAATGATTATATTTTATATTTATTTATTTATATATTTTTTGAGACTGAGTCTCACTCTGTTGCCCGGGCTGGAGTGCAGTAGCGCAATCTCGGCTCACTGCAACCTCTGCCTCCCAGGTTCAAGTGATTCTCCTGTCTCAGCCTCCCAAGTAGCTGGGACTACAGGTGCATGCCACCACATTTGGCTAATTTTTTTTGTATTTTCAGTAGAGACTTGGTTTCACCATGTTGTCCAGGCTGGTCTCGAACTCCTGGCCTCAGGTGATCTGCCTGCGTCGGCCTCCCAAAGTGCTGGGATTACAGGTGTGAGCCAGGTGCATGGTTAAGCCATGCCTGTCATAATTGGCTAATTCCTTTTTTTGTATTTTTCAGTATGCTCATAACAACACTTGGTTTCACCATGTTGTCCAGGCTGGTCTCGAACTCCTGGCCTCAGGTGATCTGCCTGCCTTCTGTATCTATACAGATCTCCAGAGCTTTTCCTTCTTGCAAAACAATCTCGTGGTCTCATTTCCATGTCCCCCTGCCCCCAGCAACCACCATTCTACTTTTAACAAGGATGCCAAAAGTAGAATCCTTGGGTTTCACTCTGTCACCCAGGCTGGAGTGCAGTGGCATCATCACGGCTTAATGCAGCCTTGACCCCCCAGGCTCAGGCCATCCTCCTGCCTCAGCCTCCCGTGTGGCTGGGACCATAGGTGAGCACCACCATGCCCAGCTAATTTTTTATGTAGAGACAAGGTCTCCCTATGCTGCCCAAGCTGGTCGCAGATTCCTAGGCCTTTTAATAACTGAGGAAACTGAGGCAGGAGGAGCTTAAGAAACATGTGCAACTTGGCCCTGTAGTTAGGAAATATATAACAGAACAGGGATAAAGCTGATTCTATCTAATGCCAAGCCTGTGCTCTTAGGGGCCTGGTGATTGAAAAGGGTTCTCTGAGTGTGTTCTGTGACTCCCTGAATCAGAATAATGGGCGGGGGGGGGGCTTGTTAAAATGCAGATTCCTGGGCCCAGTCCCACAAGGTTTGTGCAGAAAACCTGGAGGTTGACGGGGACTCCTCTGGTGATTCTAATGCATATGCATGTTTGAGAGCTTCCATGTTTTAGCTCCCCCAGGTAGAAATGGTTAGGCCGGCTTGGATATGTAGGTCTATAAACTGAGGAGCCCTCTTGCAGCCTTCTGTAAATGATGCCTTTCTCTTGTAAGGCATCCCCAAGATGCGAAATGGCAGAATTTTCTTAGGTTAATCACCACTTATTCATTCATCCGTCAAGAATGGACCGAGCAGCTCCCTTGTGCCAGTCGCTTGGGACAGTGAGAGGATGCGACTTGGCCCTGCCCTTTGGGAGCTTACCATTCGCTGGAGGGGAGAGGGAAGGAAGAAGCAGGTGCTACCTGATGCAACAAGAGTTGGAGAAAAGGCCAGGGTGGTGAGCACAGGGACGATCTGAGGGCCTACAATGGCTGCACTTCTTCCCAATCTGGGCCATCTTTGTGGGACTGCACTGCTCACACAGACGGGTACCTACAGCAATGCCAGGCATCTCCATGCGTTGCCGTGGAGCTCCGGACATCTTGGGCTTTTATTTGACAGTTACCTATGGCGTTATGTGTTGTAATAAATCACGGGTCAATTGCTTTGCACATCTTACTATACATATGTCTATGATTTCAGACTCCTGAAGGTGAAGGCCAGCACACGTGTCTTTTGCATAGGAAGGAAACAGTCACCATCGAACTGTGGTTTTTCTGACACCTCGGCCATTGCACGTTGATCAGATAAGCACTGACATAATCTGACTTACAATTTGACAGTGAAAGAGGTGATGCCAGCGTGATGACAACAGTAATCACATCTATGGGAAATTGTCATATATTTTGCATTTCTGGCACTTAGTACTTGACTTTTTTTCTCCACAGTCCTAAAAGAGTAATTTTCTAGAAACCACAAACTGATCTAAGTCTTTCCCTATTCACTATGTTTCCAAATAACTTCTGTGGACACTGAGGGGGTTCCAACACCACATTCTGATGACGGTGTTGCTGTGGCTCCCTGAGAGGGAGCTCTCTGTGAGAATTCAACACTACTATTTGAATACAGCTGCTAGAGTCCTTCTTTTTTGGGGTATCACCCTTTTCCCATATGGTGCTAAGTCTTTCTGCTCAATGAATGAATGACTGGCCTCACAGCCGTTCCCAGGGAATTCCTAAACTTCCAGCCAGTGTTGGCCATGATCAAATTTCTCCTCGAGATCCTGGCTGTGCCTTCCACTTGCTAAATCTCTCAGCCCAGCTGTGGCCTCCTGGGATATGGCTCTTCCTTACCTACAAAGTCAACAGCGCCCTGAAACTCCCCAAAAAAGGTAGAAGATGATGCTCCCAGAGACACTCTCACCGGCACTGCTGCATTCTTCTTTCCTGTTTTTCAACTTCTCCCACTTGGAGAGTCCTTAGAAAGGCCCTCGTGTGCCCTCGGTTCCCTCTCAATTTTGTTGTGACATTCATTTGAAGGATGTCCGTTTGGGTGCCAGGCACCCACAGCTCAGTGAGGCTTCCCGGCTCCAAAGCTGGCTCCCGGAGCTCTCAGGGACATGGTGCCAGGATGTTTATAGGGGGTGGCACTTTTCTAGTTGGGAGCATGCTGTTATCTTTCTAAAACAGATCTGATGGAATCATCCCCTTGCTTTAACCTCGCCGTGGTTTTCTTTGGACTTGCAGAATTAAGTGCAGTATCTTCACTGGAGACCCAAGCCTGCCCATGATGGGACCCTGCCCCCCTCAGCCTCGTCTCCTGCCAGTCCCCTGAGATCCATCCCCCAAAACACACTGCCCTGCAGCTCTGCCGCATGCCCTGCTCTCCCTCTGAAGGCCCTTTCCCTGTCTGGCAAACTCCTCCTGATGCTTCCAGATGTCAAGTTGTCACCTCTATGAAGTGTTTGAGGTCTCCTTGGTAGAGCAAATCCCTCTCCACCCTTTCCCTGTGCAGATCCTGGTATAGCCTGTGTTCCTATCTATTTGTTTACATTGCTA
Source organism: Macaca thibetana thibetana (assembly GCF_024542745.1). Taxonomy (NCBI): domain Eukaryota; kingdom Metazoa; phylum Chordata; class Mammalia; order Primates; family Cercopithecidae; genus Macaca; species Macaca thibetana. The sequence continues at coordinate 79,715,148 of NC_065594.1, read as the reverse complement.
TCTTTCTCACAACGCCGTGAGGCGCCTGTGGGCAGGTGCCAGGCCTCACGTGCCTTTGACTCCCAAGAGCCAGCACCCAGCACCCAGTACCCAGTACCCAGTACCTGCCAGGAACACAGGAGATGCTCTGTGACTGCTGACCTAGCGATGATGGAAAAGGCTGAATGAAAAGCCAAGAGCAGCAATACTGACCTGCCTGAATAGAGGGACACAGGTTCGATAGTTGGTGATTTGGGTCATTCTTTTTCTTTAATTTGGGACCTTAGGGAAGGGGCTGTAGTTGTCTGGGCAAAGCTTTGCTATCACACATACCTGCTGGGTCTTTAAGTCACCTGGAATGTGCAGTGAGGTTTCATCCCAGATGGTCTCAGGGATATGGGGCTCTGCCTCCCACCCCATCAAGCTGTGCCGGATGCCCTGGCCCACACCTGTGCCTATCAGTTCCCTGCATCGACATGGATGCAGAGTCTACTGCACGCCTGGCGTGCCTCAGGCCCCGGGACTTGCGACAGCAGGAACAAGACAGATGTGGTCCCTGACCTCACAGGGCTTCCAGTCTAATGGGGAGAAAGACATTAAATAGACAATGATGGAAACGACTATTACTTATGAATGAGAACGTGTGTTTAAAAAGCAAGGCACAGGGGAGCTGAAGAGTAACCGATAGGGGACTTAACCTGATCAGGTGGGGCGTCCTGTGGGACGTGATGTTTAAACTGACATGTGAAGGGTGAGGAGCAGCTAAGCAGGGGAAAGGGACAGGAGGAGGAAAGGAATACAGAGCAGGGCACATGATGGCTCTTTCTGGGGTACGCGCTGGCTGACTGAGGGGACAGTGATAGGAGAAGACAGAACCACCCCAGGTCTCCACAAAGCTCTCCAGTTCTGAGCGCACCTTCTCCTCTCCTTTATCTGCACGTGTCTCTCTGTGCCCCTGGTCTGGCAATATTCACTGTTCAGTTGGCCAACACTCGCTGAGCCTCTGGTAGGACACTGTGGCTGACCTCAAAACGGGTAATGCTGGGGCCAGTGTGGTAGTGTAACCCCAGCACTCCTGGGCTGAGCGAGGAGGATCGCCTGAGCCTGGTCAAGGCTGCAGGGAGCCGTGATGGCACCGCTGCACTCCAGCCCGGGTGACAGAGTGAGAGCTTTTCACGAAAAAAAAAATTTTCATGTTGGTTTGGGCTCTAGTTAACTCGTGCAAGTGACTTAACAGTTAAAGGGCAAGTGAGTTTATGACGTCTGTGGTGCTTCAGGGCCAAGGAGCTGCAGAGAGAAGGAGGCCATCACAATGGCGCTGGTTTGACCAGAGAAGGGCTTCAAAGAACAGTGCTTTAAAAGTCAGCTTTCGAAGGTCAGGGATGCCAGAAGAGTCAGGAGAAGGGCGTGGGGACTGGAAGTGTGCATGGAGTTGGCTTTCTTTGTTCTGCAGGAGCCTCGTGTCTCTGGTCACCAGTGACATAACAGATACACAAAACTAAGGGGTGTGGTAGGAGACACTGGATCTTTCTGTGGTTCTCTCTATGGCTCAAAAGCTGTCTCCTAGGCCTGAGGATACACAGCCTACTCCAGCCTAAATTAAAGCAATCTGGAAGAGAGATGACATTTTAAAATACTGGTTCTGAATTTTTTTTTTTTTTTTTTTTTTTTTTTGGGATGGAGTCTAGCCCTGTCACCCAGGCTAGAGTGCAATGGCGCGATCTCGGCTCACTGCAACCTCCGCCTCCCTGGTTCAAACTATTTTCCTGCCTCAGCCTCCAGAGTAGCTGGGATTTCAGGCTCCCGCCACCACACCCAGCTAATTTTTGTATTTTTAGTAGAGACGGGGTTTTACCATGTTGACCAGGCTGGTCTTGAACTCCTGACTTCATGATCCACCCGCCTCGGCCTCACAAAGTGCTGGGATTACAGGCGTGAGCCACTGCGCCCAGTCGGTTCTGCTATTTATTAGCTGCTTGACTTTTCTTATGACAAAGCACATAAAGACAGTCTCTATTAGATGAAGCTAGACTGAAACCCAGTGGGGTTCCTCTGTTCTTGTTACACACACTGATGGGCCCATATGTGCTCCTTTCTGGACCCCAAGCAGAGGAAGTTGAACCACCTGTTTCCTTTCCTTCACTCTGGGTGTTTTTCCTCTGTCCAGAGGTGGTCCGAGAATCCACCGATGGGGAAGCTAAGAGCTGGGCTGGGCTGGCCTGGCCCAGCCCTACTTCCGAGTGGGACAGCATGGATGGATTGTCTGGCACGGCTTTCTGGGCGCCAGGGGAGGGGTAGATCTGGGGGAAAGGATGTTAGTTTCCTTGAGGAGGAAACAGGAAGATTGTCTTGGCAACTGTAACCTCTACTCTAGCTAACTATACTCTCAGTAAGCCCTGGAATATTAGTTTCCAAACTGAAAATTGGAGAAGGGTAATGCCATTAGGAAGACCCATTACCCAAAAAAGAGGTTTCATTTGATAGTACTTTATACTATTACAAAATATTCTTTTTTTTTTTTTTTTTTGAGACAGGGTCTCACTCCTGTCTCCCAGGCTGCAGTGCAGTGGCACGATCACAGCTCACTGCAGCCTTGACTTCCCGGGTTCAGGTGGTCCTCCCACCTCAGCCTCCCCACTAGCTTACTAGCTGGGACTACAGGCATGCCCCACCAAGCCTGGCTAACTTTTTGTATTTTTAGTAGAGACGGGGTTTCGCCATGTTGTCCGGGTTGGTCTTGATCTCCTGACCTCAAGTGATCTGCCTGCTGTGGCCTCCCAAAGTGTTGGGATTATAGGTGTGAGCCACTGTGCCTGACCCAAAATATTTCCTTTTTTTTTTTTTTTTTTTTGAGACAGAGTCTCTCTCTGTCGCCCGGGCTGGAGTGCAGTGGCCGGATCTCAGCTCACTGCAAGCTCCGCCTCCCGGGTTCCTGCCATTCTCTTGCCTCAGCCTCCTGAGTAGCTGGGACTACAGGTGCCCGCCACCTCGCCCGGCTATTTTTTTGTATTTTTTAGTAGAGACGGGGTTTCACCATGTTAGCCAGGATGGTCTCGATCTCCTGACCTCGTGATCCGCCCGTCTCGGCCTCCCAAAGTGCTGGGATTACAGGCTTGAGCCACCGCGCCCGGCCCAAAATATTTTCAAAGACTTTTTCTCACCTGTATTACAGAAGGCATGATTATTTAGTTTTATAGGTGCAAAAAATAAGATTCAGTACTAGTTAATCTTATAAAGGAACTTAAGGGGACAAGACTAGAATCTAAGGCTTTTCACCCCAAATCTCAAATTCTTCTTATTAATCATTGTAACCCAAAGTATGGCTGATAACTGGTATTTGGGATAATTATAGAGAAAATTCGAATACAGCTACATATTTATTTTGTATATACTATGTATTAAATTATATTTAATATAATTTATAAAAATGGCATATCTAAGCTATTTCAGAAATATTATTACTTAAGATGAGGCTAAAAATACATATAATGTGCAGATAAGCAAATGCATGAAATTGCAATTTTAATGAGAATTTGGGAAAGAGTAAAATATAATATTTTTCATCCTGGGCTTCCATTTGAAAGTTCTTACTGTAATTTATTACAATACTAGAAATAGTAGAATTCAATAATACAATATATGAGTGACATTTTAAGTCTTAAAAATACCTAAAGCATTTGTTAGGGGGATTAAAGGCGGTGATATTTGGTCCTTGTGTAATATCTGATTATCAGTAACTCTTTGTTTTATGAATAAACATCTTTAAAAATTGTAATGAAGCCTGGGCACAGTGGCTTTGGGATGCCAAGATGGGAGGATTGCCTGAGCCCAGGAGTTTGAGACCAGCTTGGGCAACATAGTGAGACTCTGTCTTTAAAAAAAAAAAATAGCTGGGTGTGGTGGCACGCACCTGTGGTCCCAGCTATTCAGGAGGCTGAGGTGGAAGGATCACTTGAGCCCAGGAGGTCGAGGCTAAAGTGAGCCATGATCGTGCCACTGCATCCCAGCAACAGAGTGAGACCCTGTCTCAATAATTAAATAAATAAACAACTGTCAGGAAGATAGTAAAAGAATATGACTGAAGACTTAGAACGTATAGAACGTGTTTTTCATCTTTTTAACACTTTAAATTGTAGTGATAATTTAATCGGTATTTTAATAATATTTTGAATTGAAATTCAGCAGCCATTCGTTCCTATTGCCAGATAATTTACGGATGCTAATGTATCTCTACATGAGATTTCTGAAAGTTCAACTGAAGTCATTCAACATAGACACCAATTCACATTGTGCTAATCTATGGTTACCTATCATGGAATTCAGACGGAAGACACTCCATGGCCTTTGATGGGGAAGCCCTTTAAATAATTCATAAGAATGTAACAGTGGGAATATCGGGTTTGGGGTGGGCTGGGGTGGTGTTCATTTTGCAACGGACTGGGAAGCACGGTGAAAAGTCAGATGGGAGCAGCATGCTGAGCGGCTGGGAAAGGCCCCAGAAGGTACAGGTTCACAGAGGGTCCTGAGTTTGGGGGTCATGCAGGAGGTTGGGAGAATTGTGTACCCTGGGCAGTTAGTGGATTCATTTTCCAAGCTCTGAAAGGTGCAGCAGCCTGGAGAAGCTCCTCTTTATCCCTCCCGTCCCTTCCCCTGTAGCTCTCTGGCTGTCACTCAGAGGGCAGGGCCAGGAGGGCACAGAAGTGAGGCCTCTTGTGTTTCTGGGGCAGCTCTACCTGCCAGGTCAGTGATGGTCTGAGCAGCACAGGGGATCATCTTCTCTATGCAAAAACAGGACACTTTCCAGGATGGGCACAGCCTGCGGTGGCTCTCAGTAGCCTGTGGCTGCAATGAAGGGTAACGAAGCTCCCTGGAGAGAAAGGATCTGGCTTTTCTTGGTGTTTCCCTTAGAAGCAGCTTCATGCAGAGGTTAGGGATGTGGACTTTGGGCTCTGTTACACCTGACTTTGAATCCAGGAATGCCTTTTCCAGCTGTGTGATCCACAATGAATAAAGCGACCTTTCCCAGTCTTAATTTCTTCATCTGGAAAATGGGGATAATATCGCCTCTATAGGGCTGTTGTGAGGATTACATAAAATAATATATGCAAGGGCCAGGTGCAGTGGCTCATGCCTGAAATCCCAACACATTGGGAGGCAGAAGTGGGCGGATCACTTGAGGTCAGGAGTTCAAGACCAGCCTGGCCAACACGGTGAAACCCCGTCTCTACCAAAAATACAATTAGCTGGGCACAGTGGCATGCACCTGTAATCCCAGCTACTCAGTAGGCTGAGGCATGAGAATCGCTTGAACCTAGGAGGTGGAGGTTGCAGTGAGCCGAGATCCCACCACCGTACTCCAGCCTAGGCAACAGAGAAAGACTCCATCTCCAAAAAAAAAAAAAAATATATATATATATACACACACACACACACACGTATATACACATATATGCATATATACATATATATGCATAATACACATGCATATATATGTATATATGCATATATACACATACATATATACACATGCATATATATGCATATATACACACATATATACACACATATATGCATATATATATGAACAATGGCCTGTCACCTAACAGGCTCTCACAATAAATGGGAGCAGTTATGCTACCAGCACTGTCACTACTGTGGCCACACCACTGTCATGACGGCCACCACTACTGTTAGGAGTGTGATGATCTCTCCTCTGGTTATTATTACCACTCCCATGGCCACTGCTCGCCTGGTTACTGCTACCACCATTGCTACTGGTATTGCTACTGTTATTGCTGGCCAGAGATTATTTAATTCCACTTATCACAGAATGGCTCAGTGAGAAGCAGACTGTTCGAATTCTAAGTGGGTTTTATGATTTCAGAGTCGTTTTAAGACCTGCAAGAGTTTGAGAGACATCAGTGTCTTTGAAAATACAATGAACAGAAACAGGCTCATGCCTGAAGCTTCCTGTCCCCTCTAAAGTCTTATAAATCACAGATTTAGTTGTCTCTTTAAGCAACTAGACTCAGGGATGCTATATATTTGGCAGAGCCTCAGGAGGAAAACAAATAAATTTAGAAAATTTTAAAAACTTAGAATATCAGCAGAGGACAGATGCTAATCAAATGCAGATGATCTGAAGTCCAGAGCTTGGCTTACACTGAGGAGGAGGTACTGAAACACAGGACACAGTTCTTTCAGCAGATGATGGACCAGAAAAGGAAGAGGTATAGCAAAGATGATGGATAGACACATTTGTTCAAAAGGGGGGACGTTTCTTGGAATGTGGAAATTGAGTGGATGCAAAATGAATGGACAGCATTAACATTTTGCTTTTTACAAAGGAAGGGTGAAATTATTTAGCTTTAGCTAAATAAATGGAAAGATGGAGCTAGAAAATAGAAAGATTTGTGTGTTGTTCTTGGTAAGACTAATTTGGGACTTTACCAAGAATTCCAGGAAGTCGGGGGTACGATGGGGAAGAAGAAGCAGTAGAAGGCTTGGAAGATGGATTTGGCAGGAGCAGGGCAGGAAAGGTAGAGGTGGCCAAACAGCAGCGAGGAGAGCTGAGGTGCACGTGTGTGCCAGTTATCTGAATATATGACCATCCCGAATCATCTACTTGCCCAGGTCTGGGTCTCCACGGACCAGAGCCATGCTTACTTTAAAAACTGATCAGAGAGACCACGGTAGCCTTCTATTTTTAAAACTTTCCTCGGGGCCTAAACATGTAGAGGGCAAGATTTCTCTTTAAAAATATTCAGGCAGAATAATCAGGCAAGAGTACGCAAGTCTTTGTTTTCGATATCTTTTCACAAGGAAATCTGGAAAAATAAAGCCAAGTATGCTATGTAGAAAGCTATGTATTGAGGTGAAAACAATTGGATTTATAAGCGTATCAAAATCTAAGGGAGTTAACACATTTGCCATCAAATTAGGTTTTGTGCTTAATTTTCTCAGTTTTTAAAGTGGCTTTATTGAGGTATGATTTGCATACCATAAAATTCACCCATTGTAAGTGTATAATTTGTTGATTTTTTAGTAATTGTGTAGTGTTCTGCTACTATCACCTCCATTTCAGATTTCTTTTTGAAACCGGAAATTTTGTTCAAAGATTTTTAAAAATTATTTTTAAAACCAAGACAAATGTGTAACAGGCCAAATGTTTAAATGTCTTTGTTTAAAAATATTTATGACATCGAATTTAAGCTCCTGTTGCCCATGAGAAAAGCAGACAATGAATGCCACTTATAGCAGTTTGTAGCTAAGACCAATAATGCTAAAATTCCTCTATTTCATACATGGCAGGCTTATTCTTTCTTTGGAACACAGATTTAATGAGTTAACATTAACTAGAAGAGACTGAAAGATTTACTAAAATACTGGCACATTTTTTCAAAGTACAATTGATGAATAACAACTGATGAAATAATTGATGGAAACATCTTCTTTCGATTTTTCTAGAAGGTAGCAGAAGTATGTCATATATACTGTTAAAAGTACATCTAATAAATTTTTTTAGCATTGTCAGGAATTTGAAAACCAGTTAGCTAAACAGTGTTTACTAAACGTGTTTTGTGTACCTATTTCTGCCCAAGATGCTGCAGGGAGGTGCATGCTACAGTAGAGAGAATCCTTTTTTTTTTGTTTTTTGAGATGGAGTCTCGCTCTGTCGCCCAGGCTGGAGTGCAGTGGCCGGATCTCAGGTCACTGCAAGCTCCGCCTCCCGGGTTCACGCCATTCTCCTGCCTCAGCCTCCCGAGTAGCTGGGCCTACAGGCGCCTGCCACCTCGCCCGGCTAGTTTTTTTTTTTTGTATTTTTTAGTAGAGACGGGGTTTCACAGTGTTAGCCAGGATGGTCTTGATCTCCTGACCTCGTGATCCACCCGTCTCGGCCTCCCAAAGTGCTGGGATTACAGGCTTGAGCCACCGCGCCCGGCCAGAGAATTCTTTATTCCCTAGGGTAGTGGTAAGAAATTGCCTCACCCTTTTTTTTTTTTTGAGGCCCACTGACCTAAAGTGGAAAAAAAGAGAGAATTATGGAAATGGTTGCTTTATATTTTTAATAAAATTCAATATAAAAAGAACTACAAAATTCTGGGCCAGGCGCGGTGACTTCCGCCTGTAATCCCAGTACTTTGGGAGGCCGAGGCGGGCAGATCATGAGGTCAGGAGTTTGAGACCAGCCTGACCAAAATGGTGAAACGCCGTCTCTACTAAAAATACAAAAATTAGCCAGGCATGTTGCGCACCTGTAATTCCAGCTACTCAGGAGGCTGAGGCAGGAGAATCACTTGAACCCAGAGGCAGAGGTTGCATGAGCTGAGATTGTGCCATTGCACTCTAGCTTGGGTGACAGAGCGAGACACTGTCACAAAAAAAAAAAAAAAAAAAGAATTACAAAATTATTTAATTAATACAACAACAACAAAATAAAACAATGCTCTGAAAGTCTCTATTGTAATTAGCTACAGGAGAGAAGGCGAGGGATGGTGTGGGGTGTGGAGATGATGTGGTGAGAAAGAAAAAGATGTAACCAAAAAGCGGAAACAGAGAATTCAGGGCAAGGAAAATGAGCGTGGAACAGAAGGATACACACACAGACTCATCCATCCTTAGAGGGAGAAATACAGGAAGAGGAAAGAGGGAAAGGTGTCCAAGAAACAAAATGATCCTCCCCTGGCCATCACTTGGATCTTGCTGTCATAGGCACTGAACGCCATGGGGTGTGTGTGAGCACAGGTGTAACTGAGAGTGTGACTCTGAGGACTTGTCCTTTGATGTCCTTGAGATGACACTGGGCTCTGGAGTAGATATGGCCTCTCTGTCAAAGGCTCCCCAGGCTTGCTTTGGGAGTTTCCATTCTATGTTGGGAGACTGAACGACTGATAACTAATAATATGAAGTGGAGTTTTCAGTGAACAGAGCCTAGAAGGCTTCCTGGGGCAGGGCTGGGGGACGAGGGCAGGGCAGCACTGAGCAGGGAGGCGTGTGGGGAAAGGCACGTGGAGACCCTGGTTTCTCTCTTTCCTCTTTGGTTTCTGCTTATCCTCAAGAAAAGACATACACTGGAACTACCCAAATCCAGACTTTGATTGTGACTGAGTGCATTTAAGGCTCTATCTCGTTTTGGTCATGAGTGTGGGTATTCACTGTAATTCAACTGAAGCCACATTTATGATATTTCATATCTTTACTTACAAACTAAGCCCTGAATTCTGCTCGCAGCCCTCTCTCCACCTTGGCCATGAGTGACACTGGGCAGCTTCTGAAGCCTTGCTGGGTTTCAGTGCATTAAGTCATAAACTGAAGGCATCTGACTAAAAGATTTCTGAGATTTCATCCAGCTAAAATAATGACATCTTTAAAATTAAAACTGAGCAAATAAAACTCTGAAAAATATAAACCTGGATAAAGAATATTTTGATTAAAATATCCTTAAGATGTGTTATAAATTAAGGAAAAAACAACCAATTTAAAACATTATCCAATTTAACCCGCATTAAAAATACTTTTTTTTTTTTTTTTTTTTTTTTGAGACAGAGTCTTGTTTTTCACCCAGGCTGGATTGCAGTGGCGCGATCTTTGCTCACTGCAACCTTTGCTTCCCGGGTTCGAGTGATTCTCCTGCCTCAGCCTCCCAAGCAGCTGGGATTAAGGCGCCCACCACCGTGCCCAGCTAATTTTTTGTATTTTTGGTAGAGACAGGTTTTCACTATGCTGGCCAGGCTGGTCTCAAACTCCTGACCTTGTGATCTGCCCGCCTTGGCCTCCCAAAATGCTGGGATTACAGGCATGAGCCACTGCACCCGGCCTATTAAAAACACTCTTATCCTCTAATAAATACCAAATCAGCCATTTGCCACTAAAAAAAAAAAAAAAAAAAAGTGAAATAAGATATGATATGATTTCAATACTTTGTAGCATTTCATTACTTTGTTTTAAATGTTTAAAATTTTGCAATTTTGTGTTAATCCATCCAATCTTAAAGTCATCATTGGCAGACTCAGCTTTCCTAAGAACTGGACTTTTAAAAGTCAAAATTACGGCCGATCTTTCTGAAAATGTTAAATGAACAGGGAAATAAAGGGAAAAGTGCAATTACTAAGAATCTCAAAAATAGAGTTATGTCCCTTTATCTTTCATTTTCACTACAAACCTCTCAGCTCTGATTTTTGTGTTCCTGCTCATAAATCCAGAGGGAATGCTGTGGGTGGTGGGCTGGATGGGTGTGGGAGGATACAATGTCGTCTAATAGGGGAATCAACCCTTTCAGTTGACAAAGACAGCAACCACATCTTTAGATGGTTTATTCGATCTGCGTGAAAGAGTGGCAGTGGGATTTCTGGCACTTGAATAAGCGGAAACAATATTTTTGGCTAGAGAAACTTCTCCTGAGTTCTCTCAGGGAGCCTTCTAGAAGGCCATCTGGACCAAGCAGTATTTCTGTTGTAAAACCCTGCATTTGGAAACAGAAATGAAAGGTGTGCGAGCGGCAATCAGACACCTATGAAAATGATCTACTTTCAATATTTTGGGAGGAGGGATGTGTTACTGTTTGTAAAGTTTCTAGATGGACAGACTTACATAAGGAAGAAAACTCTTACTTTCCTTTTTCTTTCTTTCTTAAGAGATACGTTTCCAGTTTATATTCCAGTAGAAGATGTGCTTATTAATGTGAACTTATCAGCTTGCACTGGTTTTCTCTCCGGAGTGAAATGAGAGTGTTGGCTATCTGTGATATTTACAGTTGTTAGGTCAGGCAGTGACCTTGTTTTTGACATTTGTGATTGTTAATGGAACCCAGAATTTAAAGATGAACACTTCCCCTTCCTCAGGCTTTAGCCAACTTGTGAAGCTATAACAAAGGAGAAATATTGAAAAAGCTAAACAACATCCTTCCAAAACCAAACAAAGCACGTACATCCATTATATGAATCAAAGAGAATGGTCGGAAAACTGAAAATGAAGCAAAGCCGTATGTGTAGCCAGATACTTCAAAATATGAATATTCTAGCAAAGTATCTTTAAAAATTTGACACACATAACACATTGTGCTATTCCTTCACATTTTTCTGTTAGAGTCTCCATTTGGAAAGAAATGGTAAATTCCTATATTAAGATTTCCTGTGATTAGTGACTGTTTTAAAAAAGCAACTGTTTCCTTTAGCTGTCATTTTTGCCTAAGAAGTGATGAACACGGAAAGATTAAAAACTTTAGCACTAAGTTCATAATATAGATTTGAGCAAATATATGTTATCATACATACTTGAATGTTTATATGTTGTATAAACATGTATGCTATATGTATTTGTTTATATAAAATTATTTCTATTGATATCAATATAAATGATTATTTGCTTCAGATGTTTTCAAGTATCCAATTTTTATACTATACAAAATTCTTTATTGATAAAAAAGAATTATTGAAATCATATTACTTTAATAAGCATATTAAATTCATTTTGAATGAATAATTTTCCAATATTAATGGAATCACCATTATTATAAAAAAGACATAAAAATGGAATTAACTTTTAAGAAAATCCTTTATAAATTTAAAACAAATCATGTGGAAATGATTTATCCTGGCTAAAGCATTTTACCAAATAATTTGAAACTAAAACAATTAATGGTATGCAGGTTGGATCTCAAAATACATTTTTCTGGAAGGATGGAAGAAAGTCAGTTTGATTAGTATTGTGGATTGAGACCTTACAGCTGATGTCGGCTACATTGAAGACATTTTAGTTTCTGGGAATTAACATAGGAGCAGAGATTACTTATAATGTCTAAACTTTTTCCAGCAGATGTTAATAAGATAAGATAACCTAGAATCCCCAGTGTCAGTCTCTAGCCCTAACTCTGATTACTGTCACTGGACTACTGTGCCAGGCAAAATTTTTTAGCCTGAAAATACCTTTCAGTTTCCTGAAACAAAGCAGCCACAAGAATCACTGCCTGCCAAACAGGGACAGATGATATGAGCTGATTGTTATTTCTTTTAATGTGAAGTGATTGTCAACCAACATTATACTAAGGATATCAAACTATTTCCTTAGGACTTTTAATTAAAATAAACATCCCCCAAATTCTGTGATACCAAAGTCTGATCCCCAATAATTTATCTGCTCATGGTCGAAGTAGTCCCATGAATTTTGCCATTTGGAGAGGACAGGAAGAAAAGGTAGAGCTTTTATGTTTGAATAATAGTAATGATTATTACTGTAGAGAACACAAATGGCTCAGCACTAACTGTGAACTTCAGCTATACCTTTGGTGTTTGGGCAGGATATAATTTAAGATGAGAGCAGGAAGAAGTAGAGAAAAGCAAAGATACGTAATTTTTCCTTCTTGGGTCATTTCTACATAAAAGCATTACTTGAATGAAATTTTCATCAGAGGGAGGAAAAAGGTCTTTTGGAAATTTATGACTGTCACACTAGGACACAAACCACCAGTTTCCTATCTTTGAGAGAGTCATCTGCGCTTTGGACAAAATATCTAAGGGTTCATGTGTTCATCAGTGATTCACATTTGACATAAAACAGACTAGATGTTTGTTGGAAGCAACACTTTATACAATTGTGCAACCCATTTACACAAAATCTTTACAAACAGAACCCACATTATTTAAACCCCAAGATCCCCTCAAGATCCAGAGTCACCTACCTGCAGATCCAATTTCTGTGACCGGCCAGTTTATAGGCAAAGTGAAAGAAACATGCTAACTGGATAAAATAACCATATGTCCCTACTGGAAGCCCCATTACTTGAATCATTTCAACCTTGCTGGACAAAACACCAGGAGAATTTGCTGTAGGAAACAAACCTCCACAAATGGGGCAGGGAAGAAATTACCTAATAGTTAGTCTCCCCTCTGCTCTAATTTCTATGGTTCTGTGTTAAGAAAAGCCATCCTGCCACACTGTTGTGAGAGCTTATGCCCCAACAAGAGGGCATTTCTTATTAAAAAAAAGTCCAGAATTGAACATTTAAGTTGCCGTCATCAAAAGGTATGGCAACTTTGGGAGCATTTCCCCAAGGAACAACAATTTTCAAGATACAATGGGAAAGGGTCATTTTCCTCATTCAAAAACGTAAATGCTAAGAAAAACACGTGTTTCTGGTTTGACTTCTGTTTGTTGGCTACTGAAATTCAGGGTAACCTCTCCCACACCCCTGTCTGCTTACAATGCCAACTGGCCTCCTTTGATGCTACCCAGTGTGAAACCCAGCTGGGATGGGTCATAGACACAGTGCTGGTCCAGACTGGAACTCTGCTCTCTCCTTTCAACGGTTTACATGTTGCCCCAGTTTCCTATTTCACCAGGAAGTGTTTATGTCCTCAGCTGGCACAAGGCTCATAGCAGAGGTACAGAGCATTCAGTGTGGGTGTGCGTGGGCAGGTATGCGAGAGAAGGGGGTGGATGGAGTTATTTGCACGTGTGCATGGGAGTCCATGGCTCTTCATTCTAGGTGAATATCTGGATTTATTCATGGGAATCTTGATTTGGGGTTAAGACACAAAAATGGACATTAAACACAAGGTCAACTTAAAATACTGTTTCTATGAAATGCATTACTTTTCTGATGGCCACTGTTGATGGGAAATGGAAGGATGCTGTTTATCATGAAATTGGTATAAGTCCAAATTGGATATTTCCAATGTAACATATTCTGCCTTTGGATATTAAGTGTGAGTTTGTGCAAAGATGAGCCTGCTGGTGTGTGAGTGTGCCCGCATAGGTTGAACATGGACTTCCTTAGGGAATGACCCATTGAATATTGTTACCCATTTTGGCAAGTCCTGGGATTTTTCAAGTGTCCTTGCCGCCAGTGAAAAGTGCAAGGGACATGTCTCACATGGATGTCACAGGTTCAGGTTCACCACTAAAAACCAGTTTTTCTTTTTTCTTTCTTTTCTTTTGCAGGGGGGAATGGTTAATATTCAGAACTGTAATAAATTTTCAATATTCTTTCTCCTAAGTAATTTTGCATTGTAGGTATCAAAACTTTACTCCTTCTGGAAGTTACGAGGCTGAGTTTAGAGATTACCTCTAGGATAGATTTATAAATGTAACTTTCCCTCCTATCCTCTTAAAAAGAGGCAAACGGTATTATTGCAAATAACCTTTAAGATAATTAACTGACAATGCTGCAACTAGCATAAAATCTTCCTTCAGGCGACACCTAATTTAAGTGTTACTGGCACAAAGTGGAGACAGATTGTGCATTACCACTGCAATATTTACATAGCAGAAACCCACAGAGCAGGAAACGCGAGGCTCAATGATGCACTAAATTAGGAACAACCGTACTCCAGTGTTAATTTGCTTTCCATTCCATCCAAATCTCAGGTCCAGAAATCGGTACAAACACATATACAACCTCCCACTCTCAGATGACTAAACCGGAGGAGATGTCTGTACTTTTCCCCCCACCAAATTAAAATAACTTGAAATTTATTTCTTTCCTCCACAAGAACCATTTAGTCAAACTGTGTTTATTTCATTACAACTTGTTCTCACTTTGATCTAAGATTATTTTCATATGAATGCTGCATAGAAGTCTGTAGAGAAAAACTAAACAGACTTCTATTTTCTCTAAGGCTGCCAATATATTTTATGAAAAGAATAAAATGAGAGACTTGAGAGCCAGTTAGTGAAATATTTAGGAACATGGGCAGGGCAAATCTACCTCAAGCAATTTTCTCACTGGTGAATGTTGTTCCCTCCCTTTCCCCCTCCCCAGATACAATGAGTTTTCTTAAACCATTCACACAACATATTTGTTTCATTCTTCCCGACAATATTTTCAACACTACTTTCAGCCAAGGCATTAATGAAACATTTACCTTTCCTAATTGTTGATGTTCTTTAAAGGCAGCAATCAGTTCTTCAGCCCACTTAATTTTTTCAGGGGAAGGAGAAAACTGCTCCTGGACCACGGCAATTTGGTTAGGGTGAATCACCTGCTTACCTACAAGAAGATTAATAACGTCGGAACCACGAAACAACGAACAGATGTTCAAACAAAATGTTTCTATTGCGCGAGGTTCCTGAAGGCCTCATAGACTGTATGTTAAATAACTAATTTAAAACTTTTTATTGAGAACACAAAACAAAACAAAACCTGCAATCAGACAGGCTTTTCCAGAATAACCACAGAAGCAAAACTACAACAATGGAAGTAATTGTGTTTCCGATCCTATAGAAATGCCACCTTAGGGCAGATAATCTCTTATTTTTAGTTACAGGTGGGCTGACGAGGCAGCTTGTTGAATAACTGCTTTGGCTGGGACTTTAAAGGATAATGTCTGCAAATTAGAGGGATTATTTTTAGTTGAAGTAGAAAAAATTAAATGAGAATTATCTCAAATTTTATAAGGTATCTTTTGCTTTCTTTGTAGAATTATACCTCTTTCCATGATTTCTCTTAGAAATGGTCTGCTGGTTTTCATAAAGCTTACAGATGCAGTCATTACAACTATATTATTATCAAATACAGTCTTACAATAGTATATTTAATTTTTTTTCTTTTAGACGAACATAGTTTATGTGTCATTTCTAACCCCCAATAGAAAATTGGATTTGAATGAAAATATTTTATTCAGTATGGTAAAATAGAAGGCAGAGTTGAACACTGCAGCCTCTGGATTACTCCATTTAAAAATTTAAAAATAGATACTTAAAGTTTCTTTGTCCAAAAATATACCCAGATTTTCCCTTTTGGCTTATAGAATCAAGACTGGGTATTTCCCTCTTTATAGCTCCCTACATATCCCAGAAGAAATCTTATCTCTGTAGAAATACCTTCCAAAAAGATTTATGATTCTTTTTATAGTTGAAAGATTTTAAATGAAAACATCATACAAAGATAAGAGCCATAGGATTTTGTGAAATAATGCAGTCGTTAAAAAAACAATTTAACAATCAGGGAAGTGTGGAATCCAATCAGATCACTAATAAATGCAACATAATTTAATGTTATAATAATGATGAGATTATATTGTGCTATGTGATAAAGTTATGAACATAATTGGCTCTTTAAAAATAATGTACACTTAATGAACATTTACTCTGCTAAATATATTTGTTGGTACATCAATTTGCTTTGCTTTTGAAATAGTTATTTTAACATTTAGACAGTACGAATTATATCCTTGATGTTTTATATCTTGCTGTCAGTTCCTATTACTTGCCATTATTCTGTTAGAATGAAAAAAGGAATGATGCTTGTAAAAACATATTTTTAGTGTTTCATGTAAAAGACTTTAAGTGGATAAATATAATAATATCTTTTCTTTCCATTGGCATAATTAAAACATCCTCACATTGCTATTCCATTCTTTTCTGTCAGCATACTAATACAATGTTAAACACTTTTATAAATAAAGATTCTTTAAATTACCTGAGGAATAATTTCTGGGAACGAATAACATGAGGGATGACAAGAGGGCTTTTTTCAGTAGTAGGTATTGAGATTATATTTAAGTAATCTAATAGTTGTTAGAATATTGTTAATAAAGGATGTCAGTTCTGGTAGTCATTTCCTACTAATTGTTAGCCCTGAATTTCATAATTTATGTACATAATTTACACCAATGTGTAAAAAGCCAGATTTCATGGGAACTTCTTGGTACATGCACTATAATTTGAGGAGCAAAACACAAACTACTTAAAGTACTGTGAAATCACTGCTAGCTCTCCATCCTCCGGTGCCTATATTTTGGCAATGAGGCTAATTTAAGATCCATGTTAGGTTTTAGAAATGTATGGGCACTCAGATGTGAAGTTCTCTTTCGTCACATCTTAGCTATTCCAACAACTGTACAGCAGACTTTAATGCCATGTGGGAACCAGGCAAATATTTTATACAGAAGAGTTGTTATTGACAAGTTACTGAGAGGGTGCAAAATTGGAAGACATTAAAATTTATGACCATGAAATCCTTTTTACAGTACCGCTTGATATATCGTGCTTTAAATCAATACCTGTCAACTCTTTTAGGTAACTGTATGATGGTGTCATTTTTGTCTTCTACAATAGACTGCAAAAAAGAAGAAAACCTATAGTGCTTCATATTTATAATCTTTCTTCTCAGCATGTAGCACTGGAGTAACTGTAATGACGAAGTCAGCTGTTAAAGCCTTATTCCAAGATTTAGTTTTGGCTTCTTTTTTATAAAAAAATTCCTAAAGTTAATGGCCATTTATACAGCCAATGCATTGATTTAAAATCAATCGACATGGACTGTGACTCTGGGAAATGACCGCAGAAAAGAAACTACAGCTAACTTTTAGAAACTACAACTCATTACAAATATATATCATTTTTAAAAGTACAGGAAATCCTTATAGCACAGACTTAGTCTTCCTTACCAGTGTTATGGATAACACAATACTTTCATTGGATTTTAAACCTTTCAACCACCTGCTTCAGATAAGACATGTCTTCCTTCCTCCATCCCTCCCTCTCTCCTCCCCACTTTTCCTTTCCTTTTTTCTTTCCTTCTTTTCCTTCTCCTTGTGCAAAGCCCAAGGTATGGCAATCAAATCCCAAACAACTAGGACAAACAGATCCTGAGTGGTCTAAAATACTCATTAAAAAACATTTATTTTTAAAAACGACTACAAATAATCTCCTATCTTATTATCAGATTGATTACCTCTTATTGGTATGCAGAAATATAATTGGGACA
The DNA here is from genome assembly GCF_024542745.1 of Macaca thibetana thibetana. Classification (NCBI taxonomy): domain Eukaryota; kingdom Metazoa; phylum Chordata; class Mammalia; order Primates; family Cercopithecidae; genus Macaca; species Macaca thibetana. The sequence continues at coordinate 79,697,462 of NC_065594.1, read as the reverse complement.
ACAAAGACTTTCTCTCTAAAAATTGCAAACTGCCTACGAAGTGTGGCTCCCTAGTTATGGCCTGGTTCCCTTGAATATATAATGGGCACTGTGCCCTCTGCGCCTTCCCATTATCCTCGCTTCCCCCCTTTTTTTAGCGATTTAATACTCCCCGTCGTGGAGAAACAATAGTGCCAGGTCCATAAGCTCCTCGTGCTGAGTTGGGCACAGTCTAGAAATTTAAACCTGATTTGAAATAGCCTGTCTTCTGCGATTGAATTAGGGGCCAAGTTAATTCAGTCCTGTATCTTGGAGACACTCTTCAGCTCCCGGAGAAGTTCTGGGGCAGACATTTACCCCAGAGGAGGCAGAGGAAACTCAGATTCTGCTGAGTGATCGTGGAGGGGTCAGTGTCAATGCAGTGCTTTCTCTTTTTTATTGAATTAGTTCCCATTTTGGAGCAACATCTGGCTGCCTGGCAGCCAGTGCCATACATTGCAGGCCAACAACATCAGGGTCTATTAGATAAATTTCATGGAGTTTTTCTCCAACTCTTTCATTTGGGTCACATCTTAACCAGTCGTTGGAAAGAGGCAGGAACAAGCACAATCACATGGATGTGGCAGAGGACTCCTTTTTTCCTCAGTCACTATGAAACGCAGGGAGAATTCGTTTATTAATAGTTCAGATAATTGAAGAATATTTCCCTATATGGGATCACATTTATTTAAAAATTTGGGGGGGATCATATTTATTTTAGCTCTTTGTGTAAAAAACACAAGAACAAACTCAGAGCTTTATTTAATTCGAATATAACACTAAAATAGCTTCTTAGGTCATTCAATTTTATTTTGGACTAAATCATCATCCATTAAGGTATTTTTTACATTTAAGCCTGCTTTATGAAATGTTTCTTTCAGTAACCGCTACCTAGATACAATTCAAAAACAGTTATAACGGGAATATCAGGATGCTCATCTCTTTTCCTTATTATTCGGGTACCTTTCTGATACTAATATTCTTAGAACTTTCAACAGAAGAACAGGTAAGAGTGAAGGAGCACACTGTGTTTCTCCCATGGTCGTCAGTTTGTGTGTGTGCAACTTCATGTGGATGTTTGTGTGTAGACTCCTATCGTGGTTTTTCGAAAAATAGATCTCTGTTGTAAAAACACAATTTTCAGTCGCTCCCCTGGCTCATGGGGACCTGAGTGACCAGGCACACCAATCAACAGATAGCCGCCTGTGCCCCAGACCAGACTGCAAGGGGCTGGCTGAGCCTAGTGCCAGCCTATGCCCGTAGGTGTCGCCAGGTATACGGACACTTACTGGGAGGTGGGAGAGAGAGGAGGGGCTTGGAGTGGCAGAAGAGCAAACAACTAGTTATGAGTAAAAAACAAAACAAAACAAAAACCAAAGATAATATCACCAACATTTTTTCAGAAATGAATTAAATTTTGGATATTCTAGGAGATTTTTCTTCTATCCATCAACCAAAATTCTTATGGCGGTTCATTCAAAAACACTCTTTTAACAGTCTCATCCCTCCCTACAGGTCAGCCAGGACCACAACAAAATGATTAAGAGGATGGAGGAAAAAAAAAAGCAACTAATATAAAGAGGAAATAAAATGAGTGATTTGTTGACTTGCAGGGCCAAAGAAAACCATGACAATGTGTCTGGCAAGTTCTTCCCCTGTGTGGCTTGTTCATATTTCAAATAGCGGAACAAGATATCTGATGAGATTAGAAGTGTTTTTGGGTCAAGTTTCTATTTTTCTGGAATGCTTGCTAATTTAGACACTGCTTTCTAAGACAGGAATCATACCAGTGAAGCCCATTGCAGCTCCTTCTCGTGACTGTCTAAGAAGCCCAGCTCCATCTCGAAAGTCAATGTACACCAGATCTATGGCTTGGAGACCAAAGGCTTTCGCTATGACAACAATCTTTTGCCGGGCGTAGAGAATATCCAGGGTTTCTTTACTACTTGTTGCACCTGAAAATGGGATGTTAACAGAAAAAGGAGGCTTTAACTTTGGAAACCGCACCCAGATATTTATTATAAAACCTCAGTTTGTACAGATATCTATACCTCCCTGGGAATTGCTCCTCTGCAAAATAATTATTCAAATATAAATGAAGACAGGGATATGTGGAGGCCAAGTTAAATCTCGTATGTGTCTGTTTAACTGACAATAGAATACTTTCAATAGAATTACTTCTACCTGCATTAAGAGAAGGCCCCTTCCCCATTCTGGGAGGCTGGGTCAGGGTCACAAGGGACTCCTGATATATTTTTTTCCTTCTTATCAATGCTTAAAAAGTGCCAGTCCAAAGACAGCACCACAAAAGGTGGCCCAGCAGCTATGCAGGGCAATGGTTCGTGTTTCACAGCAAGCACAGAACTGTGTGTGCTGTGGTTGCCATGCCCTGTCCAAACTGAAGTTCTGAGCCAAATGCTTCAGCTTCAGGGTCTGTCTGGATGCAGAACTTGGGGAGACGGGAGGGCACTTGTTTTGGGAGGGCTGGAAAGCGTCGATATGCCTTCTGTAGCCCGCTGAACCGTTGGATACACAAGTCTCCTGGAAAGACTCGTATTCAAATAAATTCAGTGTTTTCACCCTGAGGGGAGGGAAGTGTCCCTGTTTATATTTGGAGTATGCCACTCCCTGCTCAGGGAAAGTGCCTGTCTTCAGGTCACTGGGGCTGGTTTCTGTGGCCTCGGCCTCTTTTCTAAATGCTTCACGGTCTCCAGTCACACACACAGACCCCTCAAGTGCAGCACACGAGGGATGGTGAGAATCAGTGAAAATCAGCACATTTAATACTAAGAGTTCGGAAACATATTGTAAGAAAAATTTAAGATCCATTTAAAATAATATTTATATACCGCATATTCTGCGGAAAACAATTCATTAAGGCAAATGTGAAATCGCCTTAAATTTGCATTAGAAATCTAGACAGCCCACGGACGGATGTGAAAACAAAATACTGAAGCAACGGTGAGGCTGTTCACATAATATATTTATTAGGAGCAAAGGAGATGCCATATATTCTTGAGCATGCCTGGGGCTTTCTATTGCTCGTGTCTTCTGTAAATGAACAGAAGTAACCATGTAGTGTTCTAGAAGCAGGGCAGCTATGAGGACCTCTAAATTATCAGGAAGTAGTGTCCATTCCATTGTCATGAAAAACCATTGTCACGGTTGGCAAATATACATTGTTATGTAAATGTCAAGGGGCAAAGAAAAAATATATACACACATATACACACACACAGAAAAAGAGAGAGAGAGAGGTCTTTGACACCTATGCTGGCTCGAAAGTCTTCTCCTCCAAAAACGACTGCATCTAGAAAGAGACCTACTTGAGGCCCGATCTTTAGGGTTTCTTCACACACTGCCTGTAAAAGAGCAGAAGAGAACCAAGTCTCACGGAAACGCGTGCGTCAGAGGGAAGAGGCATGGTGCCTTTTAGTAGCAGGACGACCTGACTCTTAACACAATTTGGCTGAAGGCAGTCCTAAAAACGCAGCCCAAATTTACCCCTTTCAAAAGGTATTTAATATCATCCAAGATAAGTATATTGTATAAATTTGCTTTGTTTAATGGATTATATTAATATAGTTATAATGTCCAAATTGTAGTCCATCTCATTTTTGGAGAAACTTTGAGTTAACTCATTTTGCTTGCGCTAGAAGTTATTTATATCTTTCCAGAATTTGTTTTTGCTTTAAGAGACTCTCATAAAACCACAGGGGAGAAGGAAGGAATTTTAAAATCAAACTAATTGAATTATTTGCATTAGGATCAAGCACATGGTCTCAGGATTAAAGACAGTACAAAAACCTGCAACTCCAGAGGGGAAAATAAAAATGCAACAAGTCATCCAAGATGTGTTCATAAAGCAACTTCAACATTTATATATGAAAGTCAAGGCAAATACCATTTGTCATAGACATAACCATGAATCTTGAAAGGTGGAGATATAACCTGCTAATATATGTGGGTGGGAAAGAAACGAGGAACCGGTGGAGACACTGTTGATTAATTTCAGACATTCTAAGTGCTTCTAAGTACATTATGGAATAAAATAGTGAAGCAGTGCTTAAAAATTAAATCACTGGATGAATCTGGTTGCATCTAAGGGATATGCTTTTGATTATATTCTCAGGATTCTGGGGCTGGCTGGAAGAATTTATGGTTAGTTGTGTAAACAAGCAGTTCACGAGTCTTGAAGCAGCTCCCCAAACAATTGCACTCGACCCCCTTCCACACATCCCAAGGCCTCAGAGTTGCCGCTCACACGTTCTCTCTCCAGTATAGTTCGACTATGTTTTTTTCTGTTGTTTTTAGTTATTTCTTTGCTCCTGCCTTCTGTGGGGGCTGGGGTGGGGGTTGGGAGTCCAGGAACTCTGAAAGGGGGTGCTAGATTGATGTTTGCAGGTCAGGTGGAATGAGAGGCATATTTTGGAAAATAATATAAATGCCCCCTGATAAACGAGAAAAGACGAGCTAGCTCTGAATTTGTTAAGGCAGGTAGTTTAGTGCAACCACACAGCGGTTGAAAACACTTGGCTCAGCTAATATTCCCGCATGTATATTAGAAGGTATTCGATGTTCTAATATGGCAAATTGAAAAAATGTACTGCAAATTATTTGTGTGCATGAACTTACAAACAATAATCTTCTCTGCTAGCCATTACTGATAATGTTGCTACAGAGAGGGCAGAAAATTTCCCAGTGAAAAGACAATTGATAGAAAAGAACATTTCAAAGTTAATTCATAAGAGTGACAAAATAAATTTTTATGTACATTTAGTCTATAAATGCAATAATTCAAGGCATATAATTACACAGTGATTAATTAAAATTGTTACTAGGAATATATAAATGCTTCATTTAAATATTTTGGACTGGGAAGCTTTTCCTTCTACTTAACTGATTTCATTGTTTTCTAAGATGCTGGTAACTTGGTTTTCGGACTATTACAGATAACAAATGGTGTTCAACGTTTCCTTTGCTTATAAATCTTTCTAGAAACACATTTTAAGAAGATGTTAAAATTGAAAGCAAAAGTTCTCTTTAGGTGATAAATAAAATGCTAACTTATTAACCATATTATGGCTTTCTTACCTTAAAATTGAGCAAACCCATTGCAGTTTCCACAAAAGGGATTAAATTCATTGGTTGTTCAAGTTTTCGGCCTTTTAAGTGGAATGAAAATTTGTCTGCAAACTAAAATCAGAAGTGTCATAGGTGATTAGTGGGGAAAAAATGTACAGTCACAGAAATGTAGACACAGAAGTAGTATTTAAGTCTTTGACCTGAGGAAGTAATATCCAAGCCCCTTTCGTCCACACAAAAGAATTTTTTTAAAAAAGAAGAAGACCAAAGAAAAAGGTAATGAAGTTCCCACTAAACTAAATAGTAAAATCCCAAGCGTTACAATT